>NW_016908462.1:198514-244563 GCF_001483705.2 Eufriesea mexicana | reverse complement strand
AGAAGGTGGAGGTGGAGAAGGAGGAGGTGGAGGCAGAAGGAGGTGGAGGAAGGAGGTCCGGAGGGTTCTTCGGAAGCAGACAAACAAAATATAACAGCGCGAGTTACAAGGAAGGATCCCGAGGAGATGAAGGGTCTCTGACTATCTCTCGCTCTCTCGTTCCCGTTTCTCCCAGCGATCTCCTTCAAGAAGGAGAAGGAGGAGGGTGTACCCTCTTGAAGCATGAATGGATTACGAAGAGCCGTGTTCATTCATTCGCTCCTTAGCGGCCTAGAAACCCACAAAAAGTGTATCTCTCCAGCAGCACTACCAGTGGCGTAGACCATGATCGCGGCCCTCTGGCTACCGGTTGTCTTTTTGCTCCGCGCTGACTTTGCCCTGTTTGCGGAACGCTCACCCCGCCCGGGGATAGTAATTGGGGTGCTGTTAAATCGTTACGTGGGAAACGGTGGATGCTTCTTTTCGACGACCGACTGCCTTGTTGCGGCCTGTTTCGCCAACCGGCCGCCACGGATTGTCGTTTTCGTGGTTTGCTCCGGATCGGGAACCCGTTCGTTCGCGTTCAGCTGACAGGAAATGAGCAAGGTTCTTGTAGCTTCTTACGATAGTTTAACCGACAACGTTTCTGCTTCTTGCGTTCGCCTGTCTTTCTCTCGTTTCTCAAATTCTTCGGGCTTTTAACCCCTCGCACTCCACAGGCGACTCTCGGTCGACGTTTAATCACATTCTAAACACTCACGTTAATTGATATGTCAAATTTTTAATTATCGAACCGTGCGTGGAATCTCGAAGTAAAATAATTCTACGTATATAGAATATTAATGGACTTTATTTTTAAAGCTCGTGATAGATAGATTTGAACCGAGCCTTGTAATATATATTCCTTCTGTTTGTGTTTGTGTTTGTCTGTGTATGAGCCACGTAAGTTCCAGTTTTATTTGTAATTATTAGACGTTGTTGTCATCTTTCCATGCCTTTTAACCCTCTATGGTCCCGTGTAACTTTCAAGTTACATGCTAATGTATGGGTATTTTATTAAATACTGCATTCAACGTTATCGTCTTGATCACTCCAGTTCGCGATTTTCCTTTCGATATATTTGTAATTATTTTTACAATACCTCCCGTGGGTCCATTTGTCTCTTTTGTCCCCCATTTTCTGCAGACGTCTTTGACAGACCAGTTCTAATCGTTGGTCCGTTTAATAAATATCTATACAGTTTTTCTTCCGTTTCCACTAGCCACTGTTTCTTTGCATTATAACCCCTCAACGTTAATAATTCTGGGAGCCTTTTTACACGGGTCGTTAATAATCTTTGACAGACAACGTTGGTGAGATCGAAAGCGACGATTGGGTTGATAGGAGTGATAAGTCGGTGGAATTCAGAGGGCGAGTAACAGGTAAAGATTAAATCAGCAAAGAGCAATTACGATACCTGGGCATTACGGGCCTCTCGAATCCGTTACACGCGCGAGAACAGAAACGATGATAAAGATTCGACTGCAGGCCGAGATGCTATTGAAGCCCGTTGACCCAGGTCGGTTTCCATCGGAGGCTCAAGTCTTGGGATTATATTCATGGCGCTTCGTCGATCTTAACCCGTCCTTGATTCGTTCATCGATCCATTTCTTTCGGGGGAAACGAGTCACGAATTAAGCGAAACTGGTTGTGAAAGATTTGCATACGGTGATAAATTAGAACCATTTGCTTCTGGATAGATACGTTTGCATAGATAATTCTAATTATCTCTTTGTTCCTTTGTGAAACATTTACATGGAAATACGTGCAAAGACGTCTAGTAAGTGTCTAATCGAATTTCCCGATTAACAGATTCAAGGTATTAAAATTCGTTAAAATAGTAATCGAGCATGAACGAGGTATTCGAGTGGGTTTTCAACGGTGCTGGGATATTCTTGGAAGATAAAGGGACGTCTTGACATATCGTGTGAGCGAGATTGAATTTTCTTTTCATGAAACGCTGGATGGAATACGTCTGAAGATTGGGGTCCACCCAGAGGAAATCATTCTTGAACCGTTAAATCATTTCCGGTTGGCGTCGATTCCTCTCAGCAGGAAGGCTCCGGCAATTTTATTCACCGTAGGAAGACAACTTTGTGAGAGAGTTCTCAGGGATATCATTGCACGCAATAATTAATTCCTCGTCGGAATAGACTCTCCTCCGAATTCCAATGAATAAATATAAAGGAAAAATATTAAAAGTGCTTAATTCCCGCGGGGATAACATCACGCGCTATCTTATCCTGGTTCCCTGCGAAGATACGCGAGTTAAAAAATATCGATCCGAAATGGAAATCAGGCAGAGAGGCGAATATCGATCGTGGAATAAGTACAGAGTCGCGACTAGCTATCGTCGAGCAAAAAGGGAAGTCGAAGCCACGAGTTTGACCGACCTTTCTCAAACTTACAGACCCATTGAGGAAGGAGGGCAAAGGTCTTTTAATGGAGACGGGAACAGAGAAAGACGGAAGGAAGAGATGGAAGTAAGAGACAAGATTTTGCGGAGGGTCGTTTGCTTTTTGCCCGTCTGAGATGTCGCCGGCAAATGTGCGAAGAAGCCATCTCTTCTCGCGCCGTTTTGCGCCTAATTGAAAGCGACAGTGACCCACTTATACCACCTATGCCACAGATTCTTTTTCCTCCCGCGATGGCGGACGTGCCGGTCGTAAAAACCCGGCAACGACCACCTAACGGCCATTATCCGTCGTGTTCGTCGACGAACATGCTCCGTTCGACGATCTTTCCTCCGACGATTAAAAGAAACTACGAATTTTATCGCATAGTTCGAAAACGCCGTGGAGCTTACGACAGGGAACGCGTTGGGGGACCGCCAAGAATTCCCACCGAGAAAAATAGAACTTTAGTGAAGTAACTGTACAACTTTAAGACTGTACAACCTTGAATTGTGGGTGTACGTGAAATTTCTATGAATTTCTATGAATTTCTGTAAATTTCTATCGAAATTGTTATTTTTACGAAATTTTTATAAATTAACACGTTGAATCCGACAGTACCAAAGCCAGAAAACAAACGTACTAATTTTAACGATATTTACCGAAACACTCTAAACAAAAATAAGATTTGGTTTTGCACGCGTTACAAAACGCGACAACTGTTTTAGTCAAATTTCTGGCTGCCTTGCGTCCAAATAGCGTTGAATTTTTGTCGTAACATCCCGATAATATCTTCGGATTTTGTGACTCTCTCCTTCTTTTTTCGTAATTGGTGAACGATTTCTTTTTCAATATGCATAGGAATTTCCTCGTCCGATTGTCGCGCAAGCGCATCCACCAATTGTCTTTGAAATGACGCGGCTGATATTTCTTTTCCCGTTACTTCTTCGAACATCAACGGAGCATTTATAATAGCAGTGTTTAAAAAAGCTCAGAAGCTAACTTTTTATACCATTTTATAGAAACAAAGTATTCCAGCCGTGTCAAATATCGCTCAAGTGATCGGGCTTAAGTGCCCGCTCGCTGCCGGCTGAACGGAAAGAAGAGCAATATCGGCGGCGGTCTCTACGTGTTAATTAACGATTGGAGTTTATCGTGGATCGGTAAAATCGGTTCTATACCCGCGTAGAGATTAGGCAAAACGTGGATAAAGAGGCTGGGAAACGCGAATCTCAATTGCGGATAAAACCTCGAACGAAACGAGTAGTGGTGCAACACCTAGCCTTCGAGTGAGCAAAGCTGGGAATGGAGTGGGTATCTACGAAACCGCAGTAAGAACGACTGCTATTGGCATTACACCTACCCAAACACCGCAATTATTAGCGCCTCGAACGTTTATTCCCTCGTATTCCCTTGAATAAAGGTATCACAGCCTCAATCACAAGTGGACTAACGGGCCGAACAGAGTATTATTGAGCATTAAAAAGAATCTAACCGTCCTTGCATTAGCTTCGTTTAAAGCGATTAATTCGTCTCCTCTGCCCGAGTTACGTCAGTAAGTACGTACTACGTATCTAAATAACCTATAATCTTCCAAACTGTCGTTATTTTAACCCTTTGGCTACCACGGCAGTGCACCGCTAGATGCAAGACTTGTTCTAATATGTTTTTGCTGTTCTAATAAAAATTTGTAATCGTTTAATAGGGCACCTTTTATTTCAAAGTATTTTCTAATTAGCGGTTATATTCAAAATGCACTAACTGTCAATTTTCATTCAAAGTAGTTCAAGCACCCCGGTCAGTAATGACTATCCTGGCGTCACAGCAGAAACCGTCATATATGACCAACATGGCAGTTAAAGTGTTAATAATGATTCAGAGATTTTCCCTGTCTCGTATAATTTTCGTACCTAATCAAAATTCGTAACTACGACTTCGTATTGCCTTAACCAGTCAGCGGTGGCGACCTCTGCGCACCCGTGTGCGTCGCGAGAATCAAGCGATGGCGGATACTGTCGTCGAACACACTTAACTGGTTAAAGAAGAAATCTTTAGCGATCCACTTTTACTCGAACAACGCGAAGTGCTTTCACGCGATACCTTAGAAGAAGGACAATTCGATACGAGTTATGGAATAAAATATTTCACCGGTTAAACTTCAATCGTAAACTAATAACCAATTTTCACCACGCTTTTATCGCTAATTTATATATCGCGGCCATCTTGGAAAGGAAATACAACGCTTTTCTCCATTATTATCCTAAATCCCGAGAATCCGCGATTCTTAGCAATGTCGTCATCTATTTAGGTAAATAGTAATCAGGAAAATTAGGTGTGGAAACGAAGACCATTGCTCAGGGCATTAGATGTAACATTATATGATGCAACATTAGATGTAACATTACGAGTATTTAAGAATATCGAAAATATATCGTGCACTGTACGAATGTTTAAATAATTTATCATCAGATAAACGATCTTCCCAGACTTCTCCGTGACGGATATAGTCGTCAAACACACTTGACTGGTTAAATCCTTCCTAAATCCTAAATATTACTTTTCCCTCAAATTCTCCGTACCCACAGAATGTTTAAATTCCAGAAATATCGTTACAAAATAGAGTGTCCGATAAGTTCGTGCCGATTTTCGGTTGGTAGCATTACAAGTCTGAATACATATATCAAAATGACTGAAAACAAATGACATTCGTACATATCGTAAAAGACGGTAGTTCAGGCATATTTGAAAAAATTGTAAAAATCGGAAGAACGGAATTTTCAAGTTGCCTGAAAGATGGAGAAGGTTGTATTTAACCCTTTGCACTCGAGAGGTGAGTTTCAGTCACCATTTCAAAAAATTTGTAAGATCGATATTAATTAATATATCAAATTTAATGTAACGTAACAGTGTGCTAGGTGTCGAAATAAAATAATTCTACGTGTTAATTATTATACGATTTGTTATTTACTGCTAAAAAATATCATAAGTTTTATAGTAGAAAATTGTTCAACTCGTACCCACCTTTAGCCAAAAAATCGTCGAGTGCACAGGGTTAAATCTCCCGCGTTTCGATTTTCCTTTGAAAAAGGAACTTTCCGGACCACCGAATACATCATTGTACCAGGACAACGTGGAATAATTTCGGTTGCTCGAAATTAGAAAATTCCTGTCTTTCTCTGCAACGCGTTCCAATCTTCCGAAACACACTGGAATCGTTTGCATCCCTCTTGCCCGAAACTTTCCCAGATCTCGGACTTTGGAAATCCCAACCAGCTGGAACCCTGGCTGCTCGAAAATTCCTTTACCCCCTTCTCCCCCGAGCTGGAAGTGGCCGCGTTGGCGAACGCTCGCCTCCTAGTTTCCCCTAGTAACGAAGATCCCGCGGTGCGCGAGCCTAGCGAAGGGTGGAAGCCTCGTGATCCAGCGGACGATGCATCCGCGTACACGTGCAGGGGTAATTACTATCGAGCCGGATAGGAAGAGCGCGCAGTGCACAGGCCACGGGATCCGCTGACTTATTATTTCTTAGTGATTTTCTGAATTGCGCCGGCCACGAACGCGAGCAATGTCTTCGTGACGTAAACGAGATAATGGAGCTCCGCTCGCATACCCACGATGTAGACATAATGACGACGCGCGGACTATGGGATTATAGTTCGGCCAGCAACTCTCAACCTCGTTCGACGTTCGCGAGTTTTTAAGGCGCCCGCAGGCCGGGGCTCTACGCCACCACCGATCGCTACGGCGCATGCGCGTGCGCGTCTTGGGCGCCCGTTCCTCCCCGCGGGGCAATTTCGCGCGTTTGCCGGAGATACACGAATTCAGATACGCGCCGCCGGCAATTAGTCCGTCTAGCGAGATTACGACTGCGATCAAATTGAATCGGGACCTCGGCAATTACGGCAAATATAATAAGCGCGCTCGCGGCCGCCACGACCGAGCGTAATTACACTCGAGCGAACGGGCCACTCTGTTCTTTTGTTATCTCAATTTTCAGTTACGCGCCGCTTCGATTCCGCTCCGCAGCCATGCGCGGGCTAAACGATTTCGCGGGCACCGTTGCTCGTGACCGCCCTGGAATAGCGCTGCAAGTTGATCAGCGTTTCCAGTTCGCGTGCAAGTATCCGGTTTGTACCTCTACGCCAGTGTTAATGCGTTTAACCACTTGCGCTGGAAAGACGTGTCACGCACGTCGTAATGCTTTTGTCACAGAACCGACAACCACGTGGTACACACGTCGTTAGGCAATTGTTACGGAAACGCTGCATCGTTCTGGCACACGAGTCTGTGAATTTCTTGCCACCGCAAGTGGTGGGATTACCCTTCGTAATCGGGATTTTGTTTACTTTTCGAAAGTCGTGGTCCATCGCATACTCTGTTAATGTGTTAATCTGACTTTGTCCTAATACTTTCGTATGCAAACGAGTTACGCGATGATGCATTGTGCAACGCCTGTTTGCGACCGGTAGATTCTGTAAATGGGGAAAACTTCCTTTCCAAAATCTGGAACTCGAGGGTGAAGTCTAACAAAAGTGGAATTATTTGTAATCATTACTCGTATTACATTCGGTTCATGTCGTGAACAGTCGTTTACGATCTTTCTTTCGAGGAGGATCGTACTTTGCCAGAGAATGCTACATCGAGGAACAGCCTGTGCATGAACTCTTAGCGGCACAGGATTTTAGATAAAATTAGAGAGGAAGACACGGTGAATTTAATCACAGTGTACAGCGATTAATTGCTATGATAGGACTGCGAGACAGGTGAGAACATACGAGTAGAAAATTCTTCGAGTTCGAGAATTCGTTTTTCTCGAGACTTACGAATTTTAATCGAAGTGTCTGTTGACTGGGTGGGTGCATAGTGAATTTTTGGCTGCATATGGTTTAACTACGACTTATTGCTTCTACTTAGACCCGGAAGTTTAGGGCATCTTTCATCGTAGGAGAATATTCCACGATGTACAGATTAACCCTTTGCACTCGAGAGGTGCCCTTCAGGTGCCATTCGATAAAATTTCGAAGCTCCATGTTCATAAATATGTCAAATTTCAGATAATGTAACAGCGTGCGAGGTATCTAAATCAAATAATTCTACGTGTTAATTGTCATACGTTTTCTTATTCCTGTTTAGAAAAATATCGTCAGCTTTGTAGCAGAAAATCTTTGAACTACTATCCTTCTTCAGCCAAAAAATCGTTAGGGTTATTCCAATGGCCACAGTAGTGTGTAGATGACTATACAAAGTACTGTATTGCCAATTATTAATAACTCTCGAGATAATTGTTCTATCCATTGGCTATGCTAGGATTGCTATGGAATGTTGATGATCAGTATGAATTAATCCAATGGCTATAGTACTGTGTAAATCTAAACTCTACCGAATTAGGCTAATAACAGAAAGCTGTTCCACTTGCATACGATAGCTGGTTACCTATTTACACCAAGCGAATATTTTAATTCGGATAATAAAATAGACCCATGTCGCAATAAAAATTTTATCGCCTTTCAAATGAAATAAAATTGGTATATTTTTTAAGCTCTACCGAATTAGGCTAATAACAGAAAGCTGTTTCCGTTTGCACACGATAATTGGTTACCTATTTATACCAAGCGAATATTTTAATTCGGATAATAAAATAGACCCATGTCGCAATAAGAATTTTATCGCGTTTCGAATAAAACAAAATTGGCATATTTTTATTAATAAAGTAATCGCACAGTGTAAAAACCTAAAGAAATAATAATAATTTAATTAAATTTGTTGTTACAGAGTGCGACTCGAATAGTCCCATCGTCCCATGTCGCACGTTGCCAACACGAGCGAATACATTTATAACATTCGTTGAAGGTATTATGCATTACAGTATTATGCATGAAAAAGGTGGGACACTTTTAATCCCAGCATGCCCCAAAAAGTTAAGAGTATAATTAAAAACAAATTTGAGAGAACCATCCGCAAACGTCAGAGGCGATTAGTGTGCATTAGAAGATTATTTGTCAGAGTTATTGTAACAACCATTCCTTTCGAATTGTGTCGCTGAGTGTACTCTATCATCGTGCTCGTTTATGCTATTTTCGCGTAAAGTGTCCTTCGTCTCCCATCGATGATATCATAGATATTTTATCGCTGTCATTGAGGTACATCGCGAGACCAATGATTCCACGGATAAGACGATCGAGCATGTACAGCTACAGGTATAGCACTGCTGACTCACTTTATCCCAACGCGTCGATTATGGAAACGTATGCAGGTAATTTAAAATCTCCGTACCTTGAGAAAGTTAAACTGCGCATCGCGATATTCCAACGCGGATTAATCGATGATCCCGAGCAACGAGGGCTCGGACGTCATCCGCAACTATCCCTCACTCCCTTCGCCAGGATCCGTCCCGTACGACTTGCTTGCTTGCTTCGCGACCCTGGAAGCACGGTCCAGGAAGCGGTAAACACGGTCCCCGAGGAAACGTATCTTTAAAGATCACGAATGCACGACGCTTGACAATTCCATCGATAAGGCGTCGTCGTTTGGTGAGCAGAGCCAACACGAGATCCTGGAGGCAAACGGTGTGCAACGGAGAGGAGGGGTGGGACTGAAAGACACACGAACTCGGGAAAAAGATAAGTACCTGTCGGGCATAACTTTCCTCTTTGGTCCGCCATTAGAGCAATTTGAACGTCTCTTCGGAGCCGCGGCGGCAAAAAAAGCCGATGAGTCGTTGCGCTAGACTGAAGAATGATCGGAGAGGCGCCGAACCGCTTTCCCCTCTTCCCCCCTGACTTTCAATCTTTCACTCCATCGGCCATCCCTGTTCCACCAGCTGGTCCTGCAGCCACGTATCCCTTCTCATCTCTCACACCTGAAAAACCATCTTCCTCTCTGTCCAGTCCGAGACATCCTCCTGTTTGGCCCTGTCTCGCTCCTCGGCTACCTCTCCGTCCTACCTTGGTCCAGCTCGCTCTTACAGGACTCGTTAGATTCACCCGGGGATTATGTTTCGTGCTATTATAGCTCTCTCCGGCGAGGAACACCCGCGCTTCTTCTCCTCGTCCTCTTCTCGCTTCCGTTCAGCGCGGCTCTCGCTTCTACCAGGCTGTTCCTCAGCCAACGGTCCCCGCCGGCGCGCAAGACATCGTCGTTTCTTCTGCCCACGAGGAGGCCCGGCGGCGCTGATTGATAAAATAGTTGGCTCGTCAGTGCTGAGTGCCGAATAATTGGTTTGTCAGTCAAAGGTGATCGCGTGAAAGGATAATGCTTGTCAACGGGATCGGCCGCGACACGCTTAGTGCGTCGCTTTTTCGTCCTCGCCGTCGATCAAGGTGATCTTCCGCGATGGAAAACGCAGATCCTGCCGCCTTCCTCGTTTACCAATTGCCGGCTCAAGGTCCCTTTTCCAATCGCGCATCGATTCGCTCTATCTAGCTGGGCAACTCGCGAATGAAATCCTAGCTACGTAGCACGTTTCCACCGCGAAACGAGTCCTCGTGGCTTCGCGTCTGGAGACTTTGCAATCGAGGATACCGTATCTCGAGCAGGGCAGGAATCAAAAATTTCGTGGGGCCAGAATACGCATTTAAATCCGATACTTGACGCGTTAAACGCTACGTCGGTCCCTAGGGATCCCTGCAAAATATCCGACGAGTTTTCGTAGACCGCGGGGCCTTTCAAAACATAGGACCGGGTTTTGGTGAACGTACTGAACTTAATTCTCCGTTAAATTTCGATACACTGGAACTATGTACCGATATTCTTTCACGAGATTCGGTTATTCCTACGAAGGAAACTCGCGAACAGACGTCTCGGCGCGCGTATACAGAACTCGCGCTGGCTTCCATGAAATCCCTTTAATCCGGCGTGGTGATCGATGACTCGCGGCCGGTTGGATAAAAAGAAAAGGGACAAATTAAAAGTCGAAGAAGTTAATAAACGGACAGCTCGGCCATGTCTACCGACAAAGTAACCGGAGGTCTAGGGTGTACATCATCATTCAGACGGGTCCCGAGCGGCATCGTGCTCTCTCAAATCATTTTTTAACATCCACGAAGCGGTGACACAAGCGCGGAGGGAGGATGGCGGAGGGGTGGAGGATAGAACGGCGTATCTCGGCGATTTTGAGCAGTACAAACATCAATTTCGGTCCCGGGGGCGTGCAACGCGGGACGCAAAAAGAAAATCTCGAAACGGACGTAGATCTCTACGTGGGATCAGGTATATCCTGGAACAGGCCAGCAGCTATCCGTCTCGGTCCCTCTGCAGAATGTTAGAAGATATATTATACTCGAAGAGGGTGGTAACACTTGTTTGATTCAATTCCAGGAACAAGCTCCGAGGCGCCCGTTCAATTTTTCTTCCGCCAAGGGAACTCCCGCCTCTTCTACGTACTTACACGTATATATGAACAGAAAGATAGACAGAGAGAGAGAGAAAGGGATCTATACACGTGTGTATAAGCGCGTGCACACCCCCAGCCGCGGCTCTCGACACGGATTCCGAGTCATTACAGAAATGTGATAAGAATATGATGTCCAACGTATAAATCTTCCGGCAATTGATCAACCTTGATTGCCGGGGATAACCATTTCTCTTCGTCGTTTACGCATCGTTTCTCTCTGCCCGGACGTTTTGTTTCGTGTTTGCAACGTTGGATACACGTGGCTTTCTTGGGAAATTTCATACAGACCGAGTAATGACGAATCACCGTACTTTGCCAAGTAAAATACGAAGATTTTAGGGGAATCAAAATATGATCAACGCCATATTCGTTGCGGATCAGAGTAATTCTTAATATCTCGTTCCCATTATCGGTATTGCGATATTGCGAGCTGGGAAAGACTCTAGCAAAGGAGATAGTATTAAGAGCGATAATAGCGCGAATGGGTGTGTGATTTTAATTCTAAGCGAATGCATGGAAACCCTGGAATCGTTTCCCAAAGAGCGAGCCCTCCTATCCTAGTGTAATATCTCAATTTAAAATAAATCTGACTTGTTATTAAAAAGGAGTGGTTGTTTATTAGACGCGTAGATCTCTGTCCGCGTAGGATTAATCTAGCAATAATCCTACGGTACTGGGAATAAATTCACCACGTATATCGAATTACTCAGCCCGTTGTCCAATCCGATCAAACGTTGATCGAATTCCATATTAATTTAACCCTACCCTTAACGCTTTCAAAGGGAATCCACGCCGTGGCCAAATACTCGAAACACCCGGACAAAGCTTTGGATCCGAGTTGCGCGTTATTGCTCTCGAGCCGATTGGAGTTCGAATTACCAGGGTCAATAGACGGCCGATGCAACCTGTTGCGATAAACTTGCCCCGGCGTTCAGGTGCAGCCGAACGGGGAGGACGCCAGTTGAACGAGGTCGGCCATAAAGAATAAAGTCGTCGCGAGACAACAACGGGAACACGGTTCCTCCGTATGATGTCCCGTGACACGACCATCGCGGCCACCACGCCGATGGAAGCCCTCGGAGGGAAAAAATAAAGAGGACGGGCCGGGCAGGCGAGAAAAAGAGAAGGAAGAAAGAAAAAGAAAGGAAAAGGCAGCAGCGTGGAAGCAGATCAATGGGTCAACCTGTCGCAATAAAAATCTCACGGCTACCTGGGTAAAGCGTAGCAACGAAACCGCACGGGGTAGGTGGCAGTTTAACCATCGTGTTCGGGATGGTCCGTGGCATAATCAGGATGCTAGACGAGCGCTACCTGGATCCCCGAGATGGCGGAGAGCCGGCAAGGGGCGCCACGCGGGAAGAAGGAAGAGGAGGAACAGGGACGCGCGTGATGTCCGCAAGAAAGCGAGGCGGAAGGTGTCGCGATGGACCTGCTGCATGTGGGCACGCGTTAGAATCCGATTGTGTCCCGGAAGGGAGGATGAGGAAAAAAAAAGGAAGAGCGAGTGGAAGAGCTGCGGGCCCGAAGACGAAGACGGAGACGGAAAAAAGGACGAGCGGGTAGGAAAGGAGAAGAAAACGGAACGGGTGGCAGGCCAAACGAACCCTCCCTCCCACCTCGACCAGCCCTGCAGGACTTTAATTCCTGCTATTATTGAAATACGTGGCCGCCACGTGCCACGGGGAGAGACTCTCTTCCTTTCCTTCAACCCACGGCGCCAAGGGAGTGTTCTGCACGCGAAAATCGGGACGCGCGCACAGGTGGAATGCCACTTCGCCCGAGGTATACCTGGGACCCCCTCGATGCTCTTCCTCGAGGATAGACTTCTTCCGTTCGTGCTCCTTTTTATTCCCTCTTCTCAGTCGAGTATCAACTTTTTCCACTGCATCGCGTGGAGATGCAGCGTACACCGTGTACTTAGGGGGAAGGTTTTGCGATAAACGCGCGTTTGAGTCGCGTGGAATACGCGAGTACCGCATAACTTGGAACGGACCTGACGATATTTCAATTTCGGAAAAGTTTAACCCTTTCACTGCCACGCCGAAATCACGTGTTTCGCTCAGAACGCCATGGGAGTATACCTATTCAAAGCATATAATGGGAAAATACTAATAAATGCACGATATAAGACAATATTCTTACCCAATGGATATATATGACCAACGTGGCAGTCAAAGTGTTAATAAGACAGTGGAACTTTGATTATTCGAATTTGTCGCAGATTCAGAGATTAGAAAAACGAACACAGTGCTACGCGCATTCGGTGAGACAGTAATTTCAATTAACACTACAACTACCGATCTTTAATGGGTACCTAACTATAACGTGCACAGATCATAGTAATTTCAGCGGTACGATGAATACAAGTGAATATGTTGATTACAGTTCTTTCTTAACCCTTTGCACTCGAGAGGTGCCTCTCAGTCGCCATTTAATAAGATTCTAAATATCGTTGTTAATTAATGTCTCGAATATAAAATTGCCCAGTAACGCGTAGAATATCTAGGAAAATAATTCTACGTCTTACAATTAATTTGCATTTCTTATATACTGTTTTGAAAATATCGTCGATATTATGGCAGAAAGTCTTCGAATTACTATTTTCCTGTAACGAAAAAATCGCCGAGGGTTAATACGAGTTGATACCAATTTTATTCTTAAAGCAGGTGTATGTGTTCGGTGATTGGAAAAAGGAAAATTCTGGGACCAGTCATTTTGACCGAATTGGTAGTTCTAGTGTTAAGAATAAAGAAAATAAGGGATGCGCTGTTTAATACAGTCGATGGGTTATGTTTTACTGGGATAATGTCTCACGATCAGAATAACTATACGTGCTTCCTTTGTGGCAACTTGAAAGTGACTTCTACCGTTAGCCAAATAATAAAAATAGCCAAAAAATGCCAGATGTCGCTAGAAGCGTTTAGCAAGATGGAGCGGAAGATCAGAACTCTCCAACAGAATACAATACAATTTATACAGATATACTTTTAGACCGACGTCTGAAGAAGGGTTTCGACCCTTTACGTCCGTACACAGCGAAGAATGACGCAAAACTAGAAAAATTCAGAATCTATCTTGGAGGAGATTCAGTGCTACAAAAGGGCAGGGAAAGAAATCAATTTTATTTTGTTTTCGACTAATATCGAGGTGAGCTAACTTTCCTAGCGGAGGAAAGCACGGCGAAGAGAGCGAAGGAAAGCGGGGGTCGAAGGGGGATCAAAGGGAAAGAAATTATTAGTCGCTATTGTCACGCGATTTATCGGTGATAAGGTTTTGCGAAAAGAAAAGACCTACCCTGCCCCTCCCCTTTCCTCTCTCTACCACCGAGAGTCAGGAAAGAACAAAACAACAAAAGTGACAATGTATAACGTTGTCTTTCAACAGAATTAATTCTCAAAACGAATCTGTCGTATTAACCCTTTGCACTCGAGAGGTGACTCTCAGTCACCGTTTGTTCCAATGCTATAACTTAAATAATGGATGATGATAATTATATTAAGAACATCGAAATAAAATTATTCTATTCGTTCGTTTCTCAAGCAAATTCACGATTTTCTTTTTTCAATTTTAGCATAAAGAATATCAGTGAACTTATAAAAATCTAAGAAGAGCTTCGAATTGCATCTTCGAGTCCAAAGGGTTAATTCGCTATTGCAACAGAGCTGCCAATATTTAGGGAAACTTGTATAAGCAAAAATCAGTTTATACGACTGTTCTTCGCGTGTTAACATATGTTACAGCAATTTGCAAAAATTCATACGAGGCCTTCCGCGACGCGTGCGTATAATTTCGATAAATTTATGCAGAAAAATCGTACTCGGCATGCTGAGGCCATCGTGAAAGATGTACTCGTACGTTTCGAGGCAGCCTGAACGGTAAGGATACATACATAAAGGTAACCGAATAGTTTCCGATAGCACTTTAACCGGCCTAAGTGTTCGGCATTAACCGTATAATTCCCGCGTGAAATGGAATGAAATTACGTAAGTAGTGGCTTAAACGGTTGCAATATTGATGCAAAGGAAAAACGTGAAATAAAATGGTTAAGTAAAGTGTAATTGCATGTTTCGGCTGGAGCACGACGGGATAATCCAGTGGGTAAACGGACGAAGTGCATTAAAAGTTTCAGCCGCGCTTTCGGCCTATCCGTCGATAACGATAATGACAAACATTATCACGGAAGTTTATCAATGCAAACACGCGTCGCCGCAAACACCAGATTAGATTCGTTCGACAAGCAAACTCAACGTTGCTGCCAGATAAAGGACGGGGGGGAAAAACCGGGAAGGGCGCGAGGGCGGCGAGGGGGGCGAGGGTGAGGGGGTCAGGAGGAAGGCAGGGGAGAAAAGGAAAAATACGGTAAAAAAGATCCGGATAATCGACTCGTTCGGCGGTGCACAAAAAATTCTATCGTCACGACGAACCTGCTGATTACTTTAATCGCCAAGAGAAAAAGTGCCCTAAATGGTTTACACTGCGCGCGATTTAATCGCGACTCGGCCGTGCATCACGCACAGGATCGTTTCGCTCGCCTGTGTGCGCCCGTTTAGCGAGTGCAACTGCAGATCGCTGATAAACACGATCCTGCCGTAGCTCGGTGTCATAATATTACAGTCATTATGGTAACAACGTTTTCCTCGCAGCATCGTACGCCGGACACTTATGCATCGCGATCTGCCATCTCGTCTTGCGTATAAACGGCCTGGAACATCATTGTGCGAGCCAGACAACAACGGACTTGCATCGTAACGTTAACTCGCGGCAATCGATACTTTCTTAATGCAGTTGTCTGATAATCGTGGTAAACGATCGTGGGATCTCGCGTACATAGATCTGGAAAATCTCGGTTCACTCTTTGGGGCACGCTGCGATTAAAAGTGTCCCGTCTTTTTGATGCAACGTAATGCACGGTGGGACATTTTTAGTCCAATAGCTGCGCGTGCATAGGGTTTATATTTCGTCTTATTTACGTGTAGCAGTTGGTAATACCTTCGACAAATGTTATAAATCTATTCGCTTAAATTATTATTTTTTTTTTACGTTTTTACATTATGCGATTCCTTTATTAGTAAAAATAATAATAATTTTGTTTGTATAAAATTCCTACGCAATATGAGTCTATTTTATTATCTGCAAACCTGTACCGCAAAGAGTTAAGTACTTGACCGTGGCAAGCTTCTGCACCAAATTTTTATTATACCTTTCTGCGAGTAAAAATTGCATATCGGGTATGCAATCCGAATAATATTTCAGTATTGCTATTTTACTTGTCTACTATTAGGAGGACCGTTAATACGTGTTATTCGTTGTCGAGTGAAACGATAGGACCAGAAATCGATGATTTATTTCTTTGATTTATTAAGAATTTATTTTAATTTGAAAAGTTGAAAATATTTCTCCGTTATCGCGTACGTAGTACGTCGAATGTATAATTTATCGTGAAATTTTACACCGCACTGTAGAGTGTAAATGCCGGTAGGATATATACGTCGGATGAATTCATTATTATATCCTTCGTTCCATCGATATCAATTTTCTACGTTTTATCTGGCCGTTATTACATAGTTCAGGAACACTCGATAAAAACGCAATATCGTTAACACTATCGTTATTGCATCTCCGCAAGATTCTCACGTTTGTCGTCGTAAATATCGCAACGAAGGATTCATTAAAGGAATTCATTACACCTGTTAAGTATCGCGCCATTGTCTTGACCGGTGCTGTCTCGTGAATAATACGCCGATGACGCCATAAACGACAGTTTATGATGTATCAGTTAATAGTCTTCTCCTAGAAGGGCACTTAGCCCTGGTACTTGTAGTCGAGTGGCCGGCGCCCATATATTTTATTCATGAATCACGAGGAACACCCCACGATTAGGCAGGATACTCATGAAATCGGTTCCTCCTTGTAATCCGTAACGACGTGTTTATGCCGTCGCCGGCGAAACTTTCGCACGATTTCTCAGCAAAGATCTTTCCCTTCTTTTTTTCTTCCCTCTCCACCCCTTTTATCACCCTCTCCTTCACTCCTCCTCCTCTTCGCCCCTCCACCTCTATGTTTTTCGTGAACCGCGATCCACGATGGACGATAAGGTCGAATTTACAACGAGAATATCGGGACTCGTCCTCGCGAGCGGCATTTTGTCGAAACTTCGCCCGTCAGCTCGTTCCGGCCGCGAGAATTTTTATATTCGCCATAAAATTCGCTGCATCCGTCGGTTAGGCCGATTCTAAGGGCTTTACAGATACGGTCGCTACGTTCGCTTCGTTATCGCGTTCGCGATTCCTTTATCCCGTTGCCTTTATTCCCCGTGATTAGAAACGAATCACGTTATTTTCGCGCGAATAATATTGTCTTTGCTTCTCCGATTCCGCGGAGAGAATTAATCAACGTCGATAAGATAACGTTCGCGAAACGACTCTTCTGGTACGCGTCTCCTCGCGATGAAATCTCGCGGAAGATACTTGATTAATCGATGCCCCTCTGCTTAGCGAAAACCGATAACCTTCCGCTTCTTTTCCAGCGGGAATAATTTCTAAGCGAAATCTACTACGCGTTAACGATATTTCAAGTTTTCCGTGGGCAGCTTGTTACGGCTGATATAACGCGCGGTGCTTCATTATCCTTTTCTACAGGATATGTACTCTCCTCCCGCGAGATGAGTTCCCCGCTCCGCGGCCGCTGCTGAAATTTATAATAACAATTCACCGTGCAGCAACCGTCCGTCCACATGCAAAATCACGAAACTTCTAATCGAGGGTTGCGATACACCGGCAAGAAGAGGCCCCCGGTAGAAGCCAAGACAGCTGAATACGCGGACGGAAATCTGCAAGTTCATGTCGATACACGATCACGTTTCGGTCCCGTCTCGATTCGCCGACAAGTCTCTTTCTAATGACTGTACCGGCCGACGATGCATCTGCTGAACGGTAAATTATACGTGTCAGCCAATATTTCGTTATTACCCGTGACAGGGTAACTGACGTACGGGGCTTTACAAAGTAAGTGAGAATAACAATGATTAATATTCGTAACAACGTAACGACAAGGGATCCACGCGTGTGCAAGTACGGTACACGTCGTTTAATTGTTGCGCGAAGCGAACCGGGTATGGCCGCAGAGCCAGTTACACCGTTCGAAGGATAAGGTAAACATCCTGACGTCCTGCCATTGCTATTACCCACCACGGTACTATTATTATCTCCACGATAACATGTAATGAATGAGAGAAAACGAGCGCGCCATTATCGATAATTTTCCCTCAGGTGCATCGTACCCTTAATGTCCCTGCTTAGGCGGTTTTCTAATATCCAAGTAAACCACCGGGCCCTCCGAGCCTCTCGAAAATCAAATTATCGCATGGCCTGCCGCATGGTATCCTTAAATATTCTTCCACGGTATAATCGTGGTTGGCCTGACGAGGGTTTCCACCGTCACGCGACGAGACTGCCACGATCATTGATCCTGTCGATGGATCCTCGGACGACGGTGAATAATCACCACGCTTTTCAATCCATTTCGATTCGGTGTGTTCGCGGGGTGGCAGTTGACAGTAGAGGGCTTCCGATACGAGCCTCTATTCGTTCCTTTCGTCTCGCCAGGTTGTCGGTAAAGAACACCAACGCGAAATGTGTATCAACGTCGGTTAATTTGCCGGAAAATGAATTTCGATAACGAGAGCCGCAGGTATGTCGGAAAGCAAGGCGATACCGCGACCCGCATTCGATCGTGATCGAAGCCGCGATCTGAAATCCGAAACTGGTTTTCCTTTCAATTAGTCGCAATCTCATTAATGAGACCGCGACGTTATTTCAACTGCAGGTTTGTCGTAATGGCTGTGTACAAGCCTTTAAACGATCCCGTGCTTAATTTTATAGGCGTTTCGCTTCCAGCTCCGCTCGAAACGCGCATTTACAATTGCAAAATTAATACATAAAGCTGGGCCCTTTATATTGGCCTGATTTATGCCCGCCTCGTCGCGCCTGCGCCTTCGAGGGAAACATTAAACGGATCAGGCGGAATCTTTTTACCGGTCGGCGGAGACATTGCAGATCTCGCGTTAACAAAGTTGCCTGCATGAACGGATCGAGGAAAAATAAGGAATAACGAAATTTCTTACTCGTTCCACCTTTATTATCCTCTCCGAGCTACCAGCATTGACACGAATCTACGAGTTAATCTCGAACGCTCCCCGGTCGTATCTCCGTAATAACATTTTCTTTTCACATCTACCCATAGAACGGCATGCTGGCACCGGTGGTGGAAAAAAATCCGGGACACCCTGTACACTTCTAAAAATACCCACAGATTCTCGGATAACGAACTCGTTTTCCATGGAGCCCCGTTCCTTCGAACAATTCTAAATCACGAACACGCCTCCGTGGCAAATTCCACGATTCCTTCTCTTCGGCTGATACGCGAATTCGCGATAATCGCTTTCGCCTTCCATTAGCGTCCATGGAAGCGTCGAATCTTTCAGTTCAGGCTTTCTGAAACGCCGGCACGAACGGCAGAGGGCGGGGGGGGGGGGATGGGGGAAGGGTTGATCGGTCGAAAGAGATGGAAAAAGGGCTTCGGGAAGGGTAACGGGACCTACGGACCACGGGACTCGGTTTCGACTCACTCCCACGATGTGGCACCGTGATCCGCAGTTGCCAGCCATAACGGGCGCCATTCAGAAAATAGTGGAACAGCGCATAAAAGAAAAGTCGACGGATAGCAGTTGAACGCGCGCGGGCCAATAGACGATGAAACTCGAACTGGCCTCGTGGAAAGATCGGCAGCGATCCTCCATTCGACGAGTCGCTCATTTCCCAGAGTAATTCGAACGAGTCTCGTCCGGTATCCAGTTACCGGTGCTCTGACATCCGCGTGATTCACCGTTAGCCCTGCCCCCACCACCCATCGAATATTTCAGCCGAATAGAAATTTCTCGCGGCAATTTGCCCGTTCGACTAATCTTCCAGAGATTCGTACCGCAATTGCGCTTTAGACAGGGTACAGCGAGGGATACAAGCGCCCGATTGTCTTCCCGGATCGCGCAATTCAAGAGGAGTTTGTTGAATAAAAGTTAGAATGCATTGGAAGGGTTGCGCGCCATGCCCGTTTCGAGGTTATGTTGCTCCGGCCAATATAAGAGCTGCCCGCGCGCTCCGCGGGTAACGAGAGGGGGTAATAGATTCCTTAAGCTTCATTTCGCAAGTTTCGCTGGTAAATAACGCGTTTAAAGAGTTACCAAGTTTCTGAACTGATTAGTCGTGCGATGAAATAATATCTCGACTCGTTGATTCATCTCGTCACCATGTTCTCGCCGTGGAAAAACTACGAAATTCTTTAAAATAGCTATTGGCCGCTATGACGCTATCCACGATTCGTTATTAGATTTTGTTATCGGCAATGACGTTGGAAAAGAGCGAGTAAAATTATTTTATACGGAAATTTGGAATTTTATATTTCAAGATGTTTTTCGCCACGATAGTACGTCCCGAGTAGAATGCGTTTAAAATTGCACTTTATTCGTATAACGATTGAAATAATGACACGGTATAGTATTCTATACATATCGCGTCACGACTCGTATTATTTTCAAGGCCCACTTTTTTCCTCCCGTTGAACATTTTGTGAAAAGAAAAATCGAACGGGGGGAACAACGTCACGGGATCCTTCATTCTCAGATGCTCCTCCAGTCCTGTCAATATCGCGAGAGAGAAAGAATCGGCCGAATCGTGCGGACCAAGATCGTGCTGATATTGAAATTATAATTGCATCGGGCCACGTTACACGGATCCGTCGGCCAGGCTGACAGACTTCGACACCTTAACGACCGGAAACGTGGCCGCGTTATTAGCCGTGTTTCCTCGTGTTCGTTCGTGATCTCCCACCTACGTCTCCGGCCCTTCTAATCCGCTACGAAAACTTTTCGACCAACGAGTGAATCTCCAGCGCGTTCCAGTCGGCCCGTCATTATAGACGGTGACTCAGAGAGCGAAACCAGTTTTCGTCGCTTGTGCGCTTCCTTTTTTGCGCCACGCGGTATATGACGTTATACAGGGAGTCACCGATCGGCGGCCGGGTCCCGATGGAATTCGTCGGACACCACCTCGCCGCCTCTTTTCTTCGCGTGAAAATTTCCTTCCACGTATTCTTGGCGTTCCGCCATCTCGCGAGACGATTCCGAGGCTGGAAAGCGAAGGAAAAAATAACCTTGCTTTCGTGAATCGGAGAAAATTCGAAACACGCACTGCGAACGAGACGTAGAAACGTTTGAGGATGTTCGCAGTGTACTAGAATTTTTCGACGCGAGAACGAATACGCGTGTAATTCCGTTTTCCTTTCATCGTAAGATGCACTTTGTATATTTCGAACGCATATTTTTCGCGACGTCGAACATTTCGAATCTTTTTCTTTCGATTTTTCTCTAAGTACCTCCTATTTGAACTTTAAAACGATTGCTTGACTCGTGTATTTCTTGATTCTGAACTCGAAAGGTTGTATTTCATAACCTATAAGATCGACGGATGGGGAATCTAAAGGTTAATAATAGCATTCTTACTTAAACTTGAGTTTTATAGTTCAGCTGTAATAATGTAATAAACTAGACATATTCGCGTAAAATATGGGTACTATGGTATTTGTATGTGTAATAGAAACACATTCGCAGCTACTCTATTACAATCAGTCTAAAATTATGTCAGCGATTTATATAATTGCAGCGAAGTGAGGATACTTCTAAGAAAATAGATTCGTGTCTACGATTTCTAAATAGAAGTTTAATTACTACTTGTTAGAAACGTATACCGAGCAGTTCTGTAATTAAACATCAAAGCATTAATTTTACGTTACCTCGAGATAAATGTTAAACATCTTCCATCATGAACTTTCCAAGTTGACGTTGCAATCTAATTTGCCTAGCTGTTACGTATACACTTAACTAGTTCTATCGTTCGTTACGAGTGATATAATCACGAATATCGTTTCACCAAACTTTTTGCCGAACACAATTTCTCAAAAGTTCGATTAACAATGGGCTACTTTCACATTCCACGCCACGCCACGAAAAACTAACCTCGTAAAATACAACGCAATTTTTGCACCCATCACTCGAACGGTACGCGATACTTTCCACGAGTAAAGTCGATTTTGTCCCGATCGAATTGCTTTCACCGTGATCGACACTCGGTATCTCAAAACTCTCGATTTCTTCTACGATCGAGACCGTCTCGCTTTCACTGACGAAAATATAATCGGAACAAAAGGGGCAATATGGCGGGGGAGAAGCTTTCGTTAAAAAGTATAGATGTCTCTATTAATGAGCTCCCTCGCGTAGAAATAACGCCGTGCTGGAAAAGCAACCGCGCGCCGCCTAGAACTGGAAATCTGAATCAGCGCTGATTGGGGGGATTCGCGTTCTTGTTTGCTTTCGGACGGTTGAAAAATCTGGCACGATGAATAGGCGTTCCAGGAACGTGTTCCGACTCGTGGCGTGGCCCGTAGAAGAAGAAAAAGTGCAAGGTGAACGGAACGAGCCGGACGAGAGATAATCGAAATCTAATGCAGCCGCGAGATTTCTTTCTCTTCGCCGCGAGACTTGTTGATCGTGTTGAACGCGTCGCTCGAGTGCCCATGCGAACGTTTAATTGTACGAGGGAATGTGTATTGGATGACAAGTGGGAATTTCAGCTGGAACGAAAGGTGATTTTATTTCCTTTTTACCTTTTAATTAATTTATGCGAGACGGGATGCGTGGAATAGTAAATACGAAAGTCGATACACGCGTGACAGGTTAGGTTTCGCGTAGGTTACGTTCGCGTGACGTTTTCGTTAATTCGCGTCTCGTCTACATTTATCTACCGTAGAATTCTAATTTACCAACGTTTAACCGAACAAACTGCCGTCCAACGATTCGGTACTTTTTCCAACGTTATATCGACCAAGTGCGAAATACGTACGAATAAATCGGTCAATCGTACGCGTGATTTCAACGAAATAAAGTTAATCAGTTACGATTCCTGAAATCTTACGTAAAGATTTAGCTGCTTCGGGGCACGCATTAGTTTACACCGAGAATGAATGGATATTCTCGAACCTGGTTTTACAAATGTCAATTTCTATCGTTGGAACAAGAAGTTATAGGTGGAAGAGAGGATCAGCGAACCTCCACTATAAATTTGGATAAATGGAGTTTTACTGCGTCGTTAATCATACCGTTACATGCAGCGTACCTAGCTTTTAAATTAACCCACACTTTGCATATTTATTGACTGCAGCAAGATGACTGGCACTCCTTGCCGATAACGGATTATCGATTTAACTTGGTGTTGCGATTACGATGTTATCGTGGAAATATATTCATTGTAGCCGTGCATGCATACCGTGTTTAATAAAACGATCGTCTAATAAATTACAATGTCCGATAAAAGATTGATTTTTCGATCGGCTTAGCATAAATGGATCCACGGTTTCGTGTAACACGACACGTGACGTTTTCGTTCGTCCGCGTTTAAACCCGGGCAAAAATTCCTCGCGCCGTGTATTACGTAAGAACGAGAAACGGCAGGAACAAAAATGTTTCGGGGAAGCGTTTCAATTTACGACGCGTACCCCACCTGCCGGAGTGACGAGAGAAACACGCGAGCAGCCGGGGGGGTGGGGGGACGGAGAAAAAAAAATCGAATTTCGTGGTAGAGCCTCGGTACGCGAAACTGGCAAATCTTTGGGATACCACCAAGTCGGAATAAGGGAATAGAGAAGCAAGGGAATTATGCCTCTGGGGGGTGGAGTCTATTTTCAACGAATGCAGTCGACTGTACTTCTTCCCCAACCTGAACCTTTTCCGAAGAAAGTGATAGTTCCATCGTTTAAAAATTTTTTTCTTTTTCAAATTTTAACGAAATCTTCGCAATACTTTTGATCTATTTTTAATCGATTTTACACGTACTTTACACATACCTATTCTTACCATGAGGGGTCAAATAACCTCTTATGAAATAAACGTTGATTTTTCTAAAATAATACTTAATTTATTAAAGGAAATAATTCGCAACGTAACTTTCGATTTCTAATAAAATAATTAAACATATTTTTATCTTTACAAATAAAATATTTCATTAATTACACTTTTTACAAACGACTGCTTTTTCCATCGAACATTTTCCGCAGATAAATTTTTTGAAATTATACGAGTTCGAGTGGATTTGTTACCCGTGTTAAATTTTTTTCGGCATTACTTTCGCGATTGGGAATTATCGCGTGCTCTGCTCGATGTTCTTCCTCGTAGATTATTCGAATTATGGTATCGTTGATTGTAAAGAAATTTTGCGTGAGATTTTAAAAGAAGCCGTAGGATAAACAGTTATTAAACGGTTCGAAAAGCGAAGGAAACGAGTGGACTTACAATGTCCGATCTATTACACAGCTGCCTCGGAAGAGTTATCCTCCCATCCCGTAACCTCTAATTTTCCCTATCGAGCGCCGCCTGAGCATGCACGAAGGAGCACCGGTGACCCACGTTTCTCGCTATCGCATCGAACTTCATCGTTCTCGCCAAGGGACGTCGTGATCCGACGTGGATGCTGCCCGTTCTACCGGAAACGGAGATGCAAGCTCCGCGGATCGCCACGAAATCGAGTGGACGCCCCCGGGAATCTTGGTTCCTCGCGCGGACCCGCTCGGTTTCTACGGCTGACCGGATCTTCTCGCGATGCCTCGAGCCTCCGTGTGTGTAGAAGTGCACGATTAGGGGGATGGTGTGGCACAGAGCGGAGAAGGTGGCCGAAAAGAGTCGCCGGGGCGGGGTGGAGCAGAGGAGTACAAGGGGAGGGTCGAACAAGAAGAAGACGAGGCCAGCGTTAAAAAAGAGAAGTCGATGCACGAATCGAGATGCAATTTGATCCGTGGCCAGGTTCTTCTTCTGCCACTACGGAACGACGGGGCTGAAGTTGGTAGTCCTCGAGCTCACTTGACGTGAATGAGGTGACAGGCATTGTCCCACATGTTCTCGTGTACTCGCGTCTCTTGCCCTCTTTGATCGCATATATAATGCGTTCTCCGCGTGCACGCGGCACCCTTTTGAGATTTCTCCCCTCCCTCTTCTTCTCTTCTTTCTTCCTCTTCCACCACCACCACCACTACCGCTTCTTCTTCGCGTTCTTTGCTTCTCTTCGTTTCTTCGTCGCCCCTTTCTTGGCCCCCTTCCTCCATCAGCATTGTACTTTTCCATCTTTCAAATCTTCTGCTTCGTTTGCTTCGTCTTCTTCTTCTTCTTCTTCTTCTTCTTCGTCTTCTTCGTCTTCTTCATCTACGACTCTTTCTTCTTCTTCTTCTTCTTCTTCGTGTTCTTCTTCGTGCTCTTTCTCTCCGGCGCCCCATTCTCCGCGCCCCGCGCCCATTCACGTCGTTGGAATTGACAACAATTCGTGCATTTATCACCGTCTCGATGAACTTCCACGAGTGGGTTTCAGTTGCTCGGATCCATGACGCCGGATTATTCTTGGCAGAGGTTTTATTGGAGCTTTAAATTTTACTTTATGACTCGTGAAAGAAGAAAAGAAACGGAATCGGTGTGCCTTCTGCGCATGTTAATATCGGCGACGCGAGACGTTTTCACGGCCACGGTTAATTTTAAAACGCCGCCTCGCCGTGAGCCGGGAGAACCGTGTTTTTGGCAGAATTTAAAGATCGTGGAAAACATGCTAATCGCGCAAAGCTGATTAAACCATCGGGCCAATTCTCTTCGCGTACGACTACTGCCTTCGGTACGATATTACATCCTCGAGATTGAACGTAAACGTAATTAATTCCTTTTCGGTATACATGTTACGAGTTGCCCTCGTATTTCGAAAAATTTCGTTAAATTTTCCCTAAATCGTAGAACGGTGATCCTGCGAACTTTGATTAGGGGATGGGGCAGCGAGTGTATACGTAAATCTAAATTGAAAAATTCAAGCTATTCGCGAATTAGAAAATTTTTATACCTAATATATTTGAGGTTGAAGACTATTACGATAGCCATAAATTGATACGAATTATTATTATGCAGAAAATGTGGAATTAGAAAATTTGGCATGTAATATACCTGGATTCGAAGACTATGGCGATAGCCATGAATTTGAATATGGGAATATGTCACATGAGTGTATACGTAAATCTAAATTGAAAAATTCAAGTTATTCGCGAATTGGAAAATTTTTTAAATAATATATGTGCCTTTGAAGACTATTACGATAGCCATAAATTGATAGGAATAATTATTATGCAGAAAATGTCGAATTAGGAAATTTATCATGTAATACATCTGGAATGAATGGACGTATACACAAATAATTAAAAATATAAAATTATAAATTATAAAAATATTGTTTTATCCATACCTGATGTGAACGAGTATTCCATAGAAATAGAATAGAAAATTAAAGAGGGCTAGATACCGTGCAAAACTTGTTCTTTTCTTATCCCGCATTTCATGTACAGCCCTCCTACAACACGGTATCCTGTAACACGATTCATAAATTGCGGGAACCCTCCTACAACACGGCATCCTATAACACGGTTTCGCTCTAACACGATAAGAAAATTGCAAAAACCTTTGTACAGCACTGTACTTCTACATGTGTGGTGACGACGAAGAAATTTATTAAATTAAAATTGCGTTAAATTAAAATAATATTCTTTTTTTTTGTTTTGCGTTGTACATACGTTTATATTTTTAATAGAAATTAAGTTGTTTATGTAGAATTAACCTTTTGCACTAGAGAGGTGCCTCTCAGTCGCCATTTAATTAGATTCTAAAGATGGATGTTAATTAATATATCAAATTTACAATTACCCGATGTGTGGAATATCGAAGCAAAATAATTTTAATTTAAATAATTTTAATTAGTTTTAATTTGCATACGACTTCTGATCTGCCGTTTTCAAAATATCGTCGACTTTATGGCAGAAAGTCTTCGAATTACTATTTCTCTGTAAAGAAAAAATCGCCGAGTGCAAAGGGTTAAGAAAAGAATTTGTTTTTAGTAAGTTTTCGAAACGTACCCCTCTTTTTGTACTGGCTCTAGATCTCATATAACACGGCTTCACACAACACGGCATTTTCTAGGAATCTATCTACCGTGTTATAGGAGGGTTACCTCCTAAAATCGTCGAATTCCCAAGGATTCAAAATTCGCTTCTCGCCAGTTCGATTATACGAACGAATTAATCCGTAATTAATCGCAACAATCGTGTCTCGCGTTTTTAAACGCGACGATGCAGACGGTGAACGCGATGATTATCGGTCAACAGATATCCGGTATGCGTTAATAAGTTCTTCTTAATTGTTAGTCGAATCGTGAGTCCCTGTGGGAGTATCCCACGATGGATTTTCGGAACGCGAGCGTGCACGATGCGTTTCACGGGGTCTCACGTTCCACGGACCCGAGTTCCATCTGACTGAGTCAGTCGTAGCCAACGGCGATTAAAATCTTAGCGCGACTACACGAATTTCTAAAGACGTCGCTGTCGCGGCCACCCCGTGGACAGCGTTTCGTCGGATCACAATTGCGGGGGACAGGAACCGCGCGAAATTCGGGGAAACGCGCGATTCAGCGGATAATGCGCTTTCACCGCGCGGCGAAATGGGGAAAGGTGAGGGTGCGAGGGACGGGGAGGTGCGTGCACGTTTAATTGCAAACGCGGTGCGTAGACGAGGTGTTGTAAACTCGCGAGTGCCGCTGTAAACTTCTGCCAACCTAATTAGTTTGTAATTGCTCTACCAACGTGTTAACGCGTTTAACTTCTTTTATTTCGTCGCCTCTCTCTCGCAGCGCGAATTTCCTTTTTACCTCTATTATTACTTTACATTTTTCCAACTTCGTTTATTCAAATACCTCGCGTACTTGGCACTCGCTTTATTACATTCTTTCATTGCGCCCTTTTATCGTCGCGGCGTTGCTGGGATTCCCTGCAAGGGTTTTATTTATTTTACTTCTCCCTCCTACATTTCTCCCTATTTACGTCGATGATATTCCGCGTAAAGTCGTTTGATAAAGCGCTGGTTAGGTTTAACACGTATCGCACACGGGTAATCTGACTCGATCCTAATCGATCTACTAGCTCTCACTGTCCAGAAATATTAAATAAAATCTCGATACGTATTTCTCGTACGCATTTCGCGCATCTTCATTGACGTTGTTTAGAAAAATAGAAGGATGTACTTTGTTGAAGTACCTTGGCTGAATAATCTATCCGCGTATAATTGTAACCACTTTATACTTGGCAGAGTTAGTACTAACAGGTGTTCACGTTAGTTATACACGTAGTTGTAACAAGAATAACGAAAAGCTCCAGGATAAACGGTCTCACGCGGGCACACACGCATACGCACACATTCTAAACGTCAGAACAGTAATATTCTGAACACAGAGGTATCGCGTTTAGTACCATACCTAGTAAGCAACGTTTCGATACACTTCTACCTCGATATACGCACCCAAGTTGCAACTAATCCATTAAATATAAAAATACGATAGCACACACACACATCCCATATGACAGAACAGAAATATTCTAAATACATATGTCGCATTTAGTGACATACCTAGTAAAGGGTGATGAATGAAATATATAATTTGATAAAGGAGGATGAACTGTTCAACCTGTATCAGATGTAAAATTAAAAATTCTTCTAATTAGTAATAATAATAAAGGAGGTAATAATGCAATGTTCCAACACGTTTCAACCCCAATATACACACCCAAGTTGTAACTAATCCACCAAATCTTATTCCAATTCTCCAAACACCTGTCAAAGTCGGTCATAAAAATGGGATAGCACGCACACATCCCATACGACGGAAAAGTAATAGTCTAAATACAGATGTCGCCTTTAGTAACATACTTAGTAAGAAGTGATGAATGAAATATATAATTTGATAAAAGAGGATAAACTGTTCGACCTGTACCTGATGTAAAATAAAAAATTCTTCTAATTAATAATAGTAAAGATAATGCAATGTTCCAACACACTTCAACCCCAATATACACACCCAAGTTGGAACTAATCCAGCAAATCTTATTCCAATTCTCCAAGTACCTATTAAACTCGGTCATAAAAATACGATAGCACACACACACACATCCCAAACGACAGGACAGTAATATTCTGAACACAGAGATGTCGCGTTTAGTACCATCCCTAGTAAGCAATGTTTCGATACAATTTAACCCTAATATACGCACCCAAGTTGCAACTAATCCAGCAAATCTTATTCCAATTTTCCAAACACCTCTCAAAGTAGTTGATAAAAATAGGATAGAAAAGTTGGACGCGTTTCTCGTCTCTTCGTCTGATTCTCTTATTCGCACCCCTACTACCACCCTCTCCATCCCCTATTTCAGTGCGGCCATTCGGTGCTAAAAATGGAAGGGGAAAAGGAAAAAGAAATATTCTGCGCGTATCACGTTCTAGCGATTTCGTTCGTCAAAAGCTGGTCTCGTTAAAAGCTCTTTTCGCGATGCCGGAGGAACGGGTCCGTCCACATTGAAGCGTTGATAACTCCATCGAGTGCGAGATTCGCGGCAATTCGTAGCGTAATCGACGCCCGTTGAACAAACGTCGCCAGTAAAACGTACAATAAAAATGGCAATACCTGGCTCGGTGTGCGCGTGTGCGTGCGTGTGTGTGCACGAGGCGTCCCGCTAGCACGGCGTGCTCGAAACTGCTAACGACACTCCACCACGCGTATTTCGCGTTATTACCGCGCATTTACGACATCTTTACACCGGTGCCCGCAACAGGTTGCACCGGCACCCCCGGTGCATTTACTACGCATGCAGTAAACCGAATAAGTCCTGCTTTGTTAAACGAGCCGGCTCCCCATGGGAACAGAATCATTTCGGCAAGTTAGTCTCCGCTTTGCTACGCGCCGCTATTCTCTGCCGTTTTATTTAATTAACAGCTGCCGGGAAATTAGCGAGGCTCCTCGTGCTACGCGATACCGCGCAGTTACTCGCTTTTCCGACGCTTTTTCCACCGACCTCGCGCGTCCTCTTTCAAAGCCGGCCCAATAAGCCGAGATTTTTCTGTCGATCGACCAGGCTTTCTCCTTTCTTTTCCAGTCGGTGAAGGATTCTGAGATGGATTTAGAATTCTTTGTTAGGATGCTACGCGTAATTCTACCGATTTTTGGGAAATTCTTGCGTGGAGGAAATACTTTTTTACCGTACTGCGCGTAATTCTACCGATTTTTGGGAAATTCTCACGTGAAGGAAATTCTTTGTTACGATGCTGCGCGTAATTCTACCGATTTTGGGGAAATTCTCGCGTGAAGGAAATTCTTCGTTAGGATACTACGCGTAATTCTATCGATTTTTGGAAAATTTTCACGTGGAAGAAATTTTTTGTTACCATACTACGCGTAATTCTATCGATTTTTGGGAAATTCTCACGTGAAGGAAATTCTTTGTTACGATGCTGCGCGTAATTCTACCGATTTTTGGGAAATTCTCGCGAGAAGAAAATTCTTTATTACAGTGCTGCGCGTAATTCTACCAATTTTTAGGAAATTCTTTGTTACGATACTACACGTAATTCTATCGTTTTTTAGGAAATTCTTGCGTGGAAGAAATTTTTTGTTACGATACTACGCGTAATTCTATCAATTTTGGGGAAATTCTTGCGTGAAAATTCTTTATTATGATACTACGCGTAATTCTACCGATGTTTAGAAAATTTCTCGCGTGGAGGAAATTTTTTGTTACGATACTACGCGTAATTCTATCGATTTTTGGGAAATTCTCGCGTGGAGGAAATTCTTTGTTACGATACTACGCGTAATCCTATCAATTTTTGGGAAATTCTCGCGTGGAGGAAATTCTTTGTTACAGTGCTACGCGTAATTTTATCGATTTTTGAGAAATTCTCGCGTAGAGGAGGACATCCAAAGAAGCCTTTTTCTTGGTTTTTGGCTATCTCCTCATCTCTCTATTTGTACATGTGGTATACAAATACTACCAATTTTAATTGTTTCGCTCCTGAGTCAGTGGCGTGGCAATTATTATTAGATATTGTTAGAATCAGCTATTTGGAGTAATGGAATTATACGTAGAGCGAGGCTGTAAATTTGAAATCATAGGATTCTATCCTATCCCTAATGCATTTTGTTAGGCGTAGAATTAACTTGTTAATAGCGCTGCTAATGGGAAACCTCGGTCGGAAGTAGCTTTGGACAGGTGTTAGGTACCGCGGAATTTTGGAATTTGCCGAAAAGTATACATTTCGATAGAATGACATCGGAGAAAGTGTGTTTAATTTGCTCGTTGAAATGGTATTTCTGCTTGTTGTATTTGATTATTATATCCCCGTCGTGAACCTTTTGGAGCGTAGTTGCTAGATTATCTTCTATTGTTTTATTTAATTAAGAGGTAGTCGCAAGTTGTTAGAAAAGCTTCTTGAGCACCGTGTATAATGCTGAAAGTAAATTGTGCCGTTAGAACCGATGTAAGAATTGTCTTCACTAACGTGCCCGATTATTATTTCTACTCGTTACGGCTAATTAGTACGTGCGTGGAATTTTCATCGAATATTTTTCGATTCGCTTCCCGTCCATTCGAAATTCGAAACGAGAAGCTATTAACCTAAATCCGAATTCGGAGCTTCGAAATTTTTAATACTTCGAGGAATACTACCGTTAATCGGCAACATTTTACACCCTAATTTCGAGGAATCGGAGGTTCTTTTTCGAAGCTAATTTAAAAGACAAAGATATTACTTTCGGAGACTAATTTAAAAAATAAATACCAGCAACGGAGATTAAAATTCATGGAGAGCGGCCATTTTTAGAGAATAGCCCGTCAAAGGTTATCAGGCGTGTATAAAATTATTATTAAAAATGCGCAACGGGGCAAAGGCTGGCATCCATATTTATGAAAAAGAATTTACGAACGTATCGGGACATTGCAGAAACCTTTTATGGATCGTTTGGAAATGCGTGTTACGAAACGATGCAGCTTTAATCGTTGTCGAACCATCGGCCAAATTAATTAAGCCTACGGAGGCCCGTAATTAAATCGCCTTCAAATCAGTTGGACCGTCTAATGAATATTCCGAACCTGTTCGTACTAGGTGCATTCCTTGGCCGATTAGGCTCTATCGAGCTTTGTCATCTTTCACAATTCCCCAGAAGCAATGGCGACGAATCTCCTCGCCTTCTAAATTCCTATTTTTCCCCAGGCTCGCTTTTCTTCGCCAAGACGCTTCCCATGGTGCCTCGCATAGACTACCAAAAGCAGGAATAAACTTGGAAAAATGCGAAATCGCGAACATAAATTCGTGTCGTGGAATATTCCCAAGTTTCGAAAAATTCGGCCAATTATTTCCCCCACTTTCCTCCGCTTTACGATCCTTCGAGTTTTTAAGTAAAATTCATCGCTGTCTTCTACGTCGAAAATGTGTTTTCGTGCAGATAATACGAAAAGGATCGAAGGATGAAAGATATAATAAAGAAAGGAATAACCATATTTTCTTGGCAAATTTTTTTCAAGCAAGTTCGTTTCGCCGGACGTTCTGCCAAGAAAACGGTCTACCAAGGGAGCCTGGTCAACGCCATAGAAGAAATTTATCGTTTTTCGTTACCACCTGAAAGGTGCAATTTCCAAAGGAATTCTGTTCGACAGTTTTGAGCCGAATTCTGGCGCCTCGTCGCGGGTGGCTCCGAGTAAGAGCGAAGATGGTTGACGATGTTAAATCTATTGAACGTTGCAGGCACTGCAACAGTGCTCCATTGTCGTCCTTCGCGACATAATAGCAGCAAGATTTAGAGCGTTTCGTGCCATCGGGCAGCATGATCGAACATGTTCGAAAGAAAGAAAAGGCCAATTCGGTTTTCGAGCTTGAGGATTCTTTCGCGTGTGTCGTGGAGAAAGTACAAGCATCGCTCACATCTTATCTGATATTTCTTCTCGATTAAAAGGGAAAAGAAATGGGGATATTCATTTTCCAAAATATCCTGTGATTCCACTATTGCTGTTATTATTAGATTTTCGTTTCTTTCTTGCTTAGCATTGATTTTCATATTCCATAAAGATATGCGTACTCTACACTCGTGTAATTAGAGCCTTTTGTTTTCGAACCTATACTGTTTTCTAAAATAGCATATTTTCTTTCGAATGTTTATTTTTAATATAAATATTAACCCTTTACACTCGAAGACTTTTTAGCTAGGGAAGAGTAGAAAATTAAATATTCTTTATAAAAAAATTGATACCTTTTTGAGCAGTGAATAAAGAATTTTATAATAATAGAAATATAGAATTATTTGATCTCGATACCTCGCACACTGTTACATTACATTAAATTTGATATATTAAATAATATTGATCTTCCAAATTTTATGAAATGGTGACTGAGGATCACTTCTCGAGTGCAAAGGGTTAATATAAATATAAAAATATTAGACCGTTATGGGGTACAGTCGCAAAATCCAACTGTACAATATTACATCGTTACAAGTTATAAATGTTCCCTGCTACGTTAACAATAAGGATACTCGTATGGGTCTGAAAATGGCTACAGTTCAAGATGAAATAACTTGTTTTACTGAAAATATAAAGAATGAATGTATAACCACCCTAATCGAGCAACTGTCATGCTGAAAACCGATTCCCAGGCGACTAAGACCTAGATACTTTGCAGATCTCATTTTATGATCAGTATGTGCACGATGAAATAGTAACTGTGAAATTTAATTAGTGCTTTTTCGCCCAATCATCGTATATTTGCTCATTGTCATCTAAACGGATTGCAGATAAAAACATGGAGATTTTGAAAAAGGAATTTTAAGTAGCAAAAATTTAATCAGCATGCTTGAGTCTTCGAATCGGCCATTTTTGCATTCTTTTTGTATAAGTTTACTAGATGGACAGCGAAACTATAATGCGTTTACTGTATAGTAATCTCTTTTTCTTTCGAGATAATGTAGTTATTATCGTTGGTAAGCTCTGAAAGGAAGAAAACGCGAAGAAGTTCATTTCCCGTGCACTCTAATCGGCCGGGTACGCTGCACTTCGAGGGGCCCCCATTAATGTTGTGAATTCTTGCATCACAACAAAATATTTGCTTTTCAGCAGGGCCTGTTTGTATAGGTGCACGCGGGCCTTTCAAGGTCTCCGCTTCTTTCTTTCAATTCTTTTGCCCTCTCGTTTCTTTCCAGAAGATCTTTCGTCTCCTTTTCTTCGCCTCGACCGTACCTACTAACCGGCCTGAAAACGTTCGCCCACAAACAACACGTGGTGACTGCAATTTATGTCCGTCTCAGCTTCCACGCTATTGTTATTTTCCGTGTTTCCCGAAAGCATCGCGTTTCCCTGGCTGTCGAATTTTCCAGGGACCTTGGAAAACCTTGGAAAACCGCTAGATTATTTTCCAAATACATCGTTTCGTGGTACGTCCATCTTTAGTTTCCAACGACACATTTCTGATCGCTGTATTTTAAAATAACATCGTAAATAACATCGATATTTTCAACGCTTCGCCGAAATCGATAACCAAAATCTCGAAATTAAATTGCTCCTCGAACGTAATGCAATTTAGATTTTTAATTCGAGTAATTCGAGATTAATTTTCTTTATATCACGTTAATGCAAAATATTCCTATTAACACGTTCCGTGCCAAGTCATTTTTGCCCGACATGATCTTCAGGCCATTTGTTGTTTTGGCTAAAAATTGATATTAACGCACAATATGTCATTACATCATTAATCCATATGTAATTAGCTTGTTTATAGTAATCACATCGTGTACCTTTTATGGTGTACTATGGTTACTGTAAAAGTCAGTCAGTTCGAAAATTTCCCACTAATAAAAAGTACTAGAAGAGTCCGCGACATTTTGCAACAATAGCAACCATTACATATAATTAATAATTATTGTGTATATAACAATTAAACAAATTTGTGTTTTGTTCTATACCGCATTTTGTATGATGCCTCATTCTCCTACTAGAAATATATTTCTTTCAGAATTAAATTTGTCATGAAACACGTATTCAGCACATTAAATAAATATGTCTGCATGTACCATTTATGGTACACGTGGCCTGCAGATCAAGTTTAACGTGTACCACAAATGGTACACGTGGCGCGGAACGTGTTACGTACGATATCGCAGACTATTTTATTCGGTCTTTGGAAAATTGCAAGAATTAAAAATATTTCTTGGAAAAATGCTCGGAATCGAGGGGTATAACAAGTTTCATAGTATTCCGTGTCTTTCGTCTCGTTCAACTTCGAATTCAATTATTACACCTTCTCCCGTCAAGAAAAGGAAGGCGAAGGAAAGAAAAGGGGGGCGGGAGGGGAAATTACTGCTTTTTGAATTTCTCGGAAAGCGAAATGCGCGGCACGAATCATATGCTTGGCGTTCGGTTTGCTAACAAGAATCAATGTCCGCAAGACGAAACAGGAACGTCAAAGAACCTTCACGGCTGGCGTTGAAATAAATGGCACCGCGGCAACGTGGCCGCGATTTATCGAGGGAAACGTTCGATGGTCACGCTTCCCGCTTGTTTCCTCGTTGAAATTCCCGGCGCAGAGGCGGCGGAGTCGCCTCGGCCCGAGACGTTGTTTCGCGGCGGTCCTCGCGGGTCCGCATTATTATCAACGATAATTACGAATTACCGTCCGATAATCGCTAATTTCGCGTAATGGCCGGGGCTTGTCTCGCAACGGCCGGCCTCACGCTCGAAATCAAGTCATTCGCGTTGCATTACGATCGCATTATGATTACCCCGCGTAGTAATTTGCGAGCGGCTGTAATGCCTCTTCATGCACCGCAACGTTTTGCAACTCGGATTGCACTTATCTGTTGCTCTCTATCATTGCTCTTTGTGCCTCGAGGGATCATCAATGCTTTTTGCAACCGGCCAACAGTAAATGGGCCTTACTCGGACCTATCTCTCTCTCGTTTCTCGTATTTACCTCCGACTTTTTTCCCCCCTCGTCCTCTTCCAACTCTCGATTCCTGCTTTGCTCCGTTCGATCAAGGTCGCCTAATTATCGCGTCGTTGCGAAATCGATGAAAACCTTCGCTTTCGCGGATTTCGCCTATCCGCCGATTCCTTGAAACCATTATTCCCGCGCGACTCGGTCACTACGATCCGCAGGCTGTAATGCCTGTTTGGTAAACGAGTTAGCGAGGACGTTCAGAGAGAAGGTTAATTTTAATGGTGACCATCGGAGAGCAGCGAAGATGATATAATATGGAGGTAATACGGTAATATTACTTATCCGTCATTCGAATTCTTCGCTGTTCGAATAAATTCGTCTGAAATCTCTATTATCTGCACCTTTTGCACGTATATATACATATGCGACGAATTTATGGTGGGAATCGGTACTCGTTTAGTCTAACGTCACAGTCTTATACCTATCCTGTTTCTTTGTGTCTGATTAATGACACAGAATGGAAATATTCAAAGTATTCGAGGTTACAGAGGAACGAACGAATGTTATTTTACCGAATTAGCCCTTATAGGTCATAAGTCACCTCTCACGTGACAAGAGTACTATGTCTCCGCGGTTGTACGTCACTTGGAAAATGACAAGACGGAAGTTTTTCGCATATTTATCGAGATCAGCTACAACCTAGTGAGAATTACGTATAAAAGCCTAGCGTCCGATAAGGGTTAAATTTATTTGGAGTATTCGGTAATTTATACTCATTCGGTGATGTATATTCCGTATTAGGCGAAGATTTTTCGTTAATTCGGAGTTAGACGAAATGCCGAATCGCGTAACTCGATAAGACTTTCGTCACTTCGTACACTGTCGGTTTCTTCCGCTTCTAACCCCATCGTACCCTCCGTAAACTTCACTCGAAATGGAAGCAACGCGCGGTCTTTCATCGCCTGCACCATCGTTCAAGTCTCCGCGACGCGATTAAATTTCAGACCCACCCCGAATTACGTTGCCCGAATCGATTCGCGTTTTCCTGGACAAAGCCTGGCCCCAAGCCATGAAAGAACCCCGAACAGTTGCACCCCGTGAACGAACGTGGTCTCCGGGAAAAGGGTTCGACCCTTTGGAAGGAAAAAAAAAGAAACGCAGGAACTCATCGTCGCGTAATTCGTGGCACATGTCGCCTCTACCCTCCTCGAGTTCGATTAAACGCATAACGTGTAATTTTTCTTTCCTGCACTCGTTGCAATGGCCACACGTGAATGGAGGCCAGCAATTTTTCCTTTCCATTCCTGCCACCGCCTCCGCCTCGCGTGGTACCCCGTCGCGAAACGGTCCACGAGGCAGGAAAAACCGCGTGGTTGGCCGCCACGGTTTCGAGTTACTCCGAGAGAGAGAGAGAGAGAGAGAGAGAGAACGTTGGCGAGAGCAGCCGGATGTCTAGCGACCGGAAGTAAATATTATTCCCGAGGTGCATCGAGCTCTCCCAGGAACGCTACAATGCGTCGATTGTGTTCGAATCCACGTTCATTCACCGATGGAAGGTTCGCGTGGTCGCTCGAAAATTCGCTCTACGACGCTGTCGAATGCGAGGCGTTCTCGGTTCAGACGAGGACTGAGAGAGTCGGGTGAGAAGGAGAGGGAAGCAGGCTATTTTTCAAATTTTCCGACAAGCGCGGCCAAGATGGCGGAGCACTCGCTTTTGTCGAGACGTCCACTCGGATTCTTCTCGCGAAACGGTTCACTGGAGGACCACGATTACCAAAGCTTTTCTCCATGGCCGTATCGCTCGCTCATCTCTCGGCTCTTTTAAACGCGGATTCGTTCGGTCTCCACCTTCGTGACTCGCAATCGTGACGGGACGTCTTCGATGACAGCTACGCAGCCGGATCCCAATTGTTTTCTTTCCCTTTCTTTCCGGTGCTTCGTCTGCCTCGCGTTTCTTTCCGCGTTGAATTCCTCCTAGCGGGAAGAGCAACTTTTCCTGCTTTTGTTTCTTCAGAATTTTGCAGTTTTCGAAGTTTTGGCATCGATTACTCCAGCGATTAACACGTGGAAGATGACCGGCGCTTGTCTCCTCAGAGGGGTCATAGTGGTCACCAGTGTCCGGCGAGATTAATTTTTTAAATTTATATTTGTTTCGTTGTAACCAATTTTTGAATATCTAAACAACGTAGATAAATAGAGAATTTTGAATAGACGATATTAACCCCTTGCACTCGACGATTTTTTGGCTAGAGAAGACTAGAAAGTCAAAGATTCTCTACTAAAAAACTGACGATACTTTTTTGAGCAGTAAATAAAAAATTGTATTACGATATTAACCCCTTGCACTCGACGATTTTTTGGCTAGAGAAGACTAGAAAGTCAAAGATTCTTTACTAAAAAACTGACGATACTTTTTTGAGCAGTAAATAAAGAATTGTACAGTAATAGAATTGTAGAATTATTTGATTTTGATACCTCGCACACTGTTACATTACATTAAATTTGATATATTAACTCTTTGGACTCGAAGATTTCTTCGTTGTGAAGATTCAATTCGAAGCTCTTCTTAGATTTTTATAAGCACACTGATACTCTATGCTAAAATTAAAAAAAGAAAATCTTGAATTTGCGTGAGAAACGAACGAATAGAATAATTTTATTTGAATGTTCTTAATATAATTATCATCATCCATTATTTAAGTTATAGCATTAAAGCAAAATGTGACTGAAAGTCACCTCGCGAGTGCAAAGGGTTAATTAATATCGATCTTCCAAATTTTATGAAATGGTGACTGAAGCTCACCTCTCGAGTGCAAAGGGTTAATAATTTGCACCATTTTTCTTTTGCCATATTATTTGATAATTCATCATTGTGTCGCAAGAATAATGAAAATTTTATCATGGCGTCCTGAGCGTACCATACAAAAGGTGCATGGCAGTCAAAGTGTTAAAACACTTAGTGAATTTTAGTTTGCATTGGATCCACAGCTACTTTGGGTTCCTGAGTTTTTGGGTTCTATCGTCGTACGTTACGCGCTTTACGAGCACGCTGATTTTCTGCTCGTAAGAGGAAATTTATTCTCTTATTTATTTATTCTTTATTCTTTATAAGGATATTTATGGTACAGGTAAAACAATGAACTTCTTTTTATCTAAATTAACGACACAGGCTTAGTATCATCGGAGAAGACACGTATAATCGTCATCGTGCTAAGGGATGGAAACATAGGGGGTGTTTGGAAACCTTGGGTATAGAAATTTCAGGGACGAATCGATTGAAACGAAAAGGAAGTTCTTATATAAGTGTATTACGTTAAGTGTAATTTCGTTTCCTAATTACAGCCGTTTTTCTCTAATAATTTTAGCGACCGCTGACCACTTCCTGCGAATGCTTCTGAATAACGTTTCTTATCTCGTGCATGACCTTCTTGTCTACTATGTAGCCGCTATTCTGTAATATGTTTAAGTCAGTCCAGTACGTTCTCTCGCTGGCAGTAACTGACACAGTGGAAAGTTGCTAATACGGTTCCGTCATAATCTACGTTTAAATCGATAGTGGCAGGTTATATAAATGCTCACACGACGAATAACATTTTGTACGTTTAGAAGTCTCTATTCGAATCGAAGGTATATACTTTGAACACCTTCTGTGAAGATCCTTGGACCATTAGCGTGACATAGAAGCAATTACAATTTGGACAAAATTCATTGAGTGATGTTGAACATTGACTATCACGGATGCTGCAGTTTAGAGGAACTGTGTAGTACAAAATTAATTCCTTCCCAATCGTCGACTCGAACCACTTTCTCCTCGTGTTTTCTGCAGTTATGGTTTTTGAGTCAGATTTTCAGTCAGCCTGTATTTCGAGAGTGTCCTTTATCGAAGAAAAAATTCGATAATTCTTTTTCTTTTTGACACTGAACGTATCGTAACATATTCGGATTTAGATAAATAAAACTATAACTTGAGGAGCGTATCTGACAAGGAGAATGCAAGTCATAGATTTAGTCATAGATTTAGTTGAAACTTTGCAGGTTTATAGATTTAGTCATTCAATTCAAGAGAATGTACTATTATAGGGACAACTACTGGATAGTTTTTGAGATATTTATGATTAAAATTCTTATTATTCTTAATTAGAGATTTATTCCAAACAGTTATCGCTAGTTATCAATTGGCACTGTAGCCTAACTGGAACATGCGAAAATTGCCATCATCGTGGGAATTTTCGGGTATCGCCATTAGGCCACAACGGCACGTGATAAATATTCGAAGTAAATCTGTAATTAAGGCAATAATAAAACTCTAATCATAAATATCTCGACAACTATCTAGTAATTTCCCTTACAATGATATATTTTCTTGAACTATATTGAACATATGAAACTTGATATAGTTTCAACTAAATCTATGACCCGAAGGACTTGCATTCTCCTTGTGAGTCCAGAAGCAAGGTTTCAGTTGGAGAACTGCAGAAAATACGTAAATTTCGTAAGGGATGAAATGACCCCTCGTGGCACATGAGGTATTTAAAATATAAGTGAAGAGAAAAACGGAAAGCGGAAATTAAATAATCAGAAAACATATAAGAATTTACAGAAAGTCAGATGAGCGAAAGAAGTGACGATAAATGTACATTTATAAAGTAAATTTTGAAAAGGATCGTTTCACCACGTTTGGTACGTTTAGTGTTAACTCTTTGGGGCACAGTGGGATTAAAATTGTCGCAACTTTTTGATGCATCGTAATGCATGGTGGGACATTTTTAGTCCCACCTCGTTTATGTTTCGTCTTATTTACGTAAAGCAGTTGGTAATACCTTCGTTAAACGTTACAAAGATATTCGCTTGTGTTTGCAACATTCAACGTGGACGTGGGACTATTTGTGTCCTACCCTATAACAACAAATTCAATTTAATTATTATCTTTTTATTAGTATATACCAAAAATATAAATATACCAATTTTGTTTCATTTAAAACGCAATCAAATTTCTATGCAACATGTTTCATTAGGTATTTATTTCTCTCTCATTTTATGCATGCTTGCTATTCCGTAGATGTTTCTCGTCTCACGCATCTTCTACAGCGTTCAATACCGTGAAACATACGGCAAACGTAGTTGCACAGGTTGTGGGAGGTGTGTAAAGCGGAGAAGAAAATTCTATACGTACTTTAAAAAATGATTCCACCTTTCCTTCTCTGTTTGCCACAAGATCGACGTCCTTCCAGGATTCGGATCGAATTCTCGAACGCGTCCATCTAGAGCGTATCCGTGAAGGTAACACGATCGACGCATCGGCCTTTCAAACGCTTTCGAACGGTTCGGAACGAAGGCTAGCATAGTCGAAAAAGCAGGGAAACGTGGAAGGGAAGAGGGGGTGGCTGGTAGTGACCACCCCAACCGGACGAGTCCATTTTCCTCGACGCGGGGGTGTCGACTATGCGTACTCGGCTCCGGCTAGGTTCCCGAAGTCTACGTGGAATTCCTGGAAGGGAAGATTTATTTTTCTGAAGGAGGACGCCTAATGGCGTGCCACGAACCGAGAAACTCTAAAGTGGCTGAGTTACGATCTTGTAACCAAGGCTTCCATAATGTCGGCATCGATTCACTCCTCGCCATCCTCGTTCCTCCGACGTCGCTTTCCCTTTCTCCGTCCTGCTTTCTCCGCTTTTCCGAAAATTCGTCTGAAAGGGTGCATCCCCCGAGCTGCATCCCGCTGGCTGCGAAAAAAAGCAGGACGGGTGGTCTTCGCGCTGAACTCGGGGTTAGAGGGGAAAGTCCTTATCTGCCTCGCTGTTAACGCTGCCCGTCAAACGGATTCACGCTTTCTCCGGGATCTAATGAAACGCTGATACACTTGTGTATCTCCTATGGGATTTCGGAGATAATCGTGCAACGAGCGCGACGAGGCTTCGTTTCCTGCCACGGATCCTTAAGAACTGTCTTAATCGCTTGGCCAGTGAGTCGTGGTAATAAATCTCGTTGGCGTGGTATTCGTACGGGAAAATATGAGAATTCTTATCGCGCGTGGTCGATTACAAAGGACGGGTCCTTATTCGGGATTCGTATCGGAGAGTGGCGTATCGGAGAGGAGTCATATATCGAAGAGCGAGGCAGAATTCCTGAAATCGTTTGCGGAGGATCGAGCGTCGTCTCGCTCTTCGAGACGCTACATTCCTGGCTCGCGGTGCGCCCGTGAAATCCCGCAGCGGCCACGGCGAATTATCCACCGAAATAGGGGGAATAAAAAGAAATCTCGCGCTCGGACGGTGTCGCGATGGCGAGGGTTAGAGGGGGTTAGAGGGGCGAGAAATGAGACAATCGTATTTCGAGAAAGTCGAAGCGATATTAAAAGCCACGCGTGTTTACGATCCTGTTTCCACCGGCGACTTTCGATTTCGAAGTAACCCGGCTACAATGTAAATAAAACGTTGCCTCCTATAAACTTCGGAAGAAGGAGAAATAACGAGCCTGGGGGAAGAAAAGTTGAAGAGCCGTCTTGTAATTTAACGTAGGAAAGAAACCGGTTTCCCGCAAAACACAGAAACGAGTCCTCTCTCGTTCATCCACCGTCGCGGAGGCAGCGAGACAAAGAGAGAGACAAAGGAGAAAAAGAAAACGGGACCGGCGAGGAGGACGGAGAATGCGGTCGAGAGTGAGGGAGAGAGAGAGGGAGGAACGGGGTTTGGAGAAAAAGAGCGAGACCCTCGAGCTCTCCTCGTCTCGCTGGAAAAGCGAACGTTTTTCGAAAAGCACGTACGAACGAAAGATGGCGGCTTTCCACGGGGGTGAAACCTGTTGCCAAAGCCTTCACACAGCCCTCTCCTCTTCCCCCGACCCGTTCTAAGCTTCCACGACTGCTTATCCACTCTCCACCATCCCCTCTTGCCCCGCTTCCTCCCACGTTCAACGCTTTTGAAATTCTCCTCCGTCACTGCTCCAATGGACTGCCGCACAAAACCCTGATCTTCCGTACGGTTTTCGGAATAAAATCGTTCCCGTGGAACGTAAATTGACTGTTCCACCCCTTTCGTTAGATCCTCGCTTTCTCGGGCTTCGTGAAACTCGGAATACGTCAGTCGGTGAACGCGTTGCCACGATATTCTTTTAATCCACCACGATCGTGGATCATGGTTTCTTTCCTTTTCTTTCATTTTTATCAAATTTATCAACCGTTCGATTGTTCGACTAATTGCTTCCGACTGTTTTCGAAATTATACAAATTATTCTAGTTAAAGAATTATAATAATTCTTTATTCGACGGAGCAATGGCGTTCGTCGTCCCCGTCGATTTATCCTGAAATAGGATCCAGCGGACCACGATCTCGACGGCTGGAGGAACTTTTCAGCGCGTGAATTTCGACACGAATCCCGCGGCATTCGAAAAAGCACGGGCACAAAGAAGCGAAAAGAAAAGAGGCGAGGTCGGACAGCGAGCGCGCAAAGAGGGAAGCAATTAAGCTTTCCCTTGATTTATTTCAGGCATAAATAATTTCGTAGAAGTACTAATTATCGCCTCCGCTTTGAATCTATATCTCTTCCCTCTCTCCTATGGCCAGCACACACGCGTTCTCCCTCTGTCTCTCCCTCTGTGTCTCTCCCCGCCTCTCACCCTTCGTCGTTAGCTCAAGATGAAAGCACCCGCTTCTGCGTGGCCAAACTTCCCGTGAAGCGATAAATTTCTAGAAACAATAGGAAACTCCGGCGCTAGACAATAGAAGAAATATATGTACCGCCTAGAGTCCTGCTCCAGCGTAGACGGAAGCGCGGCTTCGAGTTTATTTTGAGGAAAAAAGAGGGCGCCGCTGTCGCTAGAGGCCGAAGGGGTGAAAAAGAAGCGGGCCAATTCTCTCGGAGAAGGGAGAGAAACCTCTCTCTCCCTCTCTCGTTCCCGAGCTACGAGAGGAAGAGAGAGAGACGATGAAGCAGTAGCGTGTCCTGGTAGATTCGCCCTGGAGATTGCGAACTGTTGGTCAAACACTGCTTAAAAATACATGGCAGCCTTGATTTTCTTTGCCACCGCCTCAAAGAAATTCGGCTGTCGTTAAGGGCAGGATTTTAAGCAAGGAACCTCGAAACGAGCCGTGTACGTGCTCCACTCCACTCTTCCATCTTTTCTCCCCTGTCTTGCGCGTTCCAAAACCGTTCGTTTTCCAGAAACCTAATCGGAAAATGAAATTTTCCAAAGGAAATTGGGATAATTCTAGTCACCGAACATCCGAATTTTATTTTTTAATTCCATTCCTCCTCGTAATGGAGTCTTAATTCTTTCGCTATGGCTATCGCCGCGAAGTCTCTCCCTTAGAACGAAGCGTCGTATTATGTCAATGATGGAAACGTTATGACCGTGAAATGTTTAGCATTCGAGGCCAAGTCTTTTGAAGGGAAAATAAAGGAGGAAAGATCGACCATCGCAGTAGCGCTTGCTTTTCTTTGCGAAGAGAGCTAGGCAGAATGGTAGAGAAGAGAGCTAGGTAGCATTTGCCTTAATTTCTTCCCCAAATTTTATGGCCGGTGACTATAGTCATCCATCGTGTGTAGATGGCGTCTCGTGGCCGGTGACTATAGTCACCCGTAGTAGCGAAAGGGTTAATTATCCTTTTCCTTTTTCCTATTTTCCACTCGCACTGTCGATTTTCCACTCGCAATTTTGATACTGAATTCTGACGCGATTGCAAGTGGAATAACGGAGAATTACTATTCGTGAGTTAAGATCGAGACACGCATACAGAGGGCGTTTCAATCTGCTTACGAATTTCCGAGAAAATATTAGTGCACAATGACGAAAGTCTTACGTTTCACCGGCTGAAAACGTTTCGTGGAAGAGGCAGCGTATTCAGCGGCGACGTGTTGCTCCGGAGATTCGTCGATTTTCTACTATTCAAAATAATGGGAAACGTCTGTTGAACGTCAGTCAACGTCAGTCCACGTTGCTCCACCCCCGTGTTCCATGGACGGCTGAAAAAAGGCACAACAAAACACGGAAATTATCTATCTTTGGCCGACGCTGCTCCGTTCCGACAATGGTGAGTCGAATTAGTCTGGAACGTTAATTACACCGTGCTGTCGGATGACATGTTGCCCGTCGATAAATAACAAAAGACACGCGGCTTTGCTTACCGGCTTCCATTCGGACTGTAATTATATCAAAAAATGATCCAAAGATGTTTCGCGGTTTGGTGCACGAAGACCTGACAGGGAATTACTCCCCTTTGTATCATTGCCAATTCCGACTGAATAAATTTAACCCTTTACACTCTGCTGTCGCAATTAGAATTAGAAGCAATTACAATTTCGCTGAATTTACACGAAATATTGTTAAATAAAATTTAAGCACAGGGTTACTATATGTTTCCTGATAAATATTATACCAGTATACTTTCAGCAGAAGAACCGATGAAAATGAAAATGACTGGTGAACATTGCACTGTAACAGCTAACAGGAAAGGTAAAATGACTCGGAATTGCTGATACATCGTATTAAAAATTGCTCAGACTGCAAAGGTTAAGATAAAACCTAACGTAGGTCAGCGTGATGCACAGCGTCACTTGGTAGTCGCATGGATGATGCTCGAATCTGAAATATCGAGAGCGAGATTATGATTGGGTAATCCTTGGGACGTTATTCGACCATTGGAAGATTATTACAGAGATTTTGAGAAGCTGCGTTGGATAAAATGTAGAATAAAAATGACACGTGACGAATGCTGGTGTGTTACAGGTATGTTAATGACGAATGTGTAACGTCGAGTGGATCGTATTTTTACACGGACACTTTGGCTGCTCGGAGTTTCAAATTTTCTAGACTACGCGATGTTATAAGTTTACCGATGTTCGATTACGTTTAATCTCGTTGCAACGCTGTTCGACGAGAAAATGGATTATGTAGGAAAATAAACGGACCATCGAGTCCATCTCTGAGACAAAGACGACGGACACAAAAATTACTTACTCGCGCAGAAGTGAAAGGAACGAATCGATCCTTTGGTGATACGAAATAGAAGAATGGTAATCGAGAATATACCTGGTGCACCCTGGTCTCGGCGCGATTCGCGCAGAGAGGCCGTGAAAACGCTCTGGTCCGATGCTACACCCCGCGAAGTCGGGCAGAATAAACGATTTGACAATTAGAAGCCGTGACAGTCGGGAAACGTCGTAGACGTCCGTCTGCGTGGAAAGGAATCGCAACGGAGTAGAAAGCTGTTTTTCCAGGCAACCTAACGACTATGGAAGACAAATGGAAGAAGACGTTAATTACACGAGGTCCCTGAAAATGAATTTAACCGGGTCGGGGTATCTGCGAGCGAGATCTGTTAAGGAG
>NW_016908462.1:129583-197109 GCF_001483705.2 Eufriesea mexicana | reverse complement strand
GAAAGAGGCGTGTTCGCTTCTTGCGTTACTCTCGCAACGTTAAGACGGAAGAAGAGAGAGAGAGAGAGAAGAGAGACGAGCTTAGGGATCTCCCGCTGGGAACATCGCCAGGCCGGGTTTCGCCAAATAGTTTTTCGAAAAACGCGCATCGTGCACTTGCCTCGTGACACGGGCCAGGTAGAAACGACCGAGCGAAACTCCAGGAAACTCTCACCTGTCCTCGATTTTTCCCTCTCTCCCTCTGTCGCCGTCTCTGTTCTTCTCTCCGCGGTATAGGCGGATGATCGATCACTGAAAACGAGGGGAGAACGAGCAGAGAGAGAGCTGAACGCTAACGAATGATCTCTAAATTTCTGCTTCGAGAACAACAAACGCAGCTTTGCAACTTTGCTGCCGGAAGCGGAAATCGAGCGACGCTCGAGCGATTTTTGATATCCAAGGAAGGATAGGAGAAGTACGACGTTTGATCGGTAACAAACAACGAGAGGGGGATGAAGTTTCGAAGTTGCTGCCCGTTTGTGAACGTTTTCCAGGACTTTTGATGGCTTATCGGCGATGAAATCGAGTTGGGGAATTGATTTTTGTTCTTCTTCTTTGCGGCACGCCGCGGCAGGAAATGGGAAAATAAGCGAAAGTGGAGTGATTTTCAATTTCAACCGAACTTTCTGCCTCGCAAACTTATTCCCGCTGCGTATGATACGTGAAATAGCGCGTTGTAAACACACGAGCGAGGGAACCGGGTAAAAAGCCTCGAACCAAGGTAAAACTTCTTACCCAGGGCTACCTCTGCGGCAAGTCTGATACCTGTAACAGATAACCTTCTAAACTCTCGATACCGCCAACTTTAATTACCCCTCGTGGAATCCAGAAACTTAAGAAATTATAAAATATGCGATAACCACCCTCCACCCCATTTTGCTTTCTATCCAGTAGTCGCTTCAAACGTTATTGCCATTTTGCGAAATTTCTCATGTCACTTGTTCAATTCTACGCTGCAAAACGTGCAGCAAGGAAGTGTTAGGCTAACGCGAAGTATAAAATTTCCAGGGTAACTTTCTTTTTTACGTATAATATATTTAATACGAGATAAAAATATGTTTACGCTGTACGAGCTCTTACGCGATTAGGCGAACCAACTAATAGGAGTCGTATATAGTTACTTTCTACGTACAACCCACGCCTAACCCTCTGTGAAGGTGTATCCATTGTACGTCACTCGGAATAACCGCTAAAATCTCGAAAATTAAGGAAAGCAGAACGCCCACGCCTAACCACCCTTATCCTAATCTGTCTCCTACCCTACATTTTTAATTACTTCAACTCCCGATCGCTCCATGCAAAAACTAAACTCTCAAAAATTAACACGTTCCATGCCACGTGTATCATTTATTTAATGCGCTGAAAATACGTTTTGCGATAAATTTAATTGTGTAAAATATATTTCCGCTGAAAGAACGAGGCATTATACGAAATGCAGTATAGAACAAAGCACGTAAATTTGTTTAACCCCTTACACTGTAACCCCTTGCACTGCAATCACGAGTCTAACTCGTCAGGAATTCTTCAAGTCGGATTTCGTGATTATAAGCTACGCTAATCACGCGATCGGAATTATGTTTCGTACGTTTCAACGTGCACGAAATTCGAAAAATTTCTCAAATTTTTGTCCAATTCCATCGCTGCATGGAATAGGTATATAGCGATTAACTACGATTAAGTACCACTTCGATGTATACTTTTTCGCAATTAAATCGCAGTGCAAGGGGTTAATTATTATATATACGATAATTATTAATTACGCGTAATGGTGGACTTTTTTGAAGCAAGGGGTGCATAAAAATGGCTTATTCGGGCAATCGCTGCAAAACGTCGCTACTCTTCTAGTTCTTTTTACTGATCGAAAATTTTCCAACTGACTGACTTTTACAGTCGAACCTATCGCAGCGCCGTGTGTAGCATAAATGGTACACGGTGCGATACCTACTCTAAACGAGCTAATTACTTATGGATCGACGGTGTAACGACATATCGCGCGATAATATATCAATTTCTAGCCAAAACGACAAATGTCCTGGAGATCGTGTCGGGCAAATACGGTTTGGCACGGAACGTGTTGAGGAGAATTCCTAGTATATCCACTCGGATTCGCCTTGCAGCCGGTGAACAGCGTCCACTCACCGCGACGCCGTAACGCTCTCGCAAAGAAACGCGAATGGCGCGAGAAGGCTAAAAGCGAGTAGGCAAGAAATTGGCAAAAGGAAGAGAAAATGGACGTAAAAGGTATAAAAATAACGGCGAACGTCGAAACAATCGAATATCAGCTGCATTTACCGGCGTTCCACGCCGAGCACCGCTCTTGCACACCGATCCACGCCGCTAACTAATGAGTGATCAGGGCAGAAAACACGTGCAACGCTCGAATCTCGCGTCTTTGCCTTCGCTTTCGATAGCCCCTCATTACTCGAGCGCGTTCGAGTAACGACCTCGACGAGATCTCGGAACGGTTTTTTGTATCGCGGGGTCGAAGTCTCTCGCCGCTGATCAGAATCGCGCGATAACGTTCCCGGCTGGTACGTCGACGTCGTAAATTATGGCCGATCGAGTTCGGCACGGCCACTCGTTTCTTCGGGATTCGAAGGTGAATATCTGCGGAGGATCCTTCCATCCTTGAGACGGGCCGGATCGAACGAACCAGCACTTCCCGCTGCTAGCCCCGGATACCGAGAGTAAATCCGCGTTGATATCTCTTTATCCGTCCTCTCTTCCACCCTTCTTTCCTTCCCTTTTTTCCTCTCCTCTCCTTTTCTCTCCCTTCCTCTACCAGTCGCGCGCGACACCACCTGAAACCCAATATTCCTCCACCAAGTCCTATCAACCACTTGCGCTGGCAAGAAATTCACAGACGCGTGTGCCAGAATGATCCAATGATGTTTCTGTCACAATTGCCCGACGACGTGTGTACCACGTCGTTAGCGATTCTGCGACAAAAGCATTACGACGTGCGCGACACGTCGTTGGCGATTCTGCGACAAAAGCATTACGACGTGCGTGACACGTCTTTCCACCGTGTTCTATTAACCGTTTCAGTGCCACGGGTCATGCTGTCTCCCTATCCAAAAGTGCCAAGGAGTACCTTGCGTTTCATTCCCCGATCAAAAATGCCAAGGAGCGCCATCGCGCTGTTTTCCGCTCAAACGCGATAAGTTGTAATCCTTTCGGTGCAGCGTTGTTCTGACATCCTTCCTAGCATAAGTAGTCGCGTCCGTTGTTTATAAGAATAAAAAGGTGTACATCTGCGACACGTAATATTAACCCAATTTTTAATCTACCTAAAACGGAACGGTAGCCGTAAGGTCGCTCATTGACAGAGAACGAGCGTGTCGCGACTGTAGGCTTGACAGCCTAGAGCGCTGACACTTTTCTAGCGAAACAGAAGCGCAAAATCGCCGCTTGGCACTCGAAAGGTTAAGTCTGTCGATTATCGTCGAGCCTCCAGTCATGGAACACGTGTACTTTCAGGACACTGTACACCGGGGGAGAAGGTAGACGATTTGCCCGAGATCAGTTCGACCTAGGGATTTTTCTCGTTTAGGTATTAGGTATATGCGAACACTTGGAGTTCGACGTCTTTTTGCGCTTTCGCGTTATCATCGAGGAGAAGTGAAGCGTAAGAAAACTCGTTAAGGGTGTTTGAAAAGCGAGAATTGTTTGAGACAGACAATGTGTAACGTGTCGTGGAGGCCGGACCAGGGTGTTTCATTTAATTAGCATGGCGGGATTTTTGCTTTCGTCCTGACAGATTAGCTCGAAAGAAGTCGAAGGAGAAGTAGGAGACGATGAAGGGGGAGAAGAAGAGGACGAAGACAAAGAAGTTCACTCCTAATGGCGTTTTCTTAATGAACGTTTCCTTTGTCTTGACCAAACAACGGAGCCCCGAGCCTGTCTTACTTCGGAGCTCTGTCACGGGATAAATAAATTCGGAGTTTTCACAGCTGGAAAGCAGGAACGCGTTAATCGCGACTGTGTCGTAATACCAACGTCATTCGTTACGAATGAGAACGAGCGGGAGCGTGAATTCGTCTTCAGATTTTCTTTTCTCGATGATCTTCAAAACACCCTGACGCGGTCGTGAATAATTTCTCCATGTCTCGTGCTTCACTATGCCGCAATTACAAATTCCATTTCTTCGCGGCAATCTCTACCTTCCAGTCCCATCTCGATCAGAAATGTCACGTTCGAAATAAACCCAGGTCTCATCTACTCTGCCAGCGAGCAGCTAAATATTCTAAGAATACCCTTTCAGTCGCTCTCCATCGAAAATGCCCGGGTCCCTAAATATTCTTCAATCCGAAGATTCCTTCAACGGAGTACAGGTCTTCTTAGAACACACTGATCTGTTCTACAGGAAATAGTAAAGATTGCACGATTCGCTATGAATCCCACGATGGTCAAACCTTACGTTAGAAGAAAGAGTACAGGTAACCCTCCTATAACACGGTAGATAGGTTCCTAGAAAATGCCGTGTTGTGTGAAGCCGTGTTATATGAGATCTAGAGCCAGCACAAAAAGAGGGGTACGTTTCGAAAACTTACTAAAAACAAATTCTTTTCTTAACCCTTTGCACTCTACGATTTTTTCTTTACAGAGAAATAGTAATTCGAAGACTTTCTGCCATAAAGTCGATGATATTTTTAAAACGGCAAATCAGAAGTCGTGTGCAAATTAAAACTAATTAAAATTATTGAAATTAAAATTATTTTGCTTCGATATTCCACACATCGGGTAATTGTAAATTTGATATATTAATTAACATCCATCTTTAGAATCTAATTAAATAGCGACTGAGGGGCACCCCTCGAGTGCAAAAGGTTAATTCTACATAAACAACTTAATTTCTATTAAAAATATAAACGTATGTACAACACAAAACAAAAAAAAAAGAATATTATTTTAATTTAATAAATTTCTTCGTCGTCACCACACATGTAGAAGTACAAGTATTGCACAAAAGCTTTTGCAATTTTTCTTATCTTATTATCGTTCCATGTTAGAGCGAAACCGTGTTGTAGGAGGGTTCCCGCAAATTATGAATCTTGTTATAGCGAAACCGTGTTATAGGATGTCGTGTTGTAAAAGGGCTACCTGTACCTCGGGTTTCAAAAAATTCCTCGTTGCACGAATTCGTTATTCGATGTCTTCAGTGGCTGTTCGAAGAGGATCCACGTCTCCTCGTGTATCTCGTCTCGTGTAATGATAATTTTGATGACGATGACGAAAGCGTTGGAACAAAAGCACGTGTCCAGCAACTGCAAGAAGAGTAATTCGATTTGAAATGAACGATTTGGAGACTTGTTTGGTAGTTGGCAAGCGAAACGAAGACACGACAGGGCCCCCGTGATTCATTACCTCGATCCACCGGAGTTCTAAGTCACCTTCGCGGATCCTTCTAGAGGCAATTAAAAATCGCCAAGTGCCGGCGCGATAAAGCTGGCCGGAGGATCGGGCCAAAGTCACCTTAGGAATAATTCACGGGGTGGCGAGGCCTCCGAATGATCCCGCCCCTCGGTTCCGGCCCAGGCAGCTCGTTTCGCCGATGGAAATGAGTAACGGCCAGCGCGGAATATCGTCCGCCGCCTCCGACCGCAGTTCCAAAGCGGAAAGGCCGCGACTGCAGCCGCTTGTCAGTTGTCACGAACGCCCGGGGAGGGATTGGCACACTGACACAGTGGCGTGCTGCATTATTAAACCGGCAACAGCACGCCCAAGGACGCGGCCGGAATTGGCCCCGAGCAAAAATTAGCCGGCTGTCGCTCAACCGTGGAATTAGCCCGCGAGCTCGGCCGTCCTTCGAGAGACGACTGGCCATTCCTCTATGGCGAGGCGAGGCTCTCGTTCATGGGATCCAGTCGCGACGTAATTGACGGAAGATCGACCATTCCTTGGCTATACACAGTCGTCCACCGTGTCGCTTGCAGGCCGATGTTTCCCGCGCGCATCTGAAACGTCTACAGCGAGATTATGTTCGCGCCATCCGTGCAATTTTACGTGTCGAACAACACGATGCAAGGTTGTTTTGACGACAGATTTTTAACCCTTTGCAGTCTGTTGTCTCTGCCGTAAGATAGCCTGTAACTCCGTTGCACTGGAATTCCGCTGGATTTATATGAAATACCGTTAAATAAAATTCCCGAAGCACAGGGCTAATATATGTTTCCTTTGGCAGAAGAACCGATGAAAATGAAACGCTACTTGACTGGTATATATGGTAGTATAAAAGCTAACAGGAAAGGTAAAATGACTCGAAGTTGCAAAGGTTATGATAAAACGTAACGTAGGTCAGCGTGATGCACAGCGTCGCTTGGTAGTCGCATGGATGATGCTCGAATCTGAAATATCGAGAGCGAGATTATGATTGGGTAATCTTTGGGACGTTATTCGACGATTGCAAGATTATTACGGAGATTTTGAGAAGCTGCGTTGGATAAAATGTAGAATAAAAGTGACACATGGCGTATGCTCGTGTGTTACAGGTATGTGTAATCGCTTGTATGTTAGCGATTGATGTACCTGTGATTTATTCCTGAGATTTGAAGCAGGAAGGAGTGGTTCGTATTTTAGACACGGACACTTCCGTTCACGAGTTTCATATACGTCATAACTGCCCCACATCGAGCGATGTCAAAATAGCTTCATTTCATGTGAAACATTGAAAGTGTGATATACCAAGGCTGATCGAGCCGAGGGCAATATTTGCCAACGTTTGTCAACACACAATGCGTCCATCTTCGTTTCTTGATCTCTCGAAACGCATCTGTCATTAAATTTAAATACTCGATCGATTTGAAAAAAAAAAATCCTCATTTTGATCTTGAAATATTTCGATTTCGCGCGAATGATTTAACAACTCTCGCCGCTTTTCCGCGATGCGAAAAATCCCTTGTAGTATCGACGTATTTTGAATACGGGGTGCGAGAGAGGGAGAGAGAGAGATAGAGGCAACGAGCGAAGAGAGGCGAGTGAAAACGGTAGAGGGGGAAAGGATGGTCCAGAGAACCATCTTCCAAGTCCACGTTTCTCGACCCCATCTAATTCGCCCTCCTTCTCTCTCCCTTTCTCCGTCCTTACCTTCACTCTCACTCTTTGCTTTTATCTTCCCTGACTCCGATCCTTTTCCACTTCCTCCAACCTTCCACCCTCTCCTTTCCCCTCCTGCACGTTTTTCCGCGTCGTCTTCCGTCCTCGCATCTCATCCGTCCTCCTTCACCGCCGTATCCGTCCACCTGCTTCACCCTTCTCTGGCACAGTACCACCCTTCAGTGGCACCCTCGCAGACCATTCGAGCTATTCAACCCCCTTTGGATATCTCCATACGCCACTTACCGGGCTCAGGATGTTCTCCGTGCGTACGTGCGTGGAATCTGTAAGCACCGATAAGGTGGCGCGATTATATTCCTAGTTTATTTGCATTAAGATTGTAATTTCGCGGATCTTGCTTAACCGATAGCGCGTGGAATCGGGGACCAGCCCCCTCCCCCCTCGGGTAATCGGACATCGAGATATACTCTTCGATTTCGGAGAGAACGATCAAAATTAATTTATATTATATTATACCTCGAGATAACGAATTCCCTCGGAACTTTTAGATTCACGTTAGCGAGTACACGTTTCTTCCCAAAATCCTAAAGTCTCGCTTGCTTAACACTATATGGACATTTCTCTTATACCCATTCCTACCGTGACCGGTCAAATGACCGATCTTTAGCACAGTTTATGATTTTTAACATAGAATGAAAATAGCAGGCAAATTTGATTGACGTTCTTTTCGCAATTACGCTGTATATAGGACTTTCTAATCCAAATTTTAGAAACGATCATTTGACCGGTCACGGTAGGAATAGCGTTAACCACTTGCGTTGGCAAGGAATTCACAGACGCGTGTGCCAGAACGGTCCAGTGTTTCTGTAACAATTGTCTTACGACGTGCGTGACACGTCTGTCCAGCGCAAGTGGTTAATACAGATTCGATCACTGGAGCTACCACTGCGGCAAGTAAACACGGTGGGATTGATTTTTCTAAGACAGCAATTTCGTAAGTTTCACGAAGTCGAGCTTGAAATCTCTCCGTAGACAGTTGGATAAAGGATAATGCAATCTATGGTATCTATAGTAATCGTGAAACGTGCGTTTTAGAAAATTCGCGAATAAATCTTGCTCTATTCCCGTCGATCGCGTATAAATTGCAGCCTCGTCGAGGCGAAAATTTATAACGATCTTCCACGAGGAAGAAGAAGATTCTCTCGCCACACTTGGAGAGTAGCCGATGAAAGGCATCCCTCGGCACTTTCTTCGACCTGCATCAACCGCCTGGTGCTTTCTCCCGCGCGCGCGACCGGTGATTAAAAGCAATAAAGGCGAAGTAATGTCGCGTGCAGGGGTCCGGTAGCAAAAAGAGAGTGGACGTTAAAAAAAGAAACGTTCCTTATCGCAAGAGCGATCGGTTACTCGAGCTTGAGCGTCACTGTCCTCGGTCCGTTCTCTCGGCGAAGGGGTGGCCACCCTCGTCCGACTGCGGAACGTTGTCGCTGGAGGCGGCAGCGACGATGGTCAGAGAAAGCGGCGCGTCCAGCAGAGACAGGGACGTGGACGGTGGAAAAAGAGCGAGAGATATGGGGTGGCCGGTCGTGGGGTGGCGGCCAGCTAAGGGGGTGGACTTTAGAGTCCACCCAAGGGGAGCCAGCGACTACATGGCAGGGGTGGCCGGGACGGAGGCAGAGAATTTACGCCCGCCAGTGAATTCCTACAGGACCTCATATCGCACGCGCGCACGCATCAGCGTGTGTACACATACACACTGGATGGACGCACATGCGCGAGATACCGCGTGAAAACTCTCGCGCTTTTGCCAATTGTACCCTACCGAAGGGAATCCATAAATTCAACGACACATGAGCAATTCGTCGAGGTTCTTGATGATTTGCACGCCGTTATTAGCCGCTCCACTGTTTCCACCATGCGTTCGCACGTGTCTCGCGTATGGCGTGCCATGGCACAAGTTGTAAACGCTATTGCGTGTGCCCTGCTGCCGCCGGGCTGTCCACAGGGAATTTCGGAATGTGTCGCTCCTCCTGCCACTTCGAACCATCGGGCTAGTAACTTTACGGTTATTTCCGTGGCTTGCTTTCGTACTGGGATATCGTTAACGCTAGAATTACCAAAGAACTCCGAGCCACTCGTTTTAGACGTTTTATTTTTGCAGTTACTCCGATATATGCACAGCTCTTTCTCGAGAAGCTCGTATCGATTTTTATTCAGACAGGCCAGCGATTATGTATATTTATTTACTTTCTTTATACCGCTTTCATCGTTATTCGCTCTGTATACTATATTCAGCAAGCAATTACAAATGGTGGTAGATATCCGACACACGCGATTATGATTCGACTGTGAAACTTGGTCAAACGATTTTGAAGAGACTGTAGAATAAACTGTGAGCGTTGGTTTTATACGTCTAGTATGAATGATGTTTGGAAAAATGTTTAGAAGAATGGCAGAATAAAATAATTATTTGAGAATCGTCAAAAGGGAGATATGAGAGAGAGAATTTTCTAGAAAGTGTCAATCAATTTTTCATTTAAAATAGTTTATTGCGAGTTGGTTTCGTTATTTAAATATTTTCATCTAAATATACTGAGACGTTAACTGTTGAAAAACGTAGAAGATATTGGTGACCATTTCTATCCACAAGAGGTTCGAGAGATCGTGAGTTTTTGACTCTTTGTACTCCGAAGAATTTTTAATATGACCTACTAGCAACTCTCTGTCATTTTCCATTTCCTGTTAGCTTTTATAGTATCATATTTACCAGTCAACTAGCATTTCATTCTCCGTTACAGAAAGATAATAATGCAAAGACTTTCTGTCATACAGTTGACGATATTTTTGAAACGGTAAATAAGAAATCGTATGCAAATTAAGACGTAGAATTATTTTACTTCGGCATTTCACGCCATGCCTACGACATAGGTAATTTTAAATTTGATATATTAGTTAACATCGATCTTTAGGTTCTGATTAATCCTTTGCACTCGACGATTTTTTGGCTAGAGAAGAGTAGAAATTCAAGAGTAGATTCTCTACTAAAAAGCTGACGATATTTTTCCGAGTAGTAAATAAAGAATTGTATAATAATAGAATTGTAGAATTATTTGATTTCGATACCTCGCACACTGTTACATTACATTAAATTTGATATATTAATTAACACTAGGTTTACGAACAATATCTGTATACCTATTTCTAAGGACACCTGTCAAATTGACAGGTAAAGGAAACCTCGTATCTTTTTTTTAACCATTAGTTCAATTTAACACAATTATATATTATATTAACAGTCTTAATATAAGTTAACTAAATCTGTTACCATCGTATAATTGGAGCAACCCTTCCGTCAAATTCACGGGTTCCGTAAATCTAGTGTTAATATCGATATTCCAAATTTTATGAAATGGTGACTGAAGGTCCCCTCTCGAGTGCAAAGGGTTAAAATGGCGTCTAGGAGTCGCCTCTCGAGTGCCAAGGGTTAACTGTTGAAAAACGTAGATGATATCGGTGTCCATTTCTATATCCATTTCTATCCGCATAAACTTCTAAATTAACCGTTCAGTAGTGTTTCTATGTGTACGTGTGACCTTTTGCGAATATACGATATCGATATCTACCGCAACTATACGACTGAAAATAGAAATTTAGTTAAGATAAAATAAATTCTATATCGACCAACTGCTCCGGTCTGTGAAACGAAAAAGAATTTAGCTTCTACGCGTGACAGCACCTACCCCGAAAAATGCGTTTAATCGAACGCGATTAACACTAGATTTACGGAACCCGTGAATTTGACGGAAGGGTTGCTCCAATTATACGATGATAACAGATTTAGTTAACTTATATTCAGACTGTTAATATAATATATAATTGTTTTTAAATTAAACTAATCGCTAAAAAAAGGCACGTGGTTTCCTTTACCTGTCAATTTGACAGGTGTCCTTAGAAATAGGTATACAGATAGTCTCCGTAAATCTATCGTTAAGAAATTTTATTTACGATTTATTTAAAATTATTCGTTTTCATGGGCGAAAAATTAATACAAAGTAAAAGTAGCGTTAATTACGGACAGGATCGTACCTCGGGTCATCATCTTGGAAATTTTCGAATGTGGCTGAAAATGATTGGAAATAAATCTGTAATCGAGGCGATAATAAAACTTGAATCGTAAATATCTGAAAGGCTTATAACGATACATTTTCGAAATTTAGAAACCTGCAACGAGAAATCGAAAATCGAGCGTTCGCTGGCCGAAATTAACGAAACACACGTTCCACGGTGTAAATGTCTTTGCCGTGAGCCAGTGTTCCCGTGTAATCCCGTAACGATGTCAGCTCTGCGTACGCTCGTTACCGAAGTTAAATGTCAATAAACAGTCGCGTAGACCGGAATACCGAGGCACCTTAACGTTGGACCAAACAGAAGCGGCAAAGCAAGGCGCCAATCACGCGCGAAGACAAACACCGACGGCGGACCATCGTTGATTGCCGAGGAAGTCCTTCCAGGACCTTGCTATTCCTGCTGGTAGGCAATGCTCCGCGCCATGGAGGACAACGTAGCCTGAATACGAAATCAAAAGGCGTCCGTGGACGCGCAAGTTCTGGCCCCACGAGTTCAAACATTCGGCTGAACGCGGCTCAACTGCATATGGCCGGTTAATGGTGACCTTGCGATTATTAAACGCGCCCTTCCAGTCTCGCCAAACTTCAATCCAAGATAGACAACAGAGAGATATACCTTCCCGAATAGCTCTTGAGTCTGAGAAATTTTTGAATATCATCTCGCGGGCCTGAGAATCGCATTTTTCGAAATTTCCTTCTTCCGTGTTTCTACGTTCCTGAATAGTTTCTGAGAAAGAGAAATTTCCCAATGTCATCTCGCGGGCCTGAGAATTGCATTTCTCGAAATTTCCTTCCGTGTTTCTACGTTCTCGAATAGCTTGTGGAAAAGAGAAATTTTCCAATGTCATCTCGCGGACTTGAGAATTGTATTTTTCGAAATTTCCTTCTTCCGTGTTTCCACCCCTCGTGTTACGTAATTATATTGGTATAAAATTGCCGATAATTACATGCAGCTGTTACATGATGTTATTTTTAGCAGCTTGTAATAAGCCACGAGTTGAACTCGACAAAGGACTTTGCTTTTTAAATTTAATACCGGTGTTATTAATAACGTTGATGAACAGATGTCCTACGGGAGGAAGAAAGTTACTCGCGACTGAGAGACGAATGATAAAGTAATCTAAATATCGGAAATACAAGGAAGAGAGAGGTTTCTAACTCGCTTCTAAATTGAAATTGGAATTTTGCGCAGGGATCTCGCGTCGTCTTTGCCCGGTGTGTCTAATCCTAGGAAATTTCATTCGAACCTGATCTCCCTAGTAAAAGTGGGGAATTAGTAATTTGCGAATTCCTATTATCCCAGCTGTAAGGGATTATCAGCCTCGATCAACTTTCGTTGCTCGTCGAGCACGATCACTGGAGCATTGGCGAAATTTCACGGTGGTTCGCGAAACTGACCAACAGTATCTTCGTCAAGGTTGACCGGCCAGGAACAATATTCCGTCCCCTTCTATTTGCCCGACGTCTATCATCGGATAGCATTATACGCGTGCACGCAACGCGAGGACGATTCGGGACGCGAAGGATGAACTTAGCCTGCGTGTCTTCGGCACGGCCGATTTGATTTCAGGGCGTGACGTCGAAAGAAGAAGCAGATATCGAGGGATGTGTTTCGCTTGTCCAAGCCACGGCCTCGTGAATATTCCAAGCTCTAAAAGCTTCTCTTCCCCTTTCTGCCCGGTCTACTTGCCCAGATGTACGACGAACGAAGGGTCCATCACGTCCATAACAAGCTCTCTCTCTCTCTCTCTCTCCTCCTCTCTCTCTCACCCTCGCTTCATTCCTTCTCTTCCCTCCTCGTCTGCGCTTCGTCTCCTCTCTTCGCTCCCTCGTTCGAGGTCTCTCCCTCGCACCAACCTCTCTAGGCCTCCTCGAGGAGTGCTCTCAAAGGGTCCAGGGCTATGGAGACGTTGGCACCAGGGGAGCGAACCAGAGAAGGCCAGAGGACGGAAGAGACGAGCACCAGGGAGAGACGGATAGAAGCGATGAGAGGGAGGGAGAGAGAGGGAGAGAGGAAGAGGAGGAAGAAAGACGACCTACCGCGCCTACGTTAGGTAAATTCGGTGTAACTCGAGGGGATGAGGATAAGAGAGAGGAGCTCGCTAGCGAGGGGTAAGAGGTGGACGGGGTAGGAGAGAGTGCGAGGGCGAGAGACGAAGAGAGAATTCGCTAGGAGGAGACCATCGCCCACAGGGGTGGACCGGTGATCGATAGCCACACACTACGTCCGCCACCACCTTCGGAGCCTGGACTCTTCCTACGTTGGATAACTCGGCGAGCTTCCAATTTACGAAAGCCTCGCCTGTCGCTCGCCGGAATTTACATTCGAGAACCAACGTGAAACTACGCTCGCTCGGTCTCCTCTCCGGCCTTTCCGGCATTAGCCGGGGAACGTTTCAAAAATTGTACCACCCAGAACGGGATTCGATTTTATGGTAACGAGTGGTTACGACGAAAGAAAGGTTTGTCCGGGAGATCGATTAATGCGAAGGAATTCGGTGGATCCGCCGGTCTCTCACCGAGTGGCTCACGCTCTAGTTCGTGGTTTCACCGATACTTCCCTCGTCGTGCTTCTTCCTCGTCGTCTCCACCGACTAGCTTTACGCCCCGACCGAGAAATTCCATCGAATCGTTAGTCTTCTTTGACAAGAGAACCACGGCGACCGGTGTTTGTTCAGGTGGTAGCGGGGATTAGAGCTCGGTTCATCGAGTTCCGATCCAGATTTTCCGTCCATTGCTGCGACCTTCCAGAAATCGTCCGACATTAGCATCGTTGCCGTTCAGCCGGTCTAATTGGGATTTTCCCAGCCAACGTCGCAACGAATTCAGCAGTTCCGAGCAATCCGTCCAATTCGCGCGACCAATCCGTGTCCGTCCTCCTCGAGGAATCGGGCTGAAACCGAACTACCAAATTCTCCTTCTGCCGATGAAACGCGAGCGGGGGTACGAACCTCGCGGCGCCTCGTAAATTCGCGGTTTAACCAGTCCGAATCGGTGGCTGGATTTATCCTGCACCTCGGCACGGCGGCGCGGGCCGGATTTTTTTCACGCCCCGACTCGATGCGAGTAAGTGCACTTTTCCCGCGAAGAGAGGCGTTACTTGCCACCATTACGACGAGCAAAGATTAACAGCGGCTTCCTGCTCGTCGGCCCGTCCGCCGGTCATTCGACGTTCTCCTTTTTCGTGGCGCGCAACTAATTGCGACGATGCAGGCATATTTCTGCTCTCGCAGACCGGCCGAGAAAAATGGCGCCTGCCACCTTTAGCCACCCTCTGACCAACCCTCGCAGTTTTTTTCACCCGCGTGCAGGCCCGTCAACCGAGCATTGTGCGGCTCCCTGGCAGCTTCTCGCTTCTCGCCCGCAAACCAACCACGAGTTCGTTTCCACCGACACGTGCGATAGGAGAGAGCCTACTGCTCTTCGTCGTCCTTTCTCTCGTCTTTTCTCTCCTCCCTTCTCGGCCACCGATTCTCCATCGTCCAGCCACTCGTCTCTTTATTCTACCCTTCGTCCTCTGCAAGCGTCCCTCTCTCGTTCCGTTTCCGCGCCTCCACGCTCGCGTTTCCACGTGCGGGGAGTCTCGCGCACCCGCGTTCCACGTTCGGCTTTTATTGCGGCGAGTTTTCCCGCATTTGCGGTGGCAGCGGGCTTTCCCGAAATCGCGATTAGCGCCACGACTCGCCGCAACCACGTGCTGCTCGGCCCGGCCGTGATTTATTTTTATTACCGCGCTGCGAGAGACCAGCTTCCTTTCTCATTATCGCAACTGCGTTATTATGAAGCCGTTACGCGTTATTGCGGCTACTTACGAGCGTGGCCGCTGCCGGGATTCCGATGCACCGGTGCAATGTCGAGGGGAGGCGGGCGTGAATCGAAGGGTGTCGGAGATCTTAATCGAGTTTCCAGATCTTCCATCCTTGTCCGCGCTCTTTTACCATCCTTAGAGGTTAGAACGCAGTCAGAAATGGCCGATGGAATTATTTCTATTACACCGTCGTTAACGAGTACCCTCCTCGCTATTAGCTGTTCGTCGGTGTAAAGCTTTCGAAATTGCGATTAGTCTCGAAACGGATCTAGTAGATTCCCGTTACCGAGATATCTCCTAGCGCTAGGTGAACGTTTACCCGAAACACATAAGTCTCGCCGGAGTTTAGAAACGAGGTTCGCGTGATTGACAATGAGCGATTAACCTCCGCGAGTTCGGATGTGACAAGTGTGGGAGAGCGTGCTGGATGAGTAAGCGGGGAACAGATGCACGTGGAAGAGGAATATTGCATGGGAACGCGAACCAGATAGGATCCCGCGAATTGCATTACCCTCTAAAAATCAAACGTACCTTTCCGATTCTGCGCTTCGGCTTCTCTCTTCTGCAAACTCGCACCACCGAAATACCCCGCGAATCGATCTAATTAACACCCCGATATCGCGATACTAATCTCGTTAACACCGCGAGCACTGCGCTCGATGAATCCTCGAAGATGTCCTTCGTCCATTCGGCGTAATAAAACCGGAAACGCGAGAAGGAAGTTTCGTCCACCCCTTTCTCGATGTCACCCCCGCGTTCCGCGAAGAACGAGAGACTGCGATTCGCTCGCGAATTTCCAGCTGTCGCGACGCTGCGACGACGAGATTCCTTTGAAGGTGATTCATTGGGATCTCTCGTTGGAGGAATTATTTATACCGTGTCCAGGATCAACGAGACTCGTATTCCAGGGGAAAAAAGGAGAAGGAAGAAGGTAGGAATAAAATCAAGGGGACTGAAATCGCCGCGTATACGAAGGAGAATAAGGGACGGTGTCCCAGGAGTGCCACGATCCCTGGATTTGGTTGCTACCACCTACCCCCGCAAACGTGCTTTCATGTAACGCAGTCAATTCCGATGGGGAAACGCCAAGGATCCGCGTTTTGTGTCCCGCCGAATATGGCCAGAATTCGAATTAATATTTACGAACCACGCGGAACGGTCCCCGCGTCTGTCGTCGCGATTTTTCAGCCTGCAAACTCGCGCGGGGGTATCGCCGGGTTCCCGAATCTGCGAAAAATGGATTATGGCTGTTCGTTTGAACACAGCGCGGCAGATTAAAAGGTTTCCGTGTAAAGGGAGCTTTCCGTGGGATCGGACTGGAAGATCCGGTAGAATATTTTGAGTATCATTAAGAGAAAGAGTTAAAAGTATTAACGCGTTCGTCAGCCAGCGCGATTCGGTTGAATTTTTCACGGGGCCCAAATCCGAATGACGAAACACTAGAACGTTATCGGACTGATGATTTGGATGGGTCTAGTACAGACACCGCTCGTTACATGCTTGTCAACGGACCCTATTTACAATTTTCTATTTCCGCGCAACAGGGTGTCCCGTAATCGTTTTGAATTACTATTGGCAAACTTGTATTTTGCAAATAACGAAACGATAGAAGAGAGTAGCAGACTTGGAAAAGTTTTACCACTCGTAAACGTATTGACAGGTAATTACCAAAAATTGTGAAGGAAACTGCGACCTATTGTTCCGATTGTCCAAAATCACATCAAATGTGTTTAGACTGTTTTAACGAATACCGTATGATATAGTCTAATATTTTAATTAAAAAATTTGAAATATAAATTAACACTAAACGTATCAAGCGGGGTGAAATGTCCGCTTTCAAATTTACCTTATAAATCGTACATTCGTTGTCATTTCTTTCGCTCATCCGACTTTCTGTAAATTTTCATATTACTTGATTGTTTAATTTCTCGCTTTCCGTTTTTATCTTAATATATTTTTTACCGAGAAAAATTCTTTGCGTACCTTATATACCACGAGGGGTCATTTGACCCCCTGTGGTAAGAATAGGTGTGTGTAAAATACCGGTACGTTTAGTGTTAATAAAAAGTATAGTATAATGTGTATATTTTTAATATTTTTACATCGTATATCCTATATTTATATTTCAGTGCTTATTCCGTTTAATTCCTTTTAAAAATTCAACTGAAAATCCTATTTAGTTTAAACAAAAAGAGCGTCACTCTTATTTGGCTGACAGGGCCCCCCTGGAAGCGTACCCGTCACCCAGAACGTGTTAAAAGAAGCTTCGTCCGTTTACGTCGATATATAGGTGTTTCACAGATCAAAGCGATTAACCCGAATTGTTTTTAATTTTTGTTCCAGGATGTTGGCTGATGCTTCGCTTCGTCAATGACTTCGCCAACTGTAAGTCGATTCCACGTTAACTTTGTCAAAAGAAGTTACATACTTTCGATAATTACGATAATAAAGCATCTGACACGAGTCAGGGGATTTGATGCTCTCAGTAATGGTCAGAAGCAGGATATTTATTATATTATTTTCTAACGCGATGAAATATTTTATTCTCGCGTCCCCTACTATTCTATATCCATTCTATACCTACTCTGTATATCTCCGTTGTATATATATACTGATAGGAGTTAATTAACCCGTTGCCTTACGATTACAATCGCACATGACTCACGTGGGGTGTCGTACCTGTTAGAAACATATAATTCGGGAAAATGATTAAAACGATTAAAACTAAACGATATATTAAATTAAACGACAAACAATAAAGGTTAATGATAATGAAGTGCGACACGTCGACAAACCACGGGCATGACACGTGGTATTGGTGAGTTTGTTGTATGTAATCGTATATTTATTACAAACTTATAAATTATACACCTCTTATAACGCAATTCTTCATTCTCACGCTTCTTTTAACAAACTGAACTTTCTTATGACATATCAACTCTGATCCATAGCAACTGCGCAACACCACGCATTCTACATCTTCTACTCGCACTTCTAAAAACATACATATCTACATTCGTGCCATTACTCGACCTCGCGCATTTGCATTCGCGCTAATAATACCAAATCCACGGTATTTACATTTACCACGAGCCAGGCCCGTGATAGTCAGTTTCGACCCGACCGGTGTACCACGAGCCAGGCTCGTGATAATCAGTTTTGGCTCGAGAACCTGACCACGAGCCTCGCGCGTGTTTGCAGGCTAAAGGGTTAAGGGTATCTATGGTAAATTCATGGGATACTCGACGATAGCAAATAGTAGATCGAATGCCAAATGAAGTGTCGTTTATTTTCAACGCTCATCTGCCACCCCTGACAATTACCATCCTCGCGAATCTGCTTCGATAATTTACCGATTACCGCATTCTCCCGTCGAGGATTCCGCAGCAGGATTAAAAACCGCAACATGGGAACGGGAAATAGAAGCGTTTCTACCACCCTTTGGAGCGCTGGGCGTCGGTGCAGCAGCGTAACGTGAGCACGAGGTGCGCTGAGAGGGGCAGGAGATGCGGAAAGGCAGATAGAGGAAAACGTAGCCGGATGAATGCAGCCGGTAGATTCGGCATGGATTTCCAGCGACGGTAAAACCGTCACGATTTCCGTGCGATTGTCGCCGTGAACGGTCGGACAAGCATTGTCCGTGGAGCAAGAAGGGGCGCAGCGGGTGGCAAACGTTAGGAAATTCGCCCGAGGAGGGGCTGCACGGAGGTCAGGAGGGGGTGGCAAAAGGCTAAGCCGAAACCTTTTTCAAGGATGAAGGCCTCTCTCTCTCTCCTTCGCCTCTCGCATTGTACGCGTCCACGTCTCTCCCTCCCTCTCTCTCTTCTTTCCACTACACCTTTCCCTCTTTGTCCACCTTCCTCTTTCTTTTTCCTCTCCCTCGCCTGTCCCTCACGGAGCGCGAAGGTGGCGAACCGTCTCTCTTTCTCTCTCTCTCTCTCTCTGTCTCTCTCGGTGCAAGCAAGGTGTACACGTTTCCGTAGCGAGCTTCTTCTTTGTCCATCTCCTGCCGCTTTGTACCTACGTCCAAGGGGGCAAGCGTGTACGCGCGCGCCTTCCTCTTTGTCTCGGGCCATTCCACTTTTCCGTTGTTTACTCTGCCGCGCGTTTTTCTCGCCGGACCGATCGCGCGAGTCTCACTTTCGCCTTCCGCGAGACCTGTTCCCCGCTCGTTCCGCTGCTTAATTGGCTCCTTCCAGGCGATTTATGGCACTTCCAGGGGTGACAGGGTAATTTCTTTCGGATCGGAGAATGACCGCGATCCGAAGACCGGCTATGGCGAATTTTTATCCGCTGCGCGAAGCACACGTTAGGGGTGAGCTAGGCCAATCACTCGTCGCAGGGTGCAGATGTCGATAGACGTAGAAGGAACGCGTAGAATAATTTCAAACTTACCGCTGAAATTGCCAGCGTTCGTTTGCCCACTACGATGCCAAACGAAAAATTTGAAACATTGAGAGAGAAAGAGATAAGGAGTTTCCAAAGACATTTGACAATTTTCTATATAATTTTCTAGACAACCTTAATTTCGATATCATTCGATCGGATCGAATTATTAACCCTTTGCACTCAGTTGTCGCTGCTGCGGCGACGTAATAAAACATATTTTTGTAATATATGCGCTTTCTTTTCTTTATGACAAAGTGAGATTTATTCTTGCACCGTTGTAAATAGCGCTAGGTGTAGCTGCTAGCCCACGGTAAAAATTACTCGGAGTTTTTCCACTCCCAGGTTATATTGAAAAAATTGCTGGGACTGCAAGGGGTTAATCGTTTTATTTTTCGATCGATCGAATCGAGATGCTAACCAACCCTAACCTCTCCGATTAATTCGAAGAAACCCCCTATCGCGAAGCCATCCGGCCAACAGGTTGCCATAATCAGCGAGCAAAGGACAAGAAAGAGCAGCAGCGGCACCACCTCGCCTCGTATTTTCCGCTCGGCTCGTGTCCGTCGTGAAGAATCGGCGCGGCGCGGAGAGGCGTCCAGAAGACAAACGGCGAGGCCGCGTGCGTGTCAATGGCCCCGCGCCAAAATTGCAGAAACACCGTCGAAGCCGGTGATGGCTTTTCGGTCGTTTTGCTTGATTTTTGGTAATTACGCCGCGCGGAAGGCTAGCAATCTCGTAGCCGGGGCCGAGAGGGCTGCCTCCGCGAAACTTCTGCCGATGATAGCTCGGCAAATAACAGAGAGACGGTCGGCCAGGCGGATGGCAAGAGTTGCCAGTAGACTCTCCTCCTCGTTCGACGTTCATCCTGGGTCGTCGATTGTTCCACGTCGATCGTCGTGGATCGTGTAATTGGATCCGTGGCTACGTAGCTCGCGGACCCTGCTCCGACGAAATTCGTCTTTCGTACGCCGCGCCGAAAGCGGACCAGCAACACGTCCACGGGAATAATAATCCCTCGAGTTTGCACGGACTCCCGCTGCTCTCCTATCAATCGATTAGGTGCCGCCTGTCCAACCGGTCGCCGTTCCATCGCGTACAAGCTCATTCTTAATTAGAGTCGAAAGAGCCGCTTAGGTGTCGGTTGCGCGAATGCTTATTAGACAGGCATCCTCCAGGAGAGACTATATTTTCCTGCCTTTTCCTGTCTTTTTGTTGTCTTTTCCTATCTTTTTGTTGTCTTTTCCTATCTTTTTGCTGCCTTTTCCTATTTTTGTTGTCCTTTCCTATCTTTTTACTGTCTTTTCCTATCTTTTTGCAGTGTTTTCCTATCTTTTTATTGTCTTTTTCTATCTGTTTATTGCCTTTTCCTATCTTTTTGCTGTTTTTTTTCCTATTTTTGTTGTCTTTTCCTATCTTTTTGCTGCCTTTTCCTATTTTTGTTGTCTTTTCCTATCTTTTTACTGTCTTTTCCTATCTTTTTGCAGTGTTTTCCTATCTTTTTATTGTCTTTTTCTATCTGTTTATTGTCTTTTCCTATCTTTTTGCTGTTTTTTTTCCTATTTTTGTTGTCTTTTCCTATTTTTTTGCTGTCTTTTCCTATTTTTGTTGTCTTTTCCTATCTTTTTGCTGTCTTTTCTTATTTATTTTTTTTGTCTTTTCCTATCTTTTTGCTGTATTTTCCTATTTTTGTTGTCTTTTCCTATCTTTTTGCTGTCTTTTCCTATTTTTGTTGTCATTTCCTATCTTTTTGCCGTCTTTTCCTGTCTTGTCCTAGTTCAGGCTAAGTTTCACTTGTGGGAGAATCTGCTTAACCCTTTGACTGTCACGTCGAAATCACGTGTTTCGCTCAGGACGCCACGAGATTGCACTACTAGATGCAAGATTTGTTCTAATGCTTTCTGATCGATATTCTAATAAAAATTATTAATCGTTCAATGGGGCACTTTTTATTTCAAAGTATCTTCTAATTAGCTGTTATATTCAAAATACTGGCAATAACTGTCAATTGTAGTTTTACGAGTAGTTCAAGCGCTCCGGTCACCAATGACCACCGTGACGTGACAGGGGAAACCGTGGCCGGTCATATACGACCAACGTGGCAGTCAAAGCGTTAACCGAATCGAGAATTCAGCGACGAAAGGACTTGAAAGAGTCCCAAATTCGTTCGGAGTTGGTAAGGAAATGAATAATTCCACTTTTCCGTATAGACATCGTCGTCGATCATACTCGCGCGATTTTCTTCCTTCGTTTGACCCGAAAAGCTGGGACGCCATCGCGCGATTAACGATCTCTCCGCGTCAAACGAAACGGTCACTCTGGAGCTGCAAAAACTGGCATTAATTCGCAAGCTTGCGGCTTGGAACGAGTCAATACTCGAAATAATTAACAGTCCGCGTTGTCTTTTGTTCTCTCCGTTCAGAGGTCCCTGGCTTGTTACGTCGTGACTTAATTAGGCCTGAAATTGTTTCGCGAGGAAAGGAGAGATCCCAGCGACGGGAAGCGCAGATTTCCCCGGTTAATTCGTGACAAGTGATAATTGCCGGACAGGGCCCGTCGTAAATCTATCGACGCGCGCTTTGGTATGCAAAAAGATGCACGAAAAGGTTTCACGTGGAATCCAACGATATTCCCGGATCGTGCCGTCCTCAAAGCGACACCGTCCCACCACGCTCAACGGCAGAGAAAGTCCTGACGACGGAGGAAGGTAATCTCCGTTTGTGGAAGAGTTCCTGGTGCGAGAGTATCCATCAGCGTTATCTTGAAATCTTCAAGGACCCGGTATGGATTCATTAAGGGCTAGCTTCGTTAGTATCCCGGGAGAGAGAGACTCTTTGTACATAAGCGTTTCTTTCACCTTCCCCTTATCCTTCTGCCGCGTTAATTCTCAACGCAATCCTGACAACGTCCTCCTTAACGACTCCTTATTTCCAGCAGTTTTCGGATTCGTTCTTCCACCGGAAAATCTCTCCTCGAGCACGTCTAAATAGACTCCCTCGATTCTACCTTCTCGGGAGGACGACCAAAGTGTAGGTACGACTAGCATTTTTCTCAGGTGCATCGGTAGATAAATCGGTGGTTGAATTATCTACGAATCTATTCTAACACCTTGAAGACCTAAAAATTGTCGTATTTGATCTCCGTCCTTTCACATAATAGACTTTTAACTCGAATGACATTACTGCGCTAAAATTGGTTTATTATGGTTATATTTTAACAGTTTTTAATAAAATGAAAAATATTCATAGAAGAATGCTCAGCAAAATTTCGGGTTACACGTGTTATGAATTTGAAAATACTTAAAAAGTTGAATAATTATTACGTAATAAAATAAAACGCAGATAACGATTTAACGATCCCATATGCTAGAAAAATCATTTTTCAATGCGTATTGACAAATAGGATCGTATAGCAATAATTTTAAGTAAAGAAAAACACGATAAAGTACATTGCAGCCTTTGTAACTTCGTGCAACGGTTATGATCCATCGAAGGACGCAGAGACGATTAAAAATTGATTTCTAATCAATTTCAAGCAAGCTTCGTTTCAAATTCTCGAATTCCCGAATTCTCCCAGGAGATCGGTTTCGAAAAACAAACAGTTAATCCGAGAGTTCCCGCAGAGAAAATTCTGTTAAGGTACATAATCTTGATCCGAAATTCTCTCATACATAATTCCTTCGGCAAAGAGAAGCTCGATCCTGGAATTTTCCTGCGGAGAACCTCCTCGAACCCTGGCGACTCTTCGAAACGTACGAAAGAATTTCTTCGAAATGTACGACCGAAATTTGTCTCGAGTTATCCGACGAATTCGTCGTCTAGGATAGAAACCAGCGTCTATTAACGCTAAATTTACGGACTCAGCCGATTTGACCCGTTAAAAATTTGATTGCTATAAATATAATTTAAATATTATTATTTAAAAACATATGTTGGTTTTTAGTTACGTAATGAAATATATGTAAACGCTGATTCCCCTCCTCCTGCAGACCCCTTCGTTTCGCATTATCGTACGTGGTATATCTATTTTTACTGTCATGAGCCAATTTGACTCGTAAAATGATTTAACAGTTAATCGCTTAACACGTGAAATTTATAGCTTACATCAGGCCTGGGCAACTTTTGCAACCATTTACAAAAGCAAGCCTGATAAGAAAGTTTTACCACTAGGTTCGAAACATGAAAATATAATAATTGAAAAAAATAAAAGACTTATTCCGGAAACGGTAACATTTTACAATAGCATCAAGTATGGCGTGGATATACTTGACCAAATGGCCCGAAAATATAGCGTTAAAGCAGGCTCTCGCGGATGGCCTCTACAAGTTTTCTATAACATTTTAGATTTAGCAGCTATCGGTGCTTGGATTCTGTATAAAGAGACCACTCGAGTAAATATTTCGAGAAAAGATTTTATTTTCCAATTGGCTGAAGAGCTAAGAAGTAAATATAGAGAAGATGTCGAGAACGCTTCCATTCCGTTGACAAAAATTCATACCACTGACGCACGGAAGAATTGTCAAGTTGAAGAATCGTGCAATAGAAATAGACGTAAGAGCCTTTGCGCTAAATGTAACAGAAATGTTCACGGAAAATGTATTTCAAAAACAGAGTTTATATGTAAAAAATGTTTTCAATGAATTTTTTAATAATAAATCTCTCGTTTAAATTGATTCGAAACCATTTTCTTTGCAAAAATCTTCAATTTTCTTGCATGAGTGAAATTGGCACACTTCGGTAAAAATACGTATATCTAGTAGTGTTAATCCTTTACGCTTTCTCCGGAAAATCAATCTTTCCGAGCCTTCGTTTCTTTCTTTACCTTTGTCACTTTGATTATCCACGAAAGCGACGCTTCGTTCGCGATCTTCGTCCTTGCCACGATCGTTCGCGGTTTCCCGTTTCTCCTACGTTCTCGCACGATCCTTAACTTCGCCTGGAAGCATCGATAATCTCTCGTGTCGCGCTCGAGTCCGGCCCGAGATCGTAAATACTTCAAGATCTTCGATGCTCGGGCAACCTCTGCGCGGCCATTGTTCTACGCACCGCGGGAGGTCCTTCCTTTTTCGCTAGTTTATCCTAGATCGTCCTCTGTGTCGGCCATAAGCCAACGTCCCTCTCCGTGCTCTCTCCGTGCCCGTTCATGGAAGACCTCGACCTCGTGCACGGAATTTTTAAAACGTCTCCAGTTGGGATCACATGCTTCCACGAAATTCTGTTACCGATATGACGTGTCCACTCGAATATGTATGCACGTTGGCGCATGCAGCTGAGAGAATGTCGCAGACACTCGTTTCATACCAAGCAGTCGACATTCGTGTTTCACGAACGAGATGTGTTTCAGAATTTCGGTAATCGACGTTGCGTCCGAGTACGAGACCCTGCTGACTGAGTATGCGACCGATCCGATCACTTTTCGCTCTTTCTACGGTAGCATCTCGATTAATAAGGTTTAATCGGAGAACAGAGAGCCCGGATAGACGGTGACTTGGGAGCAAACTAACGAGTAGAGGCTTATTTTCTATTATGTATCAAATTGAGCTATTTATTTCTAGCTCCGTTTCCTCGTGTGCTTAACGGAATAATATAATCACGCCTATATCTGTCCAGATGATTTTTATTTCGTCATACGTATACACGTACGTATACGCTATATACCTTATACCGATGATCCGTCCGTCTAATTTGAGGTTAGGTGCACGAGTACTCGGTGGATATTCAAAGCCGGATTTCTCGACAAGGAAGATTCCAATGAAAGAATGTTATTCTTCATTTTCGATTTGTTTTTTCGCGTAGAATCACTTGGCTCCTCGGTGGTACCGCCGATGCTGGGACACTCTGTGTAGAACGGTTTGTAAACTGTTGTAGATTTAAGGTTAAAAAAACACGGTGGACAGGTATTCAGCGAAGTAGTAATTTTAATTTAGGATACAATAATTACATTGATGCAAGAATCCACGAAGTATGGTAAATTAAGAATATCGAAGAGGAATGGAGCATCCCCCGGGGAACGGACGATCGCTCGAGCCAGTCCGAGGTTATCCGAGGGTTGCCGGAAAATCGGAAAATGGGGACTCCGGAAAAGAACAGGGACGTCGATTTGGGCCTCGATTCCGAGGGTTAAGACGCGGTGATTTTACGAACGATAATTCCCGTAGAGGCGTTCGGCACGCCTAATTAACGCCGGGATAGCCCGGGAAAGCGGTTTATTCCCAAACGCCCGATCGATCGGCCGCCTTAATCCGCAAATGACATTAATACCGTGGCTGTAAAACAATGCGGTGGTCGAAAGCGCCTTCCACCCCCTCTTATCCCCCTCCACTCGAACAAATAACATTCGCAGGGAATTAACAGTTATGTCGAAGAACAAACGGTGCCTGCGCGCCTCACTTTGCGCCCCGCGACTAATCGCATTACCGTTTCCATGAAAGCTCGTGTCTCGTTTCGGACGCGAGAGCCTCACGAAATCCCGCAGGTAGACGGCCAGGTCCATTGTTCCCGCGGCCCTTCCGAATCTTTATTGTTTTAGCGGAAATATTATTTCAGGCACCGTTCGAAGGTGCCTTCGCGAACCACCCGGAGCCACCGTAAAACCCTGCTTTTTTACCCTTTACGCTCGTTTCTTCCTGCACGTGTCCTTCGCCGAGTAATTTCCCGATTATCCTGTTCCAGTTATCGACACCAGTCCACGTGCACATTTTTCACCGCTTTCCCCCCGCATTCCACGAGATTTAATCCTCGCCAGAGGTATTCCAAGGTGTCTTGTATCACGGTTTCCACTCGTTTTTCGTTTCAGCCGCTCGATTTTCGTCGAGTAGATTTTTGAACTGCACAAGGATCGGTTAAGGTCCTGTTACCAGGTGTTTCCGCCGAATTTGAGAACTGTTATATACATGAAAAATGTTATATAAACATTCGATAAGAATTGGGGGTTTGGACGAACCGTATCACGTAACCTCTTGACACTCTCTCACGAGTCACTCAGTCTCTCAAGAGAAGCACTGAAAGAAACATATACCTTCCTTGAGTAATAAAAGTCTTCGATAGAGAATTTGTATATATGTATATACAGTTACTGACAAAAGTTAGGAAACAACGTAATCGTTTGGTAATTTGGGTATAGTCTCTATCTTCTAAGATGGCCCATGCACAAGTATGTTCGAAAAAAGAACTCATTGTTTATTGATATATGGAATGTTATTTTATTATGCCATTTTTAGTTTCCACCTATGTGTCTTAGAAGATAGAAAATATACCTAAATTCCTAAATGATTACGTTGTTTCTTAACTTTATCAGTAAGTGTACATCGTAGTTATTTTACGATTGGAACCCATAATCCCAAAATTTTTACTTTTCCGTCGAATCGATTCGATTTCGTATATGAAAATTCGCAATTAAAATTTTTAACGTTCCTCGAAAATTCTTGCATATTGGAAATAGTTGGAATATAGGCTACCTCTCTTACCAAAGACGTATAGAGTAAAATACCGAAACATGTTGGAAGACTCGCAGAGAGCTATTCGAAAAGTGGACTTATCGTCCGTTGATCTACTTGTGGAAGAAACACAACGGATTCGTGAGTCCTCGAACTTTCTCTTTCCTCCGAATGGGAAACGGAAGAAGAAAGGCCTGGACTGGGAGTGACTCGGAGCGACCGCAGGATCCTCGCCTCTTCCTCTTCCCGAACGGTTCGCGCGACTCGCCGTACGTTCGATGTGAAATCATGTAACCCGTCCCCACCTCGGGAAAAGGGAGCAGGGATAATCCCATCGGTGACACAATGTTCGCGTAACCGACGGTCGTAAGGATCTCGGAGCGTGAAGAAGGAGAAGAAGGAGGAGGCGGAGGACGAGGACGGTCCTCGAGGAACTCGTCACACTCGCACCCCATAATCCTCCGGCGGCATTCACGATCAGACCAGGCACGCACACAGCTCTGTACACGGGTACCAAGGCACCGGTGGAGGTACGAGGGCACGGATACACACGCACGCGTGCGCTCGAGGAGAAATCGGCGCGCGCGAAGCAGGAGAAAACGAGTCGCACGACCTGAATAACTCCGCCTGGATGTTTCTAATGCGTGGCTTAGCAGGCTCACGAGTTCGTGAAGAGGACCGATGAACTTCGGATAATCATCCGAACCCCCCTCTGTCCCTTTCTTCTCAGGCTCTGTTCCTTCTCGCGCGCGCTTCTTTTCGGACTTCGCTTTTCCGGGAACAATCGAGCTTTTCAGCGATGGCGACGACGCGACGCGTACGCGTACGCTTCCGTGACTAATTTTTCGGCTCCGCAGTTATTCCGTTCGAGGATTTGGGAAGACCAGGTGGTTGCTCGGACGAGAATTTAAATCAAGGTAAGAGGCCAGTCGACCAGTGGCAGTCGCGTGTTTCGAGTTAATTCGCTGTTTGATATGCGAGTTCTTTCGAGATAAGGACGAGTTTGGGAATGAATATCGGTGAGTTACGCCGAATTCGATTTTCGAGTGGACTATAAAGTGGCAGATGGTTTCGGGTTTAAGTCGAGGAGACTTTTATGCCGCTTTTACGGCCCTTGCCTTAGTTTCCACTTTAATTCCACTGACAGTTTTTCGGCCAGATGCTATTAAATACGGATAGACTATGGTATTTCCACGTGGAGTCGTGGTGCTCGAGGTAGTAGTTTGGGAACAAGTTTCGGTATCTACTCCGAGCAATTGCGAGATAACGATTAACAAGATGGAACCTTTCTCCGATTCCTGCGTTTTTAATTTTCTTCAGCTTTGTTTATACGCGATAAAAATTACAAACGTGTTATTTATACGTAAACAACGAAACGTGTTAACTTGAATTGTGGTACGATTAATGCACCCTTTCTTCCAATTCTGCGTTTTTATTTTAATTTTCTTTTCTTCAACTTTGTTTATCTATAATATATAGAACAAGTTTGGCTATCTACTCCAAGTAATTGCGAGATAACGATTAACAAGATGGAACCTTTCTCCGATTCCTGCGTTTTTAATTTTCTTCAGCTTTGTTTATACGCGATAAAAATTACAAACGTGTTATTTATACGTAAAACAACGAAACGTGTTAACTTGAATTGTAGTACGATTAATGCGTGAGTAAATGAATAAACTAATAAGAAGATTTATTTAACACAATAACAGCACAACATAAATTATAACTAAATCTCGTAAAATAAATTCGCTTCTAACTGTGATATAATTTCTCGAGGACTCTCTTACACACAACGTCTATATGTAATGACTGTCATTCACCTACTGATTGTTTTTTCACGACTCTCTGTCATACTCGTTACACACACATTCTTCCACACAAACATTCCTCACACTCATATCACACATTCTATGACAACCACTATCACATAATAGACCCTTTCTTCGATTGCTGCGTTTTCATTTTAATTTTCTCTTCTTCAGCTTTGTTTATCCGTAATAAAAATTACAAATTTGATTAAACATTAAAATATTTATTATTAATTATTAATATTTAAATATTATTCAAACATAAACAACGAAACATATTAACTTGAATTATGGTACGATTAATACTCGGTAGTGTGAGACCTTTGATGAATAGAAATATAATGACTGTTAAAAAATTATTTTACACGAGAGTTAACCTTCTGTGATTGTTGGTTTTATGAATGCGAATGAGGTTGAATAAGTGAAACTCATTTGCAATGATATAAATATAATATGCGCGAGTGCAGTCTAGCATGAGCAATGTTTGAAAAACTGTTTAGAAGAATGTGCCAGAATAAAACACTTATGCGAGAATCGTCAAGCAGGAAACACGAGTATGTAACAGTGAATAAGAGTTAGAGAGAGAGAGAGAAGAATTTTCTAGAGAATTTTTGTTTAAAATAGTATATTGCGAGTTTTTTCCATTATTCAAATATTTTTATCAAAATATACTAATACATTAACACTAGGTTTACGGACGCTACCTGTATACCTATTTCTACATATTTGACACTTGTCAAATTGACAGGTAAAGGAAACCACGTGTCATTTTTTTTAACGATTAGTTTAACCCTTAACGCTCCAAGTGTGCCTCTCAGACACCACCGATGGTGCCTGAATCATAATTAATATAAATATTGTAATCAAAATTATATTACTCCTAAGACGAATAGAGATTGTTTTGAATAACTTTGATATTATTATCTACACGTTATTGTAGCATTTAAAATCTTGCAACACATTTAAAAACTTGCAAGTCGAAGTATGATGAATATAATTTGGAGTTACCGGTCGATATTCACAATTAAAAGTTGGAGCGTTAAGGGTTAATTTAAAAACATTTGCAATATTAACAATCTTAGTATAAATTAACTAAATCCGTTACCATCGTATAATTCGAGCAACCCATCCGTCAAATTGACCGTTTCCGTAAATCTAGTGTTAACTGTTAAAAAACGTAGGAGATATTGGTGTCCGTTTCTATCCACATCTTCTAACCTGGCACTTCTCGAAACCCGATTTTGAAAACAGTGGCGTCTATCAAAGAATAATACCACGAGTCCTATAAAAATTCGAAAACAACCCGAAAACTCGCTAAAGGAAAACAGGGAACCCACTTATCTCTCACCCTCTCCCCCTCTGTCTCTCTCTCTCTCTCTCTCTCTGAAAGATACCATCGAAAACCCTCGACAACGCGATGGTACAGGATCAAATTATAAAGCATCGTTCCGAAATCCATATTCCTCCCCATCGCTTTCACCGCCTGCCCGGCTGATAGCGCGATTACCGTGCTGTCAAATTCCGTATGAAACGCGAGGATCCCCGGAGCCGTTACGTCCCATCGCCGAGAAACGATTTCTCCCGCGAAGAAATGAAAAAGCTTGTTGTCTCGTCACGAGGAACGCCGCTCGAGGGGCTCGCAAGTCGATCAAATTCCATCCGTTGGAACGCGAACGACGAGGTAAGAGCGATCGGCGAGCGGAGGGCGAAGGAGCGAGACAAAATTACATGGAAAGAGATGCGAACGTGAAAATCGTAAGACTGCACGGAATAAAGAGGCAGGGGTGAAGTAACGAAAGGAGAGAGGGACAATATCGTGAACGTTTACGACGTCGTTTTGCCTCGATAAATATGCCCGGAACCCCTTTTCGAGGGATGCAAAACACCCCTCTGGTAGGCGGGGTGCAACGAAACCTGTGTAATCTGCCATACGTTTCCCATGAATATGCATCTGCGAGGCTAATGCGATTTGATTCACGATTGGCCTAAGTGTACAGGGGTAACGGGAGGGGAGATCTCTCGAAAGCCACAATAATTCGATACGTCGACCGTGAGGGCACAAATTAACGTTTGTTAGCGTAACGTTCCTCTTCTCGTTCGCTCGCTCAGACGATGCGATTTCCTGATGAAAATAAATCGCTCGTGGAGCCCGGATTAAAGATTCCCTTTTTGTGCCACGAAAATTGGTAACGACCGGTTATTTCGTCCGGATGAAATATGTGCCTGTTCTTCGGGGATTACCCCGGTTCCCATTCGGCCTCGTTTTCGCGTCGGCTTCTATTTCATTTTTCAGACCGGCGATAGACAAATTTCGCGGCATGGAAATATATCGTAAAATACAGGCATTCTTCCAATAATACGGTTAATCGATTTTCTTTACCGCCATTTACTTTGAAATTTATTTTTAAATAATTAATAACGAAACCCTTGAAACGCGTGGAAAAATGTACATAAATATTTTACGTTAGAATTAGATGGATAATTTTTGATTATTTAGAGTATATTTCGAGTATTTATTATAATAACAAAGAGGGTTATACGAATTTTGACGCGATTAATGAAAAATTAAATTTAACACGAAATACCAAAGGAGTGAACATGACTTGTCTTGGATATTTTATTTTTATTACAGCACTTTGATTTATGTCGATTCAGTATACTACGTCTAGGTACGTATTACAGGTCAGCAGTTCTAACCTTAACTGTCTGCACTCGAATGGCGCCATTAGACGTTGATAACTTACGACCTGTTACCTGCTTTCGCTTCTCGTAAACGTAACCTGATTTAAACAAATTTTCTACGTTTCGAAATATATACGAAAAATGCTATTTATAATATAAAATATTATATTATGTTATGAAATATGTATAATAAATTATAAATCACGATTAATCTCTGTTCGAAGCAACAACGCGGTATACACAACGAATTCAATTATCCTAGAAAATATCTACCCCTGAAATTCCGCTTGTTGCGAACGAGATAAGGACCACTATCCCCGCAACCACGCGAATAAAGTGATTCTAATTTACAGATGCTTTACGACTCCGGTGAATCGCGAAGTATCGCTCACTTTCGTTTTATCTTCGCTTCCTCGGCAAATTTACCGCGCAAATTTGTCCGAACGTTGCTTTACACCGGCGTCCACAGGAGGATTTAATAAATCACCGGGACAATTAGCGAGTTGTCGAGCTCCTCTATGGTTCCGTTAGGTAGGCCGGGACAGGTACGGCCATCGATTCGCGCGCCTTTACGATCCTCCTAGGCCGATACTGTTCGATCTCTCGTGGAAAATTCTCAATTGCACCGGTGGACCCCCTCGTCGTGGCCGTACAAAGACCATGACACGAGAGACGCAGAGCGGGGGCAACGTTTTAATTGCTTTATTGCCCGGGAATTTCCGAGAAGCCGGCTGCACGCCAATAAAACCGATTTTACCGGGCCCTCGTAAACTTTATGCCAGCACGGTACACCGGTTAACGCCGAGTTTTCACTCGCCGGCAAGTTTCGGCGATTCGTGCTTCTCGACTGAGAAAAAGGCTGGCGACGGAAGCTCGAGACGATGTCGACGGAGGGGAAAAGACGAGGGAAAATGGAAGGAAAAATAAAAGTGCGAAAAGCGACTCACCTGTTTATCCGAAGATCGTCGGGAGTCTTCCACCTTCTTCTCCTCCGCTTCTTCTCCTTTCCATCCCTTCGACCACGGTGCGATATTCGCGCGACAGTCGTGTCCATTGACAGAAATGCAAATTTCGAGCTTCCGGGTGCGAATCCAGATGCAGTTGTGGGCAGGTGGTTTCCTCGAGTCCGGTCGAAGAAAGAAGGTACGAATGTCAGGACCTGAAACAATCTGAGAAGGTCGGTGTCAGTTTTGGTCTGCCATACTTGAGGTCCCATTCCCAAGATTGGCGAGGGCGCTGAAATGAACGATACTTTACTGCGGCACCCGCTTAAATGGCCACGTTCTTATAGTTTCCGGTACATGCGAAAAACCGGCTTTGGACATTTTGGATATTTTTGGAGAATATTGCCAATTTTGTCAAAATTATTAACCCTTTACACTGGAAGATTTTCTTGCTGTACGGATGTAACAATTCCAAGCTTACCTGATATTTTGAGCTCGATGATACATTTAACATTCGTGCTGAAATAGAAAAAGAAAATCACGTGTATCTAATTTCAATATTTTACGTGTTGTTTCCAATCTAGTTATCGACGTTGCCATGAGAAGATCGGCCACGTCGATCGAGAATATTTCAAAGGATCGAGGATATTCCGGATCGACGTGACGATAGAAGAGTACATCGTATAAAAGAATTTAGAGTACAGCAAACAGCAGAATGATCAATTAATTGACAAAAAGGGAAACTACGAACAAAGTGCATAGTACATTCTCTGTGTTTCACGTGGTACACGCAGACATATTTATTTAATGCGCTGAAAACATGTTCTTTGACAAATTTAATTCTGTAAAATATGTTTCCACTAAAAGAACGAGGCATTATACGAAATGCAGTATAGAACAAAGCACGTAAATTTGTTTAACCCCTTGCACTACAATCACGAGTCTAACTCGTCAGGAATTCTTCAAGTAAGATTTCGTGATTATAAGCTACGCTAATCACGCGATCGGAATTATGTTTCGTACGTTTCAACGTGCACGAAATTCGAAAAATTTCTCAAATTTTTGTCCAATTCCATCGCTGCATGGAATAGGTATATAGCGATTAACTACGATTAAGTACCACTTCGATGTATACTTTTTCGCAATTAAATCGCAGTGCAAGGGGTTAATTATTATATATACGATAATTATTAATTACGCGTAATGGTGGACTTTTTTGAAGCAAGGGGTGCATAAAAATGGCTTATTCGGGCAATCGCTGCAAAACGTCGCTACTCTTCTAGTTCTTTTTACTGATCGAAAATTTTCCAACTGACTGACTTTTACAGTCGAACCTATCGCAGCGCCGTGTGTAGCATAAATGGTACACGGTGCGATACCTACTCTAAACGAGCTAATTACTCATGGATCGACGATGTAATGGCATATCGCGCGATAATACGTAAATATTTAGCCAAAATAACAAATGGCCTGGAAATCATGTCGAGCAAAAAAGGCTTGGCATGGAACGTGTTAAGCTGCTATTAAAGCATATAATGACCGAGAATCACTCCGTTCGAATGCAAGGGGTTAACCAGCCTCTATTGTCAAGTATAGCGATGTAATTACTCTATAGTAGCATAAATATTAAGATAAACGAATGGTAAAATTCTCAATCTTTACCATGACTAGCGTGGTTTTCCGATTATCCCACCGGAAACTAGGCGTTTGGCAGTGAAAGGGTTAATAATCCGACGAATACAATGGAGGCGAACGTTGCACGTGTAATGTCGGGAACCGAGCTTTCGGTGCAGTGGTTCACTCTGAAAATAAAGGGGACAAGCATGAGCAATTACCAAGAGTGGTTAACGAGGTGGCCTCATGGCCTCGCAGATCGTTGTCTTTCAGGAATTACGCTTGTAATTTAGATACTGCCGATGGCCGAGCGGTAACGCCGCTCGTCCCGAGATACTGTTATTCCCGGAATTAAATAGAAACTTCTCGTCCGAGGTCTTTGCACCTGGAAGCCCTGGCTCGCAATTTCGCGACACCTGCGGGGGCACGCCACGCACTCGCCACGATCGGGTGGCACGATGGCCGCATGATTGATTCCCTGATCTTATCTTCTTTCGTTTCCTTAACGATTCCACGCGGCACACGATCACAGTGCACGGGAAATGTGGGTGGGAATCGAAGATGGAAGGAAGGAAGTTGCAGATTTCGCCCTTCCTGGAAGACGTCTCGCTCCTGATTTTATTGTCTTTCGGATGAATCGTGATCGAAACGAGATTTCGCGTATTTTTTAAATATTTTACACTCGCGTTTGAAAAAGGGCAAAGATATTTTGATCTAGCACAGCATAGACGGATTTCAAGATATTTTTTAAGATAAATTAGCTGTCGTCCTTCCAGGGTTAACGAGTGGTTTGACGTTAGGTTTGGTCTGGTTAGGTAGTTCGGAGTTGGTCGAGAGGAAGGAGAAACGACCGTGGGCTGCCTTGGTATTTTTTTAGTTAGAATAATACGAAGTGGGTTTCCTGATTGTAATTGCTAATTATTGGAAAGTTCGGAGTAGCTAGAAAAAGAGAATTTTTAGTGAAAGGAAGGTTACCTCGTCGAGATTCGAAGTTTAAACTGTAGTTAAAGGATTGACCCAACTTCGCAAGAATTTGTCTATAACGAAATGAAAAATCTTACCGTTTCCATTGCTTCTCTTTCACCATCTGCCAACATCGAACGAAGATTTCACGGAATCCAATTAAGGACCAAAGCTAGCCTACTCTGCGCCGATACTAAAATCGGGAATCGAATGAAAACACCAGCAACAGGAAGCCTTGCTCAGCTTACCCGGACGCGATCATCGAGCGAAGAAAAGTACGTGGAGGAGCAAACGAACGAGTCCATTTTGTCGTTTGCTTCGGTTCCGGTGCTTTCCATGGAAACCCGGAAGACACCTGCGTCTCCGGTCACTTCCTGCATCACGCTGGTCGGGTGGTAACCAGGTTAATCCTCGATTGACCCTCTTTTGCACGCAGGTTCGACCTGTCCACGGCGTTGCAGGAAAAAGGGGGAAGGCCCGTGGTGGAAGAGAGACGGATTCCGGTCCGGCACGCGACCAGAGAACCGCAGAGGCACGGTGACAAAAAGGTCGGCCGATGTGGCCGTCACACACGGTCGTACGGTGTGTGCGACTCCTTTGGGTCGGTGAGGTTGAACGAGGTCGGTGGTTCGCCTCCTTAACATAAACCTCGGACCTTCCGCTAGCGTTGATCAATTGGACGAGGGGCTTCCTTGCCCCTGGCCGTCGTGTCGGCTAGACAGCTTGTCGATAAGCTTCGTGCCAGTCGGACGAGGCAACCATGTCACGACGATCTCGCGGATCGCGGCGTGTAACGAGAACAGCCCGGTTAATCGACGTAAACGAGCCTTCGAAAGCTGTCGCGACTACCCTTCCGGCAGGGTGGCTACAACGCAGCGTATCGCAGCGTACAGCTTCTCGCCGCAACTTTTGTCACGACGGGTAAACAGTCACTGTGGGAACACCTGATGGGGTCTGTTAGGGTACCAAACCTAGTCGAAAAGCTCGCAGGATCTTCCTTTTTGCAATCGCTAAAATCGTATACCTGCTTTTCGGAAAATTAACTATTTAATTATTTACTGACGTTGAGACAGAACTGTAATTAAATACGTTCAGTTATCGGATCACGATCGTATCTTAACACTTTGCCCTACGATTTAAGGTTCAACAGCGCGGTCCCAAAACGTAAACAGAACTGCCGAGCCTTCGAGCCATTCCACGGCTTGGAAAATCTGTCTTAATTTGTAAAAATCGCACGCGACTTACGCGAGGTGTCGTACCTATTAGGAAAATATAATTCGGGAAAAGTGAATTTAATAAATTACAGAAATACAAGTGCAAAATTAAAAACAACCTTTGCACTCGGCGATCTTTTCGTCACAGGAGAATAATAATTCGTAGACTTTCTGCCATATAGTTGACGATATTTCTAAAAAAAATAAGAAATCGTGTACAAATTAAGACGCAGAATTATTTTACTTCGATATTCCAAGCATCTCTGAGTAATTGTGAATTTGATATATTAATTAACATCGATCTGTAGAAGCTGATTAAATGGCGACTGAGAGGCACCCCTCGAGTGCAAAGAGCTAAAACTAAATAATGTATTAAATTATAGGACAAACGATAAAGGGTAATAATGGAAGTGGGGCACATCGACAAACCATAAGCGTGACACGTGATGTTCATATTTGGTTCGACCGACGCACCACGTGTCAGGCCCGTGGTAGTCAGTTTCGACCCAATCGATGTACCACGTGCCAGGCTCGTGATAATCAGTTTCGGCTCGAGAACCTAACCACGTGCCTCACACGTGTTTATAGGCTAATGGGTTAACGTTAGCTCTCCTGTTCCAAAATAATAAATCCCGCTGGTTTTGTATCTGTCAGCAGTTCGTGTTATCGATACAGGGACACTAGAGTCACGTGCATTTTCTCCGAATTGTAAGCGAGCAAATGTAAATTCCGTGGAGGACTGTGAGGCAGGAAGCAACGCGATAGACGATTTCATGGGAAATAGCTCGTGAACGATTTCTGTTCGAGAATGTTTGTGTACACAGGCTAGTTAGAGCGAGAACGGGTAAATACTTGTCCGTGTTTGCGAGAGTAAGGTCTTTGCAGCAATTCGATCGCTCTATCCTGGCACAACAAAAATATGTAATTCGTGGAGAACTGGTTGCCCGTGTGCGTGGTAAACAGTCTTGTGTATGGATTGTTTACGTCGCGTTTGCTCTTTCAAATGTTTATGTCGCGCGCCACGGATATACGGGTTCGAGTAAACAAGCGTTTTGCATTTTATTTGCCCGCCACGGAGATAACTTTCGTTTCCGGCAGTCGGATGCATTCGATCGCTCTATTCGAACAGAATCGATAAATAACGGGAGATTTTACAACGCTGTATTTACGTGTAAGGCAATCGAATTTCGAAAGAGGTTGAAGAAAATTCGAAAACTGCACGATGGAAGATTAAATTGCCCAAATTTAAGGCAAATTTAAGGCAAGAAATGACGCGTGTCCTAGAACGGTTCAGTGTTTCTGTAACAATTGTCTAACGACGTGTATACCACGTGGTTGGCGATTCTGTGACAAAAGCATTACGACGTGCGTGACACGTCTTTCCAGCGCAAGTGGTTAATAAATCCAAGGAAGACGCGAACATATGCTTTCAGGGAAACAATCGAATCTCCAAATAACTCGGATCGTCTAATGAAATTTAATTCCTCAAACTTTCGGACATCGAATATTCAAGCTTGCAGTAAGATAATCGAATCTTTGAATAAATCATGGAAAATTTAAAATTCCTTCGAATTGAATCGGTAATCGTAGTAAAACAATTTTATTTTCACCACGCTTGAGAAATTAAATCGTGTTCGTTTAAATATCATCGGGTTCTTCTAATTTCACTATCGAATCTCCGTTAACTCTTCGCGGCACAGGATTTCGGATAATAAAATAGACCCACGTTGCATAGAAATTTTATTGCCATTTAAATGAAACGAAAATGGTATATTTTAAAATAGGACGAAATATAAACCTATGCTATGAGATGGGACTAAAAATGCTCCACCATGCATTACGGTGCGTCAAAAGGGTGGAACACTTTTAATCCCAATGTGTCCCAAAGAATTATTTGAGATACATAAATTTTAGACCATAAACTCGCAATACTATGAAAAAAAATAATAATGTAATTTTTTCCAGTTACAAAAAAGTGAAATAAAACGATTCCATGCATCAATTGCCATTGAAAATGGCAAAAATGGCAAAAAAATAATGTCACCTTTTGTAATTATGCCATTAATACATGTGATCGTTTCATGTCACGTTTTATAACTATAAATTGCGATATTATTAATTTTTTCATAATGTTGGGAGTTTATGGTCTAAACGTTATGTTTTGCAAACAAAAGAGGATTAAAAAGTATTTGATTATTTATTTTACCCTTTATACCCTTACCAGTTACCGAATAAACCTTATGGTTCGATAAAAGTTTTCGAATCTCCTTTAACTATCCCGTGGGTGTACATATACATAGGTGCATATACATAGACAAAACTGTGCCACGTTACGTAACGATTACATCGTTCGATCGGTAATCTGTTAGCTCGCGTGGGATATATGGCGTGCGTACTGGATGCGATACCACGGCATCGAACGATGCTATCGAAGTGGACGTGCAAACTTGAACAAAACTTCTACTTACCCGTATTACCGCGTAGAACAAGTTCGTCAGGCCGCGTAAAGGGGTGTGCACTTTCGACGTTGTCTCGGGCACGGGCCGACAGGTTGTCGATAAACCACGGCTACTGCACCAGTCACGTCGATGGACACTGTATCGCGACGCGTTCGCTATAAGCGCTCCGCTCCTCGCGGCGGCACAACGCGAACTGTGACCCGTTGAATAACACTAACGTATTATCACCGCTGGCCGTCCGCTAAAAAGGCGTGGTCACAGGTGTTGCTGCTTCGCAGATACGGTCGACGCTCTGTTTACGTCCGAGGTTTCTTGGAAGACAGGTCTCCTTTGTAGGCCGAGTGTCACACGGCGTCTATTAGGTTTGGCAACACCAAATGTTTACCCGAGCCAGTTCGTCCCGCGTACATTCCTTCGAAATATAACACGCCAACCGCTAATAATTTTCACCAGATTTTAAACAATTTCGCTTTCTCGGAATTACAATGGAAAAATTATTAATTGCTCTCAGAATACGAAAAATTATCTAGGTGGACGAATTATTAGTAAACTGGTATTCACTTCCACGAGATTTTAAACAATTTGGGAATTATAAGAGAGTTATTATTAATTATTCTCAGAATGCGAAAAATTATTTAGGTGGTCGAATTGTAAATGTACTGGTATTCCTTTCCACGAGATTTTAAACAATTTGGGTATTATAATAGAGTTATTAATTATTCTCAGAATGCAAAAAATTATTTAGGTGGTCGAATTGTAAATGTACTGGTATTCCTTTCCACGAGATTTTAAGCAGTTTCGGTATTATAATAGAATTATTATTAATTATTCTCAGAATGCAAAAAATTATTTAGGTGGTCGAATTGTAAATGTACTGGTATTCCTTTCCACGAGATTTTAAGCAATTTTGGTATTATAATATAATTATTAATTGTTCTCAGAATGCAAAAAATTATTTAGGTGGTCGAATTGTAAATGTACTGGTATTCCTTTCCACGAGATTTTAAGCAATTTTGGTATTATAATATAATTATTAATTGTTCTCAGAATGCAAAAAATTATTTAGGTGGTCGAATTGTAAATGTACTGGTATTCCTTTCCACGAGATTTTAAGCAATTTTGGTATTATAATAGAATTATTATTAATTATTCTCAGAATGCGAAAAATTATTCAGGTGGTCGAATCGTAAATGTCCTGGTATTCACTTCCACGAGATTTTAAATAATTTGGAAATTACAATAGAGATATTATTAACCCTTTGCACTCGTTTTCGTGATTTTTTCGTCACAGGAAAATAGTAATTCGAAGATTTTCCGTCATAAAGTCGACGATATTTCTAAAAAAATAAGAAATCGTATGCAAATTAAGACGTTGAATTATTTTACTTCGATATTCCACGCATCGTTGGGTAATTGTGAATTTGATATATTAATTAACATCCATCTTTAGAATCTGATCAAATGGTGACTGAGGGGCTCCTCTCGAGTGCAAAGGGCTAATCGGTTCGAAAGTGTGAAAAACGAGAAAAGCGTGCTTATGAAATTTATTCGTTGAAAAATTATTTAGGCGTTCGAGTTGTAAAATTTTATATCCTCGTATTTGTGGAATATATCAACGTTGGATTTGCGCCGACTGATTTATAGTCGGTTTGAAAATCGGTATACAAAACGTCTTCTTATTTTGTTATTCGTCTTAAGGGAATGTCACTGTACAAACGATTGATATTATACAGCAAATGAACGGTGCAGACATAATAAGTAAACGGAATCTTCGAAAACAAATTGTAGATAATGGGAAGAGGAGTTCCGTGTTTACGTGACTGTTGTTTATCACAGCAGATAAGCAGGATCAACATTTCGAATACTATAATAATAATAAAATGCAGCTTGTTTTGAGTATGCAATTAGCCGGAACGAAACGAAACGATAAAAAGTAACAGAATTTTTCAACTTCTCTGTAATATTCTTCCTCTCGCGAGACGTGTACACTAGTGTAATTATTGTGGATAGAAATGGACAACAATATCTTCCACATTTTTTAACAATTAATGCATTAGTATATTTAAATAAAAATATTTGAATAATGGACAGAACTCGCAATATACTATTTTAACACTAGGTTTACGGACACTATCTGTATACCTATTTCTAAGGACACCTGTCAAATTACCAGGTAAAGGAAACCACGTGTCTTTTTTTTAACGATTAGTTTAATTTAAAAACAATTATATATTATATTAACAGTCTTAATATAAGTTAACTAAATCTGTTACCATCCTATAATTGAAGCAACCCTTTCGTCAAATTCACGGATTCGGTAAATCTAGTGTTAAACAAAAAATTGATTGGCACTTTCTACAAAATTCTTCTCTCTCTCTCTCTCTTTCTCTCTCTCTCTCTCTCTCTCTCTCTCTTTTTAACTCTTATTAACCATTACATACCCGTGTTTTCACTTTGGCGATCCTCACATAGAAAATGTCAATAAAATGAAATTTTTCAGTCAAAACCTATTAGAATTGAAATGCTTATAACATTTCAATAGGATTTTCCTCTCTTATTTATGTAAAAACATTAGCTCACCACGATATTAGTCGAAAATGTCAATAAAATTGAATTTTTCAGTCAAAACTGTTTTATTCTGGTATATTCTTCTAAACATTTTTTTAAACATCATTCACACTAGACTGCACTCGCACATATTACATTTATATCATCGCAAATGAGTTTCGCTTATTCAACCTGATTCGCATTCACACGTATAAAACCAATACTCGCAATTACGATATATACGATACGATGCAATTATTGGGTTGGCAAGATAGTACTTTCGGTCTTTTAGTGTGAAATAAAACTCAATTTTTTCTATACAGTAAATAAAATTTTAATCGATCAAATATCTTCCATTCTATTCGACGACCTTTTGCCATCTTTCTGATAAATTCATGATCCCGCTCTCATAGAATTTCTGGTCCTTATCTGCAAAAAACTTAACCAAGTGCGTAAATCTCAGAAGGCCGACCAGAACGTTGTGGGTATCTTTCAGTGAAAAATCTTCGGAACGAAATTTTTTAAACTAATTCTGACACGTGCGTTCTGTTAAACAATCAACACCATAAACTCCTCGTATCTCTTTGCGAGCCTGAGCCGCATTCTTGCCTTTATGAAAATGAAAAAGTAAAATGTGTCGAAAATGCTTATTTTTGCACATCCATGTTAAGACTGACCGTGAACTGACAGTTATAAACGAAATTACACGGAATTTCACGAAATAGCAACCTAAAGGTATCGACTACCACATCTCGAAAGAAAAAAATTCGAACATTGACAAAAGAATAACTAAACAAGCATAACATTATTTACTGATGCAAACCGAAATTACTTTCTTGCCAACCCAATATTATTACCCGATTGTATTTCTTAATTAAACAAAAACCGTCCCATCTCCAGGAACGATAGCCGAGATAACGAAAGCATGGACGAAAGAGAAATTTCGATCACGATCTTCCTCGTTCCCATGAACTTCTAGAGAGCTGGAAGAAAAATAGAGAAGGGGATTTTCATGGGATGTAGGTCATCGATTCAAGAGAACCGAGGATATCCTGTCCATAGATCGGCAAAAGGGACACAAGGGAGGAGGAAGGAGCCGTGAAGTGCGTTTATGAATGAGGAATCCCGAGGACCTGACCTCGGGATCTCGTGCACTTGCGTCCTGCCTCCGCCCTTGGAGACACCCCCTTCCGGTTCGATGATTTCGGGGGTTGCGAGCACCGTATGCCGCAGCAACTGTCACCTTAAATTTTCGGGGGCGGCGAGATTTACCTTCGCCGTTCTTCCTCCAGCTTTTACGGCGAGAACGGAGAAATGCGTGACGAAATTTAATGCGCCCGGCATCGGTACGTTCCTGAGGAAAAATGCGAAACTCGGAAAAATGTGTGACTCCGGTGAAACTGGGATGGTCTTGAGAAAAGCGGATGTTAAATAATCCCTGTAGACACGGGTCTGAAATTATTTGATAATTATCCCGGAAACGTGGAACCTGTCGGGTAAAATATAACACGATATCGGAGAATTTTATCGTTTACCAGTTTAAAAATTTCTTTTAATTTTGATATCAAAGGAATACGATTCAACTCGTGTTCCTGTATGTTTAACTCTTTGCGGCACAGGATTTCGGATAATAAAATAAACACACGTTGCGTAGAAATTTTATTGCATTTTAAATGAAACAAAATTGGTATATTTCTATTAACCCTTTGCACTCGAGAGGCTTCTCTCAGTCACCACTTAATCAGATTCTAATTTTTAAATGAAACAAAATTGGTATATTTCTATTAACCCTTTGCACTCGAGAGGCTTCTCTCAGTCGCCACTTAATCAGATTCTAATGATCGTTGTTAATTAATATTTCAAATTTAAAATTGCCCAACGACGCGTGGAATATCGAGGTAAAATAATTCTACGCCTTACAATTAAAGTTTTGAAAATACCGTCAACTTTATGGCAGAAAATCTTCGAATTACTATGTTTCTATAACGAAAAGATCGTCGAGTGCAAAGGGTGAATAAAGGAATCGCATAATGTAAAAGCGTAAAAAAATAATAATAATTTAATTGAATTTGTTGTTATAGGGTAGGACTCAAATAGTCCCACTGTATCACTTGGGTTTATGAATGGTACTTATTAAAGCACATCATTTCCCCTAAGCACAGAGGCACTTTGCATCCAGTATAAGACCATAGTGTTCGAATTTCCCTCTTTTCTATACTACAAAGCGCACATCGTTTACGAGACGACCGACACTATCACAGCTAAAAAATAAACGTAGTAATTCTTGTGGATTTGGTTTTGTAAGTGTGAATGCAAGTGTGTGAGGTCGAGTAATGGCACGAATGTAAATATGTATGTTTTTTAGAAGTGCGAGTGGAGGATCTAGAATGCTTGTGTTGTGCAGTTGCTATGGATCAGAGTCAATATGTTATAAGAAGCGTGAGAGTGAACAATTAGGATACAAGACGCGTGTAAATTATATTTCCATAATAAATATACGATTGTTATACAACAAGCTCACAATTCTAACGATATTTATCGAAACACTCTAAACAAAAATAAAATTTGATTTTACACGTATTACGAGACGTGACGACCTTTTCAGACAAATTTCTGGCTGTCTCGCGTCAAATAAATACCAGTGAATTTTTCCCGTGACATCGGAAAGGACAGCAACCGTGTTAACGAACAAGTAAATCCGTGTCTTTACAATCAGATACGTTACCTGTATAAATAACATGGTTTGCAGCAGCGTTCGAGTTGTTAACGATGACAAAAGGGAGTAAATTACGGTGCACATATATGGAAGTGACAGGTGCAAGAAATAAACGTTACGAGTCAATTAGATGTACGTATAACGTACGCACAACTCCAGTAAAACGATGTTTTATTATAACAGTCGACATTGATCGTATCACCCGGAAGCGTCTCGAAATCTTGATAAAATTCTGCACGAATGACTCGAAACGCGATAAACGAGTACTTCCGGATTGAGAATTCAAGACTTCGGTATCGTAACGAAGTTTTTCCAAATTTATACGCAGCCATTGTATGTTTCCTTGCGTATATCTCGCTTCGCGTTTCGTTTGTAATATTCCCAATCGCGATAAATATTTTCGCTATCGATCATTTTTCAAAAATTTTTACAATCTTCGCAGACACCATCGACAACGAAATTTTTCGAAATTTATACGCTCTCTTGCAGTGATTATACGTTCCCTTGCCTATATTTCGCTTCGTGGTTCATTCACAGTTTTCGCAATCGCGATAAATATTTTCGCTAACGATCATTTTCCAAAAATTTCTGCCATCTTCGCAGACACTATCGACAACGAAATTTTTCGAAATTTATACGCTCTCTTGCAGTGATTATACGTTCCCTTGCATATATTTCACTTCGTGGTTCATTCACAGTTTTCGCAATCGCGATAAATATTTTCGCTATCGATCATTTTTCAAAAATTTTTACAATCTTCGCAGAGACCTCGGACAACGAAATTTTTCGAAATTTATACGCAGCGATTATACGTTCTCTTGCATATACGCCTAATTTTGTTTTTACGCGATAGATACGTTCCCGAAAAATACGTGTAAAAAAATATATTGCATCTATGGAAAAATAGAAGATTGATTGTAGTCCCAAGAAATCATCAAAAATAATACAAGAGTTTTCGTGTTAGGATCTTAAACATTTTATTTCATAAAGATTGCACATGTATCATACAAAGTAAATTATCATTCGAAAAGGAAAGAAACATGTCACTAATTCATGAACACAAAAATTAGGTAAGATAATACGAGTTACACGTAAAAAGATTTTACTCGTTGTCACTTTCTGCAATCTCTTGAACAAAATTAGGACTAGCCTCCTGTGGTGCCGATGTTTCAGTGGATTTAAGAGCGAATTCGGTAATTAATCGTTGTGTTTGTGTTTTGGCTAGGCGAAAAATTTGGGTCGATCGTGTTAAATCAAAATAAGTCGCGTGAAAAGAGAATTAAATTTTTTTCCTAATTCGTGTTAAATCAAAATCGTGTAAAAGAAGTTCGTGTAAAAACAGAATTGGATGTATTTCGCTTCGTGGTTCGTTTACAGTTTTCGCAATCGCGATAAATATTCTGGCTAACGATCATTTTCCAAAAATCTCTGCCATCGTCGCAAACACATCCGACAACTGCTCAACAGCCTGATGACGAGGAGGCAACGATGATCGCGATCACCTTGTCCCGCGTGCTTTTTCCAGAAAGCCCCGAAACTGGTCTAGGAACAGTGATCGTCAAACACGAACCCGTCGTTTCCACGCCCGTCAAGATTTGCCCGCAAAATGGATCTCCTCACGTCCGACCCCTATCGTGACAATGCGCGCAAGCCTTTTTTCCGTGGCTTGCCGTCGAAACGGATTCCTTTAACCGGGCGAAACCGGGCCCCTGCACCCGGAACACGTGTGCGCGCGACACATCACTGCCGAAACGGATTTTAACGTGAAAACGTCAGAAAGGATTCCGTGGGAACTCGATGGGAGAGGTAGGCAAGAGTTGGATTTCCTGAAGAAAAGGGAAAACGCTCCTCCTGTTTCTCTGTGTGCCCTGGCAGGGCAGGGGCCGAGAGAGGGGTAAACTCCACGCTATCGAGGGTGAAACGCAGGATTTTTTGTCTTCCGTGAAGAGATGGCAGGTGCTATAAATTGTTTAATGGCGGACTCGAGCATCGCGAGCAAATTGCGAGGTTTAACGAAAAACTTGACAATTTACGAAGCGAATTTGTACCAGTCAAAAAGTCGACGGATGTTTTATAATCCTTGGTACGAGTCTAAGTACTAGGGATACGCGTGCCTCATTTCTACGTTATGAAAGTAATTTCGGTATTTTTAATTAATTTTCAGCGAATAATTCCAATTTGGAACATCGTTTTGTAATTGTTGTCAGCGAGTATTCTAATATACGAATGAGATCGACACTTTAAACGTATCGTTGATTATGCAGGAAAGAATAATGCAAAGACTGGTAGAAGAATTGATAGGAATTTCTCGTAGAATCGGGACCAAGCATTTGGGACGAAGTCGGTGGCTCGTAAATCACAGTCACGCTATTTATTATTTCCCCCGCATTGTTTAACGAAAACCGTGTCACGACCCGAGGTTTCGGTCGGACAAGGTCTGGAAGAAATTTCCACGACCCCGATACGTACAGCGATTGCCTGGAAGCCGAGTTATGGTCGAAGAAAGCGTGAAATATTGCCAGAGAAAGGGTTTCGATCGCCGTTGTCGATCATCGGAGGAAAGGGTTGGAACCCTCGGCGACAGGGAGGTCATAGGTGCGCGATATCAAGGTTAAATCGACGAGGGTCGCGAGAATCGACGATCGATAGGGTAAATTTGGTAGAAAAGAGGGCAACTTTTGCGGTAAATGGCTCTCTTTTTCGCACGATTTGTGCTCCCGGCGAAAGGGTGAAACGAGGCGCCTTTTTAACGCGGCGTCTTGCAGATTTTACAGCAAAGGGTTGCGCGCCAAGGGGTTCCCACAAGATCGTTTCCCGTCGTTAAAATAGGCCATTCTGGAGAAAATAAATTGTACCGATTTCGGGAAGAAAGATTTACACGGCCATCTGGAAAAATATTTTTTTAGGCCGGATTTCAATTACCGCGGAGAATCGAGCGTTTCCCCGTCGACGAGAGTCGCCAAATTTCACGTATTTCGCCAGTAATAATACGTATTGCCGAAGACCCGGATAAGTGGGAAAAACCGTTATTGCCGCAGATGCAATTTACGACGCCGAGATCGCGAGGAGCTTGGAAAAATAAAAATTTGATCGAATATTTCTTAAATTTCGCTTAGCGAGACGAGGCAAGAGAGAAATACGGCGTTTCGCTCGTAAATTCGGAAATTACCAGAAATAAATGATTTCGCTGCACGCGGGCAAGTGTTTGAGCACTTTTACCAGTAATAATATTGGCACTTTCCAAGTCAACAATCTCTTCTTCAACCGTGAAACAACGGAGACGCGTGTGCCAAATATTAAATAAAACGCACGCGTAATTAATACTCCATTCCTCGATTTTTCCCGTTTATTACTATTTTTCTCAAATTCCACTGCTATAATAACGAAGATCGCACTCGATTCGAATATCTCGACTCGATTAACGCTAGATTTATAACTTAAATATTATTTTTTAAAAACATATGTTGGTTCTTAGTTACGTAATGAAATATATCTAAACGTTGATTCCTCTCCACCGCAGACCTCTTCGTTTCGCATTATCGAACGCGGTATACCTATTTTTACGGTCGTGAGCCAATTTGACTCGTAAAATGATTTAACAGTTAATCGCATAACACGCGAAATTTATAACTTACATCAGGCCTGGGCAACTTTTGCAACCATTTATAAAAGCAAGCCTGATAAGAAAGTTTTACCACTAGGTTCGAAACATAAAAATATAATAATTGAAAAAAATAAAAGACTTATTCCGGAAACGGTAACATTTTACAATAGCACCAAGTATGGCGTGGATATACTTGACCAAATGGTCCAAAAATATAGCGTTAAAGCAGGCTCTCGCGGATGGCCTCTACAAGTTTTCTATAACATTTTAGATTTAGCAGCTATCGGTGCTTGGATTCTGTATAAAGAGACCACTCGAGTAAATATTTCGAGAAAAGATTTTATTTTCCAATTGGCTGAAGAGCTAAGAAGTAAATATAGAGAAGATGTCGAGAACGCTTCCATTCCATTGACAAAAATTCATACGACTGACGCACGGAAGAATTGTCAAGTTAAAGAATCGTGCAATAGAAATAGACGTAAGAGCCTTTGCGCTAAATGTAACAGAAATGTTCGCGGAAAATGTATTTCAAAAACAGAGTTTAGATGTAAAAAATGTTTTCAATGAATTTTTTAATAATAAATCTTTCGTTTAAATTGATGTGAAACCATTTTCTTTGCGAAAATCTTCAATTTTCTTGTATGAGTCAAATAGTGAAATTGGCCGACACATATTTAATTGCATGTTTCGAAGAAACGTAGGAAATCTTTCTAAGTGGTTAAATGCAACGTTATCGAACAAGGCCGTAAGAGCATTTGACAAAGATAAATCCTTTGACAGGCGATTTGTGTACTCGCTGTCAAGCGTCTCGCGTTGATTCTAAAACAGACAAATCAATGAAAAAAAGCAGATCGGCGAAAGGACAGGAGAAACGAGAAATTCGGAGAAACGCGCGCGTGTGTACCATGCGAGGAGAAACACACGTGTGTCGCATTATGATGTACAACGTGCACACGCACGACCTACACACAATTCCATTGTCGAAGGTATCCCTTGTTTGCTCGAGGATCTGGCGAGCAGCTGATTGGGATTTTCGCTCTCGTCAAGTCTCGTGGATTACACATGGCACGCCGCTTTCGTAACGACGCCGACGTCGTATTTGCGCGCGGAGGAGACAAGAAAAAAGTATTGTTTGAGGGTTCAGCCTCGTTCGAGAAGACGTCGCTGAAAAGGGGATCCGCGGAAGAATCGCCGGTGAAATTCGCCTGGATGTTGAACCAAGCTCCCGTTCACGTGATTTCCAATGAAATATAATAATCGCTCGAAGGAATAATTTCTGAATTTAATTTACATCGCGTGACTCCGAACGATTCGAATACAACACTGAACGTGTTATATATCTCGCGTGATACAGTTATAATTTTATTAAATTTCTTTTCCGAATTTTTTGGTTGTTTGGCAAATTCTTCGTAACAAATAACATGGCAAACAATTTTTGGCCAATCGTAGTAACGATTCTTTCGTTGCTTTCCCCTCCATAATAAACAATTTTGTTTTGCTTTCAGTTCATATCGAACCGTGAAAAGTTAAAATAATTTTAGATAATTTCGAATTTTATATGGTATTATATAGTATTAATAATAATTTTAGATAATTTCGAATTTTTGCCAGGGATAGTAGTATTAGTAAATAATAAATTAATTTTATTGCATAAATACAGCAATAAATATAGTTATACAATAGAGAGAAGTATCAGATTATGCACCAAATTTTTAGTTAAATATTCAACGATTCACGACCGTTTGTCTGCAATGAAATCGAGTCTTTCATTACAGCTGTTCTTAGTTTAATCTTCGAACTCAGGGAACTGGCGAGCATTTAACACTAGAACTACCGATCTTTAATGGGTACCTAACTATAACGTGCACAGATTATAATAATTTCAGCGATACGATGAATACGATTGAATATATCGATTACAGTTCTTTCTTAATACGAGTTGACACCAATTTTATTTTTAAAGCAGGTGTATCTGTTCTGTGATTGCAAAAAGGAAAATTCTGGGACCAGTCATTTTCACTGGCTTGATAGTTCTAGTGTTAAAAATATCGTTATCGAATATACATCCATATTTTAAACCTCGTTTTCTATCTTTTGCTCTTGTATAACGCGAACCTTACACCATACAGCGAATTAATTATTTCGAATTTGATTTCCTACTTGATTCTCTTCATCGAAAGTGTCTCAAGAATACTTCGTACATGCCGATTCCAAATTCAAATTTCCGGCGGGTACATGAAGACGACGGGATACGATTGCCCAAACTGCGCGAACACGTTGGATCTTCGCGAATATTCGATTGGATGGATCGATCGGCCAAAATCCGCGAGAATTTCAAGGATTTACACGTATTTCGAGGGTTAATAATCTCGTGCGCGATAATAACGATCTCATCGTAGGGTTGCCACGCGGAACGGCAAAAATGTAACCACCCCCTGGAACCCTCGAGCCGGGACGACGACGTGGCATTAGTAAAAACGCGATATTGTCTGACTCAACAGGTTGCAGCCATCCCGAGCCCCACCTACCAACACTTGCACCGCTCTGCCACCCCACACGCCACCCCAACTCGGCGCTGTATTAAATAAATCTGACGATGGGGTGATTTCTCTCCCTTTTGTTGGATTCCTGGGGTAACCGAGTGACACGTAGAACTCATCCGGGATCTAATCAATCTTTGCCAACGTTTAACGTTACCGTCTTCTTCGCCGCTGTGTCACCGTTCGACATTGCCTGTATCGTGATCCAACGCTATCGCGTATAAATTTCTTACAAAATTGCGATATTTCGAATGAAAAATACCTCACTAATATGTTCCTTCGAGAGGTATCGGTTATTCGCGTGATATATTAATTATACTTCGAAATTCGAGTGGCATTAATAAGAAGCACGTTACCGCGGGATCGAATAAATCTTTCAAGCTATAAAAGTAAGTGCGCGTTACGTCATCGTGAAATTTCGACATCTCGCGTTTTGTCGGCTTCCGTTCTTGCCAAAAGAACTCTCATTAATGTCAGAATTCGAGGAACTCGCGACGCCAACATTTTTCGACCATGTGTTGCCCAGCCGCGAGTACTCCAGCCGTATATCGCATTTTCTGCTCGAAAATGAGACATTTCGAAACCTCCGAGTACACCGTTACCAGCATTCGCGTAAAAATCTCTATGATAAACATTCCTCTATCATCGTTTAAATTATTCTTTAACCAAATGTTTAATTACACAAAACACGTGCACCGCGGAAAGGAAAATTATAGAAAGCCATACATATAATCTTTTCCACGTACCCGATTCCAAAGTTCATATTTTTATTAAATATAAATACAGAATTTTTGTACTCTCCGTATTTTATGCGATACATATATTAAAATGAAAGATAGAACGAAGAGAACTCTCAGTATTTCTTCGAATATTTCTCATAAAATCTATTTTAAACTTCAATCCGTCAGAGGATAAAAAATTACACGAAACTTCGCGAATCGTGTTCCTTAACCGGCGGTGTTCATTTTTTAAATTTATATTTCTTTTATTTTCCCCATTTTTTGGAAACTCGATCAACGTAAATAAATAGGGAACGTTAATAATTTGCTTGTTTCCGCTCTTTTTTGCCGTACTGTTTAATAATTCATTATACGCTAGGAATAATGGAAAGTTTATCGCACTGTATAAAAAGCGCGTGGTAGTGAACGTGCTAACCTTTGTCAATAATCGTATATGGTAATTCTAAAATATTCCAAGAAGATTGGAAAATCTGTGTTGAAAAATCCGAAGCTGAAGCCCTCCCTCTCCTGCCATAGAGAGCAACGATCCGATCAGCGAAAACCTGCACCGAATCCCACGAAGCAGAGAACCACGAGCGTTCGTGGCAAGTTCGTTGGCAAGCTCGAAAACGTAGCCATGCCGAGGTGGTCGGAAATTCCATCGATCACCGGAATCCCCGGGCAGAACTGCGAAGAATCGTTCGACTCGTGGATCCTCGACTGGCGAAAATGCAACCCCCTCGATGGGTCGCCGGACAGCGTGGACAAGATCTCGGAGCATCCACGCGGATGGTTCACGGAGCACGGGCAGATAAATCTCGAGAAGGATGGGCAGGGCCTGTAGAACGAGGCGCGCCGGCATTGAGCAGGCAGGGCCGTACCATCGCGCTATTCAGGTTCACGAAAGCATGTCTCTCCTCTCTGGTGGCTAGAGCGAGAAGTGGGGAGAAGGCAAATGCACCGGCACCAGGAGAGGACCAGGTGCATCCCGTGGAGCCTGGGAAGCGCAAACTACGGGCGCAAGAGGAACGCGGACAGGCAGATGCTACCACGCCGCCTGGGCCCTTCGCATTCGGCGTCTATGTGCACAGACGCCGACGTCGCCGACGGAGACTTTGTTTGCTCACGAGAGCGCGACCATCGCTCTCTCCGAATCTGGGCCTACGGATGCAGCGATGGAGCATTGTTGGCCGAGCACGTTGCGAAAGTCACTCTTTTTTTTCAGTCGTCGAGATCAGCTTTGTATATTTAATCGGGGGTGAGATCACGTGCTCGGATAATTCCCGCTCGCTTCTGCGTTTTCCATCATCGCGTCGGCGTATCTGTCCTGTGACAATTTTTAATCATCCTTGCATCGATGAAATATTCGCAAATTTTTGCATAAATCCGTTTCTGCGCGAAGTATCGTTCTCTTGACCCTTTGAACGGCACCGAGTACGTTATTAACGCTTTGCACTCGAGAGGTGAGCTTCAGTCACCGTTTCACAAAATTTGCAAGATCGATATTAATTAATTTATCAAATTTAATGCAATATAACAGTGTACGAGGTATCGAAATCAAATAATTCTACGCTTCTATTATTATACAATTCTTTATTTACTGCTTTAAAAAGTATCGTCAGCTTTTTAGTAAAGAATCTTTGAATTTCTACTCTTCTCGAGCCAAAAGTCGTCGAGTGTAAAGAGTTAATCCGCGAAATTCGCGGATTTTCTTGAATTTCGTTTCATTGGGACTGGAAATTTTTTCTGCAGGGAACTCAAATCACTGATAATATAGAGGAAGGTTGAATATTTATCAAATTTAATGCAATATAACAGTGTACGAGGTATCGAAATCAAATAATTCTACGCTTCTATTATTATACAATTCTTTATTTACTGCTTTAAAAAGTATCGTCAGCTTTTTAGTAAAGAATCTTTGAATTTCTACTCTTCTCGAGCCAAAAGTCGTCGAGTGTAAAGAGTTAATCCGCGAAATTCGCGGATTTTCTTGAATTTCGTTTTATTGGGACTGGAAATTTTTTCTGCAGGGAACTCAAATCACTGATAATATAGAGGAAGGTTGAAATGACATGCTCGGATCATCCGTCATGGCATCGGTGTATCTGCTCCGCGACAATTTTCAATCATCCTTCCATCGCATTGCGAATTTTTGATCGCAAATTTTTGCATAAATCCGTTTTTGCTTCTATCGTTTCCTTAACCCTTTGAACTGCACCGAGTACGTTATTAATTCGCGAAACTCTCGGATTTTCTTCAATTTCGTTTCATTGGGACGGGAAATTTTTTATTTCGAAATATTCTCCGCTGCAGGGAACTCAAATCACTGATAATATAGAGGAAGATTGAGATGACATGTTCGGATCATCCGTCATGGCATCGGTGTATCTGCTCCGCGACAATTTTCAATCATCCTTCCATCGCATTGCGAATTTTTGATCGCAAATTTTTGCATAAATCCGTTTTTGCTTCTATCGTTTCCTTGACCCTTTGAACTGCACCGAGTACGTTATTAATTCGCGAAACTCTCGGATTTTCTTGAATTTCGTTTCATTGGGACGGGAAATTTTTTATTTCGAAATATTCTCCGCTGCAAGGAGCTCAAATCACTGATAATATAGTGGAAGGCTGAGATGACATGCTCGGATCATCCGTCATGGCATCGGTGTATCTGCTCCGCGACAATTTTCAATCATCCTTCCATCGCATTGCGAATTTTTGATCGCAAATTTTTGCATAAATCCGTTTTTGCTTCTATCGTTTCCTTGACCCTTTGAACTGCACCGAGTACGTTATTAATTCGCGAAACTCTCGGATTTTCTTGAATTTCGTTTCATTGGGACGGGAAATTTTTTATTTCGAAATATTCTCCGCTGCAAGGAGCTCGAAGGGCTGATAATACGAAGGAAGGTTGACCGCGGTTTTTTTTTCCCAACGAAGTTCTTCGTTTCTGGAAAATAGGGACGATAAGATAACAGCGCGATGCAAATTTTATATAGATATATGCTCGTATAAAGTATTCGTGTCTTAATAATACAGAAGGTTAACCTCGTTTCATATTTTTTCTACAAAGTTCATTGTTTATGGAAGTTGCGGCTGCGATAAGATAATAGCGCGTTTGCAAATTTTCCATACGGATATACTCGTATAAAATATTCCTTTTGTAATAACATAGAGGAAGATTAACCACCGTTTATATATTTTTCTACAATCTGCATTGTTTACGAGAGACGCATTCGCGATAAGATAATAGCATAATGCAAATTTTACGTATCTATTCGTATACCCTAAATAGTATTTCTTTTTCAACCCTTTACACTCGACGATCTTTTGGTTAAAGAAAAGTAGGGGTTGAAAAATTTTGTTCAGCAGTAAATAAGAAATCGAGTAATAATTAAAACGTAGAATTATTTGCATACCGTTAAATTAACTTAAATTTGGTATATCAATTAGATATCGATCTTCGAACTTTTATCTAATGGCGACTGAAGAGCGCCCCTCGAGTGCAAAGGGTTAATAATATCGAAGAAAGTTTATATTTTTTTCTTGTCATATCGTCGATATACTGTACTATAGCTCGATATCCAACAGGAGGTGCGAAAATAATTAAAAATAATTTATTTCCAAGTAAAATACGAGTTGTAACGTAAAGAGAGCGTAATGAGAAGGTACAATGCATCGCTAATACAAATTCGGATTAAATAACGCGTAATTGGTCTCTTATTTTATTACGCGGATAATGCGTTAGGTCGGAGGGAATTTTTATCATCGATCGTAATAAAACGGATCGGAGACGCGATTAATTCGAAGTTTGTTCAACGATAGCGAGACGTATCGAGATTATAAACGGCTGACGGTGTTATTTACAATCGGGAGAAAGTCTCGTACGTGTACCAATTGATTATGAAAACACGCTGGTGTTAAAGAAAGTGCTATCTTCCTCCAAGATATATAGGTAGCTATTAGTCGTGATGTAATTGCCAGACCGTACAAATATATCTATCAATCACGACGCGCGTACTGTTTTCTAAACTTATTCCCATCGAACGTACGGTTTATCGAAGACCTTTTGTAATCGTTTCGTAACTTCGCGTCGACAAACCTGCAATTATGTATTTAACCAGATGCAGTTATATTTCATTCTTTCGTAAAGCTAAACACACAGTTACGCAATTAATGTTTCATTCTATGAGACGGAGGATAAGTTCGTTATAATTAAGAAGCAATAACATTTGCGTAACTATACGCTTGTAAAATATTGACGCAAGATTATCGCTTTCTATGCGTAGCCAGCCAGATAAATTGTCCCGCATTTAATTCCCCGTTTCTATCTTTGCGTTATCGTTACCATTTGCACCTAATTAATCTCCCCTAATTATCTCCTGTATCAAAGATTCCGTCCGGCTTTAGCTATATCTCGAACGTATCTCAAACGCCACCTACGTTAAAGGCGAATAAATTATCGTCGATTACTATACACGTTCTTCGAAATTAATCGAATATAGGGCGAACTAAGTTACTTTCGATGAACTTGTATACAGTTACTGACGATAGTTAGGAAACAACGTAATCGTTCGAGAATTTCGCAATATTTTCTATCTTCTAAGACACATAGGTGGAAACAAAATTAGCAAAATTAGTAATAACCAAAATTAGTAATAAAATAACATTCCATATATCGATATATTAACCCTTTGCACTTGAGACGCGCCTCTCAATCATTTGATCAGATTCTAAAGATGGATGTTATTTAATATATCAAATTTAAAATTAATTAACAAAAATAATTCTACGTCTTAATTTGCATATAATTTCTCATTTACCATTTTAAAAAGATCGTCGACTCTGTGACAGGTAGTCTTCGAATTACTATTTTTCTGTAACGAAAAAGTCGTCGAGTGCAAAGGGTTAACATCCATCTGATTAAATGGCGACTGACAAGGAGAGTGAAAGTCCTTCGGGTCACCGATTTGGTTCAAACTTTGCAGGTTTGTAGATCTCGTTATGCAGTTCGAGAAAATATACCATTATAGGGGCAACTACTCTGTAGTTTAGGAACTTGTAGTTAAGGAAGTAATAAAACTTTAACCATAAATATCTCAAAAACTATTTTAAAACCATTTAATCAGATGGATGTTAACCCTTTGCACTCGGTGATCTTTTCGTTATAGAAACATAGCAATTCGAAGACTTTCTGTCATAAAGTCGACGATATTTTCAAAACGGTAAATCAGAAGTGCAAATTAATTGTAAAACGTAGGATTATTTTACCTCGATATTCCACGCATCGTTGGGCAATTTTAAATTCAAGATGTTAATTAACAATGATCTTTAGAATCTCGTTAAATGGTTACTGAGAGTCGGCTCTCGAGTGCAAAGGGTTAATATATCGATGTATGGAATGTTATTTCATTATGCTATTTTTAGTTTCCACCTATGTGTCTTAGAAGATAGAGAATATACCCAAATTTCCGACCGATTACGTTGTTTCCTAACTTTTGTCGCTAAGTGTGTATATTGGATATTAAAGAGAAAAATCTCTATTTACGGTACAAACGCTCAACCTACATTGATACTATACTATTTACAGTGGGTTAAATAAAATAATCGATGCGTACCAGGTGTGCCAGTATCGATAGGACCGAAGAGGGGATAATTCTGCTCGAAAAATAAATAGTAAATAAAGAATAAAATTTTGATCGTACATCGCGAGAGTCACGAAACGAAATAGACAAACATGACAATGCACTATAGCCGGATATTTGTATAGAAAGTTAAAAGCCGAATTTGGTAAAATCCCATGGCTGTGAAAAATCGTGAAAATCACGAGCTAAGCGAAGGCAAATGGAAAAATCACTGCGTGCAGCACACCTGTCGGTAAACACACCGTGCCCGAAATGCGGAAAAATGGCGGCGGGAAGGCACTTGCTGTCTCTCGACGACCTTGTAAACTTGTCGATCCTCTGTTGCCGAGAAAATCAAAATCGGTCGACGAAACGTTACAAACGGTGCGGCGTCCACTTATCCGAAACTTTCTCCGCCGCTTTCACCGGCCTCCGCTTGGCGAACAATCGAACGATAATCGGCGTATTATTTGTACTGTGTAAGCGTTACGTAAGTCGAAAAATCGTGGCACGGGTCGTCCATCCGAGCAGCGTGCTCGAGCGTCGGTTGTCTTCTAGCGCTTGGAACCGGGCGGAAAATCGCGCGACATGTGCATCGGCCGCGTGGGATCCGCGGCGCGTACGGGCCGTGCCGCGATGACGAATCACGAGGCCGGGTGATTTACGAGCGATCGGCCTGGCCCCGCCTCGAGATAAGATTAAGTAACGGCGATAATGCGACCGGCGATAAGGCCGATTCATACGTGGCTTTTCCCCGCAAGAGAGTTCCTCGACCTTGGCCGCCGCAGATAAATTCCGCGCGGAATGTCGGTCTTGCGTTTTCGAGTGGAAAAATTCTGCTTCAGACCTCTCTCCGTCTTCCTTCCTCTTTTCTTTCTTTTCCTTCCTATCTTCTTTCTCGCCTTTTCCTTATTCTCCCTTCCTTTTTTCTCCTTCTTGTCTCTCTATCTCGCTTTCTCCCCTTTCCTTCTTTCTTCCTTTTCTTTCTCTGTCCCCTTTCCTTTCTTTTCCTTATTCTCGTATTACACTCTCCTTTCTCTCTTTCTTATCTCTCCATCTCGCTCTCTCTCTCTCTCTTGTTTTATCTTTCGCCAGCTTCCCTTTCCTCCTTTCTTTCTTTTCCTCGATTTTTCTCCTCCTTTCTCCACGAGTCTCGTCGTTGACGCTTCGAGATCACGACGCGAGTAATTTTTCGACATTGCCATCAGCTCGAAGACTATCCACGAAGCTCGGTGGATTCCATCTATAGCGCGTATCGCTTCGACCCCTACACCCAAAGCTAGGGTGCAGGTGACGCGTGGGTGTCAGGTCTGAGATCCAGGTGTGAGCCGGCTCGGAGGGTCGTCGCGTTGGCGGATTTCTTCCGATTTAATCGCTCTTATCGATTCCTCGATTTCCAAGGGTCAGGTGTGTGTGCACGTGTGTATCGAATCGTCGCGCTTCGCTCCGCTCGTGAACGATAAACAGCTCGCGTGGCCGCGTCACCCGAGGCGTAATTTCGTAATGCTCGCGATTGGAAATTCGAAATTTCGCGCGATAAGCCAAGCCTGCGATAGTGCGCGACGATAAAGTCGCTCGGCCATCCTTGATACAGCGCCGAAGCGCGCTTTTGGAATAGGAATTTTATTGTGTTTGAGCGGCAATAAATTTCCGTGTAAATAGCGAGGAAACGATACAAAAAGACCTTTATCTGGATTTAAGTCCCAATAAATCTGAATGTAAATAAAGCGTTCGAACTGTAGAGTACTTTTTCGTCGAGGCGGTGTTCCTCGGACTGGAAAAAAGAATCCGACGCGTGAAAGGGCCGCGTGACAGATTTATCGGTGGAATTTCGGCCGAGAACCAAGTGGACAAGTCGAGTTTCCCTTCTTTCGTCATAACTCCCTGCCTCTCTCTCTCTCTCGAGATGAAGTGGCATAAGGCGATCAGGCCGAAGACACGCTCGATGCGATAATATGCCAGGGGCGCCTTAATTCGATCTCTGCCCCGGAAGTATCGCTGGAGAACTCGGCTAAGATCTTTCGCGTCGAAACTTTCCTCAAGCTGAACCTGCCTCAACCCTGCCTCCGCTTGTAACTGCTCGTGACCCGTGGTTAGGCGAGAGGTCGCCCCGCGTTTAAGTATTCGCGAGTTAATTTGACACCCGAGAGGAGATTTTCGCGAGTGTATAGCTGGATCGATTAGGAAAATTTGCCCGGACATGATTATCGTCGGAAGCATCTTTATAGCCACACTTTATGACAGCGATAATAAATGGATATTCGTGGAAGAATTAAAATTAAAAAATCAAAATTCGATTAGAAAATCGATCAGGTGTTCCGCGAAATTATTAACGCTAAATCTACCATGGTCAAATGATCGGTGAACGGAAAAGAAGCAGAAGCTTTAAAAAATGGAAGAACGGGAGACATCGAGAAAATGAATATACGAATATTTTGGGAGAAAAATCGCAAAGACGAGTGATTCGAGTGGAAACGTCGAAGACGGAATTTTGAACGAAAATTTGGAAAACAGTGATTTAGAGCATGGTAGGTTTAGCGTTAAGGGTCACGAGGAGGTCCGTGGAAAGAGAGTTTCCAGCGACTCCTTTTACCAAGCAATTTTCTCGACTCGGTTAGCCCGTTATAATTCCGAGGAATATAACATTTTCTAAATGAATTTTCTCCATCGCTTCCTCGACTTCCGAAAATGTTTCTCGTATCCGGAAGAAGCGTTCCGCGACCACTGCAACGAATAGAGAGCGAGGTAAAAATTTTCAACGTCCGAGTTTGATTTGCGGATGAAAGTTGAACGAAACATCGAAAGAGTTCATTGTATCCGTTACCGTTCGAACTTTCTCGATTCTCGAGCGTGGATTCGATTTCTGTCAGCCTCGCGAGGCCTCGAAGCCCTTCGATATCTCCGTGCCCCTTCGCGATCCGTCGAAGCATTTTAAAAATATTCGCAAAGAGAAGTTGGAGAGCGTTTGCACGGCGAAATTGGCGGAGAAAGCTGGATAGGCGGCCATTACCAGGGAACACCCTATTCTTCCACAGACAAAAGAACTGCGGGGCCGCTGGAGCAGGAACGAAAAAGAGAGGCTCGCGAGCGATTCTCGGCGTCGGGATCGCGAATACCGATCGAGCTACCTGTTATCCGCGTTATCGGCACGATTTATGCTCTCCGTGGCTCGTTTCTCAAATTTCGTCCGGGTACCGGGTGTGTTCGGGCCCCTGGAGACGCGAGCTACAGATAAAGGAAGACGGGAAGCTGCATTGTCACGCGGGGTATGCACGGTCTTACGAAAAAATGCGAAGGAAGCCGAACGGATAGATAAAGCGGCACGGAAGAGAGACGTGAGGATGCAACTCATTACGACAGCTGTCTTCGCTGTGGGAAAAATCCTCGGATACGCATCAGCGGACCGTATCGAACCCCCCAAGCTGCGGGGGTTTCTGATTTTAAGGGAACCGTGAACGGGACGTTCACTCGCGTCGTCCAGTTACCGGATATCTACCCTGGTAATCCATCTCGTCCTCTTAACCCATTGACTGCCAACTACGGCATATCTCGTAGTAAGCGTCTGCACCAAAACTGCCAGCTACGAGATATCTCGTATTGTGTGCTGCAAGTTTGATTGGCTACAAATGGCCATTTGAGTTAGGAATTATTAGAAAGGATGAATGAAATATGTATATAGAGTAGAGAACATTAATTATCAATTTTTATTACTAAAACTATTAAAATTATAACTTAGACGATTAGATCATTATATTTGGTAAAACTTCATGTTTTCTTTAAAATAAAACCGTGGCACCCAGGGCAAGACTCGCTAAATTTGCGTGGCAGTAAACGTGTTAATTCGTTGTCTTTTTCTCCCGATTTGCTTTCTTAACGCTAAACGTACCAAACAGGGTGAAATGACCCTTTTCAAGATTTACTCGACAATTGTACATTTATCGTTGCTTCTTCTGCTCACCTGACTTTCTGTAAATTCTTATATTAGCCGATCATTTAATTTCTCACTTCCCGTTTTTCTATTAACTTATTTTTTACATACCTCACGTACCACGAGGAGTCATTTCTACCCTTACGAAATTTACCTATTTTCCTGCAGTTCCCCAACTGAAACCTTGGTTCTGACATGTAAGACAATAAGACAATAAGACAAAATTTGGCGTCCATGTGGTTGATCAAATGGCGCGAAAATATAACGTCAAGTCAAAATGCAATAGATGATTTGTACATGTATCTTTCAATATCCTGGATCAGGATCGATACCCTAACTGGAATAAAGATACCAAGACAGCGTTTCCTGTCACAGAGTATCACGAATTTCTCGAAGAAGAAAAGGAAAAACAATCACGAAAGAAATACCAAATAAGGTCGTGCACCACCTGCACTAATAAAACCATTCAGACCTGCATAATTTGCAAAAAATTTGTCTATGAAAAATGCACGATGGAGAAACCAGTCACGTGTAAAAAGTGTAACGAATTAACACTAGAACTACGAACCCAGTGAAAATGACTGGTCCCAGAATTTTCCTTTTTGCAATCACCGAACACATACACCTGCTTTAAGAATAAAATTGGTATCAACTCGTATTAAGAAAGAACTGTAATCATTATATTCACTCTTATTCATCGTATCGCTGAAATTACTATAATCTGTGCACGTTATAGTTAGATACCCATTAAATAGTTCGAGTGTTAAATATCTTATTTATAAAAGTAAAAATACACGTTTAATTATTTTATGATAAATCAAAAGTCACGTCGCGAATTATTTCCCTCAATAAATTAACCCTTTGCGCTAGGATGATTTTTCGTCTAAACAGGGGTACGAGTTGAAAAATTTTCTTCCATAGGGCTGATGATATTTTTTCAGCAGTAAATAGGAAATCGTGTAATAATTGACACGTAGAATTATCCAATTTCGATACTTCGTACACTGTTACGTTATTTTAAATTTCATATATTAATTAATATCGAGCTTCGAAATTTTATCAAACGGTGACCTAGAGGCACCTCTAGGAAATTTTAATTGTTTTAGTAATTTTTTTCGAAAAATCATTTAACCTCTTCTGGTAAGAATAGGCATATGTAAAGTACCGGTGCATTTAGCGTTAAATTACCCCGCTTTATTTCTGCTTTTCCTTATAATTCACACACTTAGCATGGCTGCCGATGGCGTCACTTTTATCGAAACAGAGACGTCGTGCAAATTACGAGAACGGTCGAGACCCAGAATTGCGTTATCGATGACGGAGAGAAACGTCGCGACGATCAACAAACCTCGATCCGCCGAGAAGTCGACGCATAAATCTTCGAGGGATTAATATCGATAGTTTTTAATTCCGCCTTTCATAAATCTTACGAAAGGGCCGGTATCGCGAGCACGTTGATTCGTAAGAAGTTCGAAAGCGATCCTGGAATAAAAGCAAAATTTACTGCAGATTAATTCCGACTCACCGTGTCCTTCCGATTCGCCGCTGAGGCGACGTCCACTCGGTCTCCATTACTCGAAAGGGAAAAAAGAAGAAAATCGGCGAAATCCGTGTTACGATCATACCTCCTCGTTAATCCATTCGACGAAGATTTTTATCCCTCGCGTGACAGCCGCGTGGCAAGGGTTTCTCTGGTAATTTAAAAATAACTCACCGGTTCCACGGAACCTCCGCGAATTTCCCTTCTTCGGCTCTCTTGGTCGGCCGCGAGAATGGCCGCGAGCTACGAAACGAGCGTAATTTCATTACGCGTCGGCACAATGCTCGTATTCTTTCATAATCGTTCGCTCGGCCACCTCCTGTCCCGGTCGCTTATCCCGGTCGCCTGGCCCGTTGCCGCCGCGTTCGCGGGTTAATAAACGCAAATGTATGCAACGTTCCCGTACACCCGTGAGTGATACTGAAATATGAACGGCAATCTTTCGCCGTTCCACCCTTTAATCTCGTTCCGCGTGAAAAATGTGTTTTATATATTTCACCGGATAATCACCCGAATTGTTAAAGGCCGAGTGCAGGGGCTCCGCGCGGCGGTAAGCGTGGCCCAAGTTCAGCCGAGGGTCTCACAGCCTTGGAGGAACATATGGTCCACGGGCCGAGGGCATCGTTCATTGGCCGACACGTAGACTCGTAATCTCGCTATTTATCACAGGATGCGAGAGGGGCAGGCGGTGAATAAGGAGGGGAACTTGTTCCTTCTTTTTCCCCGCCACCATATTTTTTCTTCCCCTCTCTCTCTCTCTCTTTCTGGTCCCTACCTCTCGGTTCCTTTTTCTTTTTCCATCGGGAGTTACGCGCATCGGGAAAAACGAGTTTAAACGGGCCGGGAGGAGGGGCGGCTATCGTCCCGACGGAATCGCGCGTGATTATGCGTGATTATGTAATTTCGCGATAACGAGATGGGTAGAAAGGCGATTTTCCGAGTGTCGCGGTTGTGTGCGGCGGCTGCGCAGTATAGAGGCGATGTGGAGCAGCTAGTACGCGTGGAAACAGGTGCGTTCCCGTGTAAATTACTTACCGGTCGCGGCTGCCGTTTTCCGTGCTTCCCGAACAATCGGCGCTCCGCGTGCTGCCGCCGCGTGTTCTATCGGGTTTCCGTGTTAAATACTCGCGGAGATTGTCGTTTCCCGTCATTTGTCGGAGGGAAATTATTTTCTCACGAGGATCACGCGGGGAACCGAAGAAGATGCTCGCGGGGAACCGCGGAGACTCGGAATTTCGAATTTCTTCCTCGAAGAGACGATCTTCTTCCGCTTTTCGTAAAATCTGTGAACCTACGAAAGACACGAGCCAGGGGCTCGGTGATCGGTTTCGAATGCGATATTCCATGGTAGGATGGGATAGATCCGTGGTGAAGAAAGCCACAGAGAAAGTCCTAGTCTGGATATTAATTATTTATTAATTAGCTAATATTCTGAAAACGTATGAACATTTGTACATGTGTTTTGTATCATGAGGTACTTGTGTATGGCATATTCGTCGAATACGTAATTAACACCGTATCAGACACGTACACAGACACGCGAGACGATTCGTGCGTCTGTATACGGACCTCTACGAGCGCCTACATAAGTCGATCGTTTATTTCTTCTTTTTTTTTCATTTTTCTTTTTATCATTTTTATCCTTTTTCTATCGTTTCCTCTGCATTTTCATCGTTATTTCCCGTTTCTTCTCGTGGCGGCAGTGAGCTCCTTACGGAAGGACAATTACGCGTTATTTTTCTTTTTCTTTTTTTATATAAATAAACCGACGGTAGAATCGGGCTAAGCACTTCGTTTCGCCTATTTTCACGCCGTTTTCCTCTGCTTCTCTCTTCTCTCTCTCTCGCCTCTATGCGCACGGGCCGATCTCTTTTCGACCCCGATTGGATGGCTTTCGGTGACGTTTCTCCGGTAACGAGATATATATGTATCTTATTATGTATACAGCGTCGCGCCAATTTCTACGCTGCTAATTTTCTTGCACGCGGAACCCGATCATGCGACGCGCCAAGACTCCACTCCGATGTCGAATCGCTTCTGTAAACAGCCGAAACGTTGCTCGGCCGTGGCTTCTTATCTCTGCCAAGTTTCGAGAAATTTCATCGACTCTCGCGCGACCTGTTCTGTTCGCTGAATTTTGGCAATGGAAAATTTTGAAATCGCAAATGGAGAATCGAGTAGCGCAAAATCGGGAAGAAATACATTTCCGCGTAAAGGTATCCGTATCCGAAATTACGAACTTTTGATATCGCCAACAGTCGCGTGATGGAATTTTCGGCCGAGAGATCGAGAAATGGGAATTGTTCGATGGAATATTCCGATCGAAGTGTTTCTTCCCGCGCGAATGACCGCGGCACCGCGTTCCAAGTGGAAAAATGCATTCTTCTGGATACGTATGTAGACCTCGATTGTCTGATCGATTGCGCGCCAACGTTTAAAAGGTCACCGAGTGTGTTTCGTCGATACGCGGGCGCGAGACAATGATTCGCGGCCGCCTCGCAGCTCGTTGATTAGCTTACCACTTACAATTAATATCCTAAAATTTATATATATATATATATATATATGTAGTATTTATATATATATATAGATTTATTTATTTATATATTTATACCAAAAAACATTCGTTCACAACGAATTAAAAAACATAAAAATTTAGCTAGGAGACGCATAGTACAATATAGTGGACTACACCTAACATCATTTTTATCCTCGATTTATCTTCCTTCCCGTTTACAGACCCTTCCCTTCCTCCCAAATCATCTCCAAACATCCTCCTTTCTCCTTCCCGCTCTCTCACTCACTCTCTCTCTCTCTCTCATCCTCATCCCACCTTCCGAATAAACCGTAGATAAATCGCATTCGATATATTGCTTCGTCATCAGGTAGATGTTGCCTAAGTCTAACAATGATGGGACTCGTCGCGTGCACGCGGAATCGATCGGGATCGACGATCGTAAACCACCACCAAGCCACTTTCATCCCGCCAACACCGAAATCGTCTCGTTGTATCAACGCGCGATCGTCGATCCTCCGCTCCGCGCAACTCTCGATCCGCCATCGGACTCGTCTTCCACGACCAACGTTCCATCACCCTCCTCCACTTCCGGTCGCCAAATCCCGCGCGGCACTGGAATTCTCCGCGTTCGTCGGACGCTCTCGATCCCGATTCCGGCCTGTTCGCCGGAATGGCCGCGGGTGACGGGGGGAAAATTTCGTTAAATCGTGGGTGTTGGCAGCGATCGGGCTACACACGCGTGGAATGGCCGCCGCGCGCAGCCGCTGTCCCGAGCCGTGGCCGCGACCAAGCGTTCGCGGATCGAGCGTCCGCTCGCGCCGAGTCCGCAACAATTTACTAAATTACAGAATGCCCAAGGTTACGAGTGCGCGACGAGAGGCTGGCGTCGGGGGAGGAATATTACACGAGGGGGTTCAGGAGGCTCGACAACGGGGGCGTGGACAACGAAACACCGTGCGGACAGGGTGATGATGCGTGAACGGTCCGCCGCGATCGCGGATATTTCGCGGAGTCACGCACGCCCGTTGCACTCCGGCATTAACGAAAATTGACCGACAACAACGGAACCAAAGAACGTGTATCCCGTGCAACGTGAACGCCGATACGACGGAATTATTCTTAAACGCGAGCGCCATTTCGATCCCGAGAGTCGAAGGTCCGTGTGCATACTCGGACGATGTAGCTTCGATCGGTCAGCGAGACGAGGTTCACGAGACCGTGAACACGCGCCGAGGATTGTTACATCCTCGTCGTTCACCGGACATTAGAGGTGTCCACCTCTTGGCGAGTTCCACCCGTTAATCGGGGTGTCTTGCTCGTCGAAGACGCGCTGGGCGCGTGTTGCAATCGACTTATTCCGTACCTTACTTTTCGCCATGGAAATTAAGCGACGGCAATCAAAGGGTGTATATCGAAAGCGACCCTTGCCGATTTATATATATATATATAATTCTGTATCGGTGGAAATCGAGTTTCGAGATTGTCGAAATTCAGCTATTCTTTTCTCTTGTATAAAATTCTTCTTTAGAAGAACTTTGCAATATTTTTCCCTCAAATCGGGAAATTTCTTTTTGTCACGGGGTGATATATTTTGTAACACCGATTCTAGTTATCAGATTGCGTTGCGACATAAAAATTCGGCATAAAATGGTCGACAGTGATCGTTTTCTATACGAACCCTTGGATAGTTTCGTTATTCTTCTTTATACGTATATGTACCGATGTTTGCGAGCGAGAAGACACCTAGACAATTCACGCTCACTGTTTTCAAAGTGTAGAACTCGTCACTTCCGGTTAACGGGTGGACCTTGGCTTACGCCGGCGACGGTGCGCACGCGTGCGCGTGTACCGCGGAAAATGAAAATCGGGAATAGAAACGAGACTGAAATAAGGAGGTCTTGTGTGTCTTGAGAAATAAAATATATTTATAAAAACAAAATTAAACGCGTATAAAATAATACAGGTCGTAAATATTATACTTCTCTTCGTCTTCATAGGTTCTCTGTGCTTTTTCTCCCTAACCTTCTCTCACTCTCACTCTCTTTCTAACTATCTCTCGTCTTACGTCGACGTCGGTTGTTATCGCAAGTAGGAGAAAGAAAACGCGTACATGTACAGGGGGAGGGGGAAAAAAAAAAAAAGAAAAGAAATTGGAAATAATGAAAAACATATAAAGGAGGAACAGAAACCGCGTTAAAATCGTCGCACCGAGCGTTTCACACACCCACGATATGCCTCGGTATTTCTCGCTTTCACGCCGCAATTTTTCGCTCGCGATCCTTTTCGAACGGACATGCATCGTCGCACGATTATATATTCCATTCTCGGTTTTTCCTCTCTCCTTTCCGCTCTATCCATCGCACGTTACCGTAATATTTTGTATACATATATAATATATATATATATATAATCTTCGCTTGCTCTATCTCTCTCTCTCACTCTCGCTCGCATTCTCTCTTCCTCGCGTATACGTACACACACACACACATACACACGCTCTCTCGCGCGACACACATATACACGGCGGCAACGGTCACATACGAATGAACACAGCGAGCATACACATTCTTCTGTCTCTCTCTCCTTTTCTTTCTTTTTCCTTTTTCTTCTCCACCTGCTTCGACCGCTTACAATTTTTCATCGACGCGCGTTATTATGGCACAAAACGGAGGAATGGGTGTGCACGGATATACTTGTTATTACCGGATAAGAAATTCCTTCCACTTTCCCTTTCTTCTCGCTGTCTCTGTCATCGATCTCGCCCCTCTCTCACGCACGCACACGCGTCCCAACCCTTTTTCTCTCGCTGTATCGCTCTCACGCACGCACGCACGCACACTCGTTCTCGCACGCTCGTCAATCGTAATTTATTAATCTTTTTCTCCCTTTTTTTTTCCCTTTCCTTTATTTCCTCCACTTTTTTCCCCATACAACTCTCTTCCGTCGCCCCCTTTCACTCGTCGTTCTCTTCTCGTTCAAGCTCTCTTTCTCTCCCTCTTTCTCTCTCTTTGTATCTTTAAAACCTATCTGTGAAATGCCCGCGAAATTAGAATCACACGTAAGGGGAAGCACACAAGGTTCTGTTACATTTCCGTCCCTTTCATCTTGTTTCTTTTGGCACAACCAACGACAGTTTGGTACCGTGTGTATGTATATACACATATGTATATGTATATCTATATGCCTATGTATATATATACATATATATGTGTAAATATATATATATATATATATATACACACATACATATATATA
>NW_016908462.1:128019-128942 GCF_001483705.2 Eufriesea mexicana | reverse complement strand
CTCTCTCCTTTCCGCTCTATCCATCGCACGTTACCGTAATATTTTGTATACATATATAATATATATATATATATAAACTTCGCTTTCTCTATCTCTCTCTCTCACTCTCGCTCGCATTCTCTCTTCCTCGCGTATACGTACATACACACACACACACACACACGCTCTCTCGCGCGACACACATATACACGGCGGCAACGGTCACATACGAATGAACACAGCGAGCATACACATTCTTCTGTCTCTCTCTCCTTTTCTTTCTTTTTCCTTTTTCTTCTCCACCTGCTTCGACCGCTTACAATTTTTCATCGACGCGCGTTATTATGGCACAAAACGGAGGAATGGGTGTGCACGGATATACTTGTTATTACCGGATAAGAAATTCCTTCCACTTTCCCTTTCTTCTCGCTGTCTCTGTCATCGATCTCGCCCCTCTCTCACGCACGCACACGCGTCCCAACCCTTTTTCTCTCGCTGTATCGCTCTCACGCACGCACGCACGCACACTCGTTCTCGCACGCTCGTCAATCGTAATTTATTAATCTTTTTCTCCCTTTTTTTTTCCCTTTCCTTTATTTCCTCCACTTTTTTCCCCATACAACTCTCTTCCGTCGCCCCCTTTCACTCGTCGTTCTCTTCTCGTTCAAGCTCTCTTTCTCTCCCTCTTTCTCTCTCTTTGTATCTTTAAAACCTATCTGTGAAATGCCCGCGAAATTAGAATCACACGTAAGGGGAAGCACACAAGGTTCTGTTACATTTCCGTCCCTTTCATCTTGTTTCTTTTGGCACAACCAACGACAGTTTGGTACCGTGTGTATGTATATACACATATGTATATGTATATCTATATGCCTATGTATATATATACATATATATGTGTAAATATATATATATATATATATATACACACATACATATATATA
>NW_016908462.1:126387-127666 GCF_001483705.2 Eufriesea mexicana | reverse complement strand
CACACACACACACACACACACACACAGTCACTAGCAAAAAAAAAAGGAAAAAAAATAGAACCGAAAGGAAACACGAATATCGGGAAATCGCTCCTGCCCTCCATTTTTATTTCCCGTCAATTTCTCCCGGTTAATTTCTTAGCCATTATATATCACGTCCGTAAAACACCGCTCTCTCTCTCTCTCTCTCTCTCTCTCTCTCTCTCTCTCTCTCTCTCTCTCTCTCTTTCTGTCTCTCCATCCGTTTCTCGTCTAGCTGCAAATGCAATCCGCAAGTACGAATATCTGACAATGATATGACATCGGAAATATGTATAGTAATTCTCGATCGTTCGCTCGATCCGATTTCACCAACGCGTTCGTCTTCGCTAACATCATCATCATCCTCTCGTCTTTCCCCCCTCTCTCTCTCTCTCTCTCTACATCCATTTTTTCTCTTCTATCTTTCCCTCTTTCTCACTCTCTCTTGCTCTCTCTTTTTTTTAACTTTATACGATTATTTATAATAAAACTGAGTGTACAGTAATACTGTTTGATATGTTTCTAAAACGTACATCGATCTCTACAATCCTCCCCTTCGTTATCGTCTCTCTTCTCGCTCTTATTCTCTCTTTCACTCTCTCTCTCTCTCTTTCTCTCTCTCTCTATCTCTCGTTTATATTAGAATCTATATGTATAATGCTCTATTACACGCTCGTACGGCCGGCGGGCGACTCGAGGAACTTTGCGGGCAAAAGCAAAGAGGAAAGAGAGCGTTCTCCCGCGATTTGTCTACTTCGCTGCTAACCCTAACACCGTGTTACTGGCCAATCTGAGAAACGAGTGGAAAAAATGATGGACACAAAACGACGCGCGCGGTCGTCGAACGCAAGCGGATTAACGCGGAAATCCCGGCCAACCGGGATTAATACCGGGTGAGAAAAGATACTCGGCGGCGAGTCGCTGTTTTCGTTGAACCGATTCGCGTGGAGGGGTTGGTTGAGAAAAATGCGAAGCGGAGAAAAGCGCAAAGGGGTTGGGCGTCGTCGTTCCGCCCGCACGGTTGCGCGCTCAGCTACATTTCTTTTCTTTAATAACATTATTATTATTGCATTGGCTCTTTCATCTTTTCTTTCTTCCTTTCATTCATCGTTAAATTCCTGAACTCTGAGGTAGTCTGTTCTGGGTGTCGTATTACGTAGTAAAAATGGCAAGAATGCTATATAATTTATCGTCTTTTTTTCTCTCGCTTCCACCTTATTATTTCTTCCACAATCTCTCTCTCTCTCTCTCTCTTTTT
>NW_016908462.1:122818-126240 GCF_001483705.2 Eufriesea mexicana | reverse complement strand
TCTCTACATCCATTTTTTCTCTTCTATCTTTCCCTCTTTCTCACTCTCTCTTGCTCTCTCTTTTTTTTAACTTTATACGATTATTTATAATAAAACTGAGTGTACAGTAATACTGTTTGATATGTTTCTAAAACGTACATCGATCTCTACAATCCTCCCCTTCGTTATCGTCTCTCTTCTCGCTCTTATTCTCTCTTTCACTCTCTCTCTCTCTCTTTCTCTCTCTCTCTCTATCTCTCGTTTATATTAGAATCTATATGTATAATGCTCTATTACACGCTCGTACGGCCGGCGGGCGACTCGAGGAACTTTGCGGGCAAAAGCAAAGAGGAAAGAGAGCGTTCTCCCGCGATTTGTCTACTTCGCTGCTAACCCTAACACCGTGTTACTGGCCAATCTGAGAAACGAGTGGAAAAAATGATGGACACAAAACGACGCGCGCGGTCGTCGAACGCAAGCGGATTAACGCGGAAATCCCGGCCAACCGGGATTAATACCGGGTGAGAAAAGATACTCGGCGGCGAGTCGCTGTTTTCGTTGAACCGATTCGCGTGGAGGGGTTGGTTGAGAAAAATGCGAAGCGGAGAAAAGCGCAAAGGGGTTGGGCGTCGTCGTTCCGCCCGCACGGTTGCGCGCTCAGCTACATTTCTTTTCTTTAATAACATTATTATTATTGCATTGGCTCTTTCATCTTTTCTTTCTTCCTTTCATTCATCGTTAAATTCCTGAACTCTGAGGTAGTCTGTTCTGGGTGTCGTATTACGTAGTAAAAATGGCAAGAATGCTATATAATTTATCGTCTTTTTTTCTCTCGCTTCCACCTTATTATTTCTTCCACAATCTCTCTCTCTCTCTCTCTCTTTTTTTGTATTATTTTCTTCATCTTATACAAAACGACTAAAAAACGAAACTTGCGAAAGGACGTCATGCGTGTACGGTACGGGTGTACGTGTATCGTGCGTGTACGTATGTGTATGTGTACATGTTTCGAATACGCGTGCGTGAACAGCGATCGAGTGTCTCCGTGCGAATGAAATTCGATTTTGTATATACAATTGTACAGCGTACTGCTCAAAATAAGCGAAGAATGTACCCGGTGGTCGGAACGTGAAATGGAAGGTGAAATTGTGAGGAAGAAACGCAAGTAAATATCTAGGGAATAATACTGCATATTTAATACTACGGAATTCTCGGGCATCCTCGATTCGCATAGTATGAAAATATCGATTTCCCATGCTTAGTCGTCCCGATTATTTTGAGCAATATAACGCGCTGCTGAAACGGACACCTCGCTCGAAGAAGAACGAAACGCGGGGGAAAAATCGGTAAACGAAGAGAAAAAGATTGGAAGAAGAAAGAAAGTAACATTGCCGATAACGATCGCGAAGGGGACGAAGAAATTTGCACACGTAAGGAGACGATACTCGCGACAACAACAACGAGAAATGGCAACAAAGTATACGAGTAACACGTCGCGAGCAACTAAACGCCTAAGGCCGATCCTGCGATCGATTAAACGATGATCAACGGAAATAATTACGCGTAAACGCGGCGTAAATTTCGTTATGGCGGGGCTCATCGTTTATTCGGTGTACGTGTAAAGTGCGCGCGTGTGTTTGCGTGTGTGTCGGTGTGTAAGTGTAACGAGCTGTGCGTAGCTCGAAGGGAAATTCGCTCGTGTCGCGAGAGAGGAGAGACTCGATCCTATCCTCGGTGATTGGCTCGTTTTGCGCTTCACGGGCAATTAATCGAGCATTAATTGATCGTACGCGACGGGTGCCGCGCAATTAGAGGCTGCACGCTCGACGAAATTTCGGAACGATTTAATAATCGATCGAACGAATGCTGCCACGACACGGGTTATCCGCGGCTCCGTGTATGCCTAAAGTTTCGCGAATGGAACGAGGTACTCGCGTGTGGGTGGTCCTCGTCGAAACAACGAATTTCGTTTTCTTTTTCTCTCCTTCTTTTATTTCTCCCTTCTGTCTCTCTTCCTTTCTTCGAGCAAGCGTTTCGCGTTCGTCCGAGGGAAAATTTGAAAAGCAAATCGACACGCGAACGGTTCCGATATGCAACGAGAACTCGGATCCGTTTATAATCGTTTTCGCGAAGCGAGGGAGACTTCGTTAAGTCTTGTGTATGTGGGGGAAACGACACGAGCAAGATTCATTCCGGGCAACGTACAATTCGGAACTTAGGCTATTTATTAATCTTAAAGAGTTTAGAAAAGGGGGAAAAGACGCGACACTGTCGCGAAAAACCGGCCCCCGGCGACGGTGATTGGCGCGTCGCGAGATTGGAATGTACGAGAAAAATCAGGGAATGTGAGAAAGAGAAAAAATAAGGCGAGAGCGCGTCGAGAGGCTCGTCGATGGAATCGAGATACGCGTGATTTTCTAACTATAGAGGGATTAACGAAGAACTTTTTTTTTATTTTCACCTCTCGACTGTCTCTCTCGATAATGCGGATAAACGACTGTTCGATGGACGTTGATGGAATAAAAAAGAAACCGGGGGAGACGTGGGTGGAGGAACGGGTAATGAAGAAACGAGTCAGTCGGTGAGAAAAGAAAAAGAAAATAATAGGAAAAGAAAGAAATAAACGGAAACGCACCGTCGCTCGGGTGACGAGTTTCGTACGGTGATTCGAATTTGCCGCGCTACCGTCGCCGCGTCTTTTCGCAATTACCTATCAACCATTTTCTCTTTTTCCTCTCGTTCTCCCTCGATAAAGTATGCTATATACGCTATAAAATACGAGTATTATGAATAGGTTTCGTAATCACTTTCTAGACGATATTCAATTGAATTCAATAATTACAGTGATGATAATAATTAGAATAATTATACGCCTATACATTTAACATATTTTGTACAATCGATAAGCTTCGAAGGTTCGACGTCGCATCAGAAATCTCCATTGCGCGTTTTACATTTTCGGAATTATCATCGTTTTCTTTTTTTTCTTTTTCTTCTTACTTTTTTCTCCTTTCTCTCGATATTCCCGAGATGAGCCGTGAATGCGAGAGAGCGCGCGTCACCGGACTCCATTTTGTCAGAGCGGAAGTCGCGATCCACCGAGTCGAGCGATCGACCAGGGAGCAGAGAGAAAACGCAGTCTCCGCGCGATCGATCTTTCGCGCGATCGACTCCGTGTATCGCGACACTCGATGTTTCCCGTCTTTCATCCCCTCTGGTTTCCCCCGAAATCTCGATCGATGTTCCAACTCGCGACGGAGTCTCGCGGAGCCCGCTGTACGCGCGTCGCAAGCACCACGTATCGAATCTCCTCGACGGAAAGCCGTGCTAAATCTCGATCCCGATTCGAGGTCAAATAAATATTACACCGTTGAGCAAAAAACCAATATCCTTCCGAGCACCGTTGCCGTTATTCCACTAAAACGCGAGTCCGCGAAGGATCA
>NW_016908462.1:75318-117818 GCF_001483705.2 Eufriesea mexicana | reverse complement strand
AGCGGACTCCTCGAGTCCAAGTCGAATTCACGCGGTCCCACGATAACCGAAACTCCTCGTTTCCGAACCATCGGTGCTCACCACCATCTATCACTTTTCACTTGCTTCACTGATAATAACGTGTCCATATTATCCCCGTCACTGTCCACGCGAACGAGAGCTCGTCCACAACGGCACACGATCGACTCTCCTCTCTCGATTCAGGCTCTCTGCGGTCCGGCACCACCACCTCCTCCTCCTCCTCCACCTCCTCCTCCACCTCCTACACGCTCACGATGGATCCACCGCGCGGAGGATGATCGAGAGCCCGATGATCTCTCGTCCGATCGAAATTCCTCGTAATCGGCAAAATGGGAACGTGGAACCGTGTAATACGACGACGCGGGCACGAGACGAGCGGTTTATCCTTCCAACTGCGATTGTAAATAGCTAGCGATCGTCCTCAACCTCGTGTCCCTCTCCCTCCCACTTCCTCCTCGCCCCTCCTTCCGGCGCGCTCGCTCCTTTGCTCGCTCTCTCTCGCTCTATCCTATTCACACACTCTCTAGACCCGCGTCGTACGACCGCCGGCACTGTTCTGTCGGTTGGAATTCCGGAGTTTCGAGTCCTCGGGCTCGCGCCAAGGCACTGCTCTCCCCCTACCTTCCAAGCCTTCTCTGCCGCCCCCTCTATGCCGTCACTTGCTAGCTCACGTACCGGCTCTTTCTAACCATCCGCGCTCTCTCTCCTCCGCACCGACTTCTTCCCCTCTCTTCTTCCTCCTGGCTATCGCCGACCAAATGCCCTTCTCTCTTTTCTATCTCCTCTTCTCTCTCCCTCCCGCGTCCGCCGTTTCCCTCCTTCTTCCTTCTTAATATTACTCGACCCATCGTCGTCTCTCTCTTCCACCTAACATCTTCTCTCTCTGTCCCGACCGTCTCCCACCCTTCCCGTCTTGGGTTTACTAGAATAACGCCTTTCTCCGTTCAATCCTACCGCCCGTCCTTCTCCCGCTCGCGACAGTCTCCTACCTTCCTTTTCTCGCCGACGTTTCTCCGATGCCTGTCCCTCCTTGTCCCTCTCGCCGCATCCTCCCTTTCCCACCTAGCACCTTCGACCAAAGGCCCCTTCCCTCGGCCACGTAGCTCATAGACGAGCGAGAGAGAAAGAAGGCGAAAAGGACGCGCGCGACGGAGAGAAGAACAACTCGAGACAGCCAACCAAATTTGAGACGTCGAGCGCTTCTTGCCCCCACCAGGCCTTCCTTACCCCTCCGCACTTCTGTTACAGTCCATCGTTCCTCCGCTTCTCCTCGCTCTCCGTGCCCAGGGCCGACTACGTCTCTGTTGCCCCTCGTCTAAAAGGACGACGTATCCTGCGGGACGCCGAATATCTTCCGTCCTCGTCCCACGTTTCTTCCATTCCATTTCCGTCCTCGTTCCTTCAACAGCCACGATCGCGTCTTCCTCCTCTTCTTCGGTGCCCTCTTCCCGCGCAGCCCCGTCTTTATCCGTGCTTCTACTTCTTCTTCGTCGTCCTCTTGCTTTCCGTGCGTTCACCGCGAGAGAGAGCAAGACGGAGAGACTCGCGCATGGCACAGGAATCCTTGCGCGTCCGTATCCTCGACGTTGTCCTTACACGCGAAACTTTATCCGGCGAGATTTTTCGGAACTACAGCGCTCCGGACGGCGCTCTTTTTTCGCTGGAATTTTCGTACCCTGGCCATCCTCCCGCGCGTCGTTTCCTCTCGCCACCTTTATTTCCTTCGTTTCGCTTTCGATTCGCTCCTCCATGCGAAGGACACGGGCATCCTCTGCGCGGAGATCGAACGCCTCGGTCGTTCGCTCGTTCGAATTTCGGCAGCTGGAGATCGCTGACTGTACCGAAATTCGCCATGCCATTCTTGAGCATCCTTTGCACCGACGTGTCCTTGGCGCTGTCCCTTACCGCGGGAAACTTTAGACCAACGGTACCGTACCGATGTCTAATTTCGTTCCGGAATTCCTCCACTTTCGACCATGTCCCTGCTCTCTTGTCCTTCGATACAATTTTTCTCCACCAGAGTTCCTCGTGTTTATAGAAATTGCAAAGTGGTCGACGTACTTTCGCGTTTATGTTTACCAACAGCCATCGTGAAATGGAACGCGAATTTTTCCATGTCTTTTGTCTTCCGAGACACCCGGATTGAAATTAAGAATAGACTTTCTATAAAATATTCGGGAGAAATATATATTAAATATTAATGTAAATTTAAATAAATTTGAAATTATATAATAAATTTTATGCAAATGGCGTGTATCTCGGAAGAAGAATGTAGGAAAAATTCGCAGATGTATAGGTTGTTTCTAAACTCTTGTCTGTAGGTGTATCTCTTCGTTTTTGTATTATTCTGTTTGTACCTTTTCATTATTTTTCGATGCACGAAATTTATTGCTTGTTTCTGTCGTGTCGAGAATTGAGCGGGTATTCTAATTAGCATATATTAGAAGGTCGAAGAAATTATGTATTATGTAGTCCAAAGAAACGAAATGATTAATTTTTTGAAGTAGGTCTCTGGAACATCGAAGCGTGTTTCGTTTTCTTTCGTAACGAGTTGGTCGTGTAAATTATTTTGAAGATATACCTGGAAATATCGGAGAAAGATTGAATTTGTTTAAGCAAACTTTCGTTACAGGCATGTTACATTTAACACTAGGGATAAACGTTTTTGCAAGTTTTATCGATGTTGATTGCCTTTCTTCCCCTCTTTTATCCCCTAATATAGCTTCTTCTTCCACCGAAAGAGAAAAAATTCATTCCCCTCGAGAAAGGTCAACTGATATCCTGCCCCAGTAAACGCAATTCACCTAACTTCCTATTAACCTGTTAAGCGAAGAAGACAAGTTACCCCGACGTTTGAAAACGCTCGCGTAATGAGTTCAACGAGTCTAACGCGTAATCAAACTTTAATATTGATCATCGCGTCGGTCCAAATTTCACATTTTTATACTGTATTCCGAATCTGTAAATTACCTTCAAAACGCGTTTTAAATTGTTATATACGAGTCGCATCGTTACCTATACCTGTGAAATTTTTCTATGTGTAAACAAAATATTAAATATTATGTACAGATCGATTTTTAGATAGAACCAGCCCGCGTTCGAAATTAAATTTAATCCGAATCTGTACCTCAAACTATAACTTACCCTGCTACGCGATAAAGAATATAGTATACAGACTAATATGGTTCGAATTAAAATATAATTTACATTTTGAAATAGCTCAGCGAATATTCGGAATTAAACTTAAGGTGAAACTCGCAATTTATGCAATATTATGTTTAACATGCATAAGACCTAGATTATAACCTACCTTACTATGTAATTAAGAATACGATATATAAATTAATGATTTGATGATAAAACTCACCCTTAATTTGTTGTCCAACGATATTTATCATAGCACGAGGAGAAACTGTAACCTACCCCGTAGTGTAATAAAAAGTGTAATATAAAACGCGCTTCGAATCGAATTTAAAAATTACCATTTTCGAACGATCCAACGTATGTTTGCTGTTAAACAAAAAAATAAAATTAACGCCTAGTTTGTTATCCAAGGAAATTTATCATAGCACGAGGAGAAACTATAACCTACCCCGTAGTGCAATAAAAAGTGCAATATAAAACGCGCTTCGAATCGAATTTAAAAATTACCATTTTCGAACGATCCAACGTATGTTCGCTGTTAAACAAAAAAATAAAATTAACGCTTAGTTTGTTATCCAAGGAAATTTATCATAGCACGAGGAGAAACTATAACCTACCCTATAGTGCAGTAAAAAGTGCAATATAAAACGCGCTTCGAATCGAATTTAAAAATTACCATTTTCGAACGATCCAATGTATGTTCGCTGTTAAACAAAAAAATAAAATTAACGCTTAGTTTGTTATCCAAGGAAATTTATCACAACACGCGGGAAGTACTAAAACCTACCCCGTAAGCTAATCAAAAATACGATATACAAGACCAATTAAAATCGAGTGAAAAAGTAATTCGCATTTCTAAACGACCCAGCGCACACTCGCGATTAGGCCTAAAAATAAAGATAACCTTTAATTTGTTTTTCAACGATATTTCTCATAGCACGAGGCAGTAACTGCAACCTCCCCTGCGTCGCGATAAAACCTGCCGAAGGACCGATTCCGTAATTACACCTGACATTTACAAATTTCTATTTGCAAAGCGTCAATCGTTACGCAGGCACCGGGGTTCCATTTATTTATTCACTCGCTTAAGGAGCTCCAGCTCCGTGGCTCGCGTACTACATCACCTCGTCAGTTGCCCCGGTGTTAAAATCGCGGAACGTACGCGTCGTAGCTCACGTCGAATTGCCGGCACGGGGGGCGTTTTGTCTCAAGGAATTACCCGCTTAACAGGTTCAAAGCGGCCACGAGCCCGCCTGCCGTAGGTGTCTGCGTAAAAAGTGCGTCGGTATTATTCACCGATAACCAAACTCTCTGCCCCCGCCCTCCCTCCTCCCCCTCGGCCAACCTCTGCCGACTCCCCTGTTCCCCGGATCAGCTGCACCCCGCAACCTCCACGGAGCTGCTCCACCGGGAGAATAAAAAAAAATGTGGGTAACCTTGCATTTTTTTATCATACCTTTTTTTCCACGCGACGAAGCGGGTCCCCGTGGCCCGTGCACTTTGCATACCGAATGCGACAGCCCCCTCTCCCCCGATACCCTTGCCGGTCGCCATCCTACACAGCCACGATCTACCGTGCACTCTCTGTCTCTCGCTCCTCTTCCCACCTCCCCGCCGCCCCCGCGCCGCTTTATTCCACCTATGAATATGTTTATTACGTTGCACCGCGACCACCTGATGCAAGAAAGAAATTCGGCCCGCGTGTGGCCGACCAGGCACCGGCACGTGCTGTCACGATGGATAAACGTCACTCGCGTTCGCGCTGTCGCGCATCCTTTGATCTCCATTCAATTAGACCGTCGGACACTGTTCGACCTGTTTGTTAATGCCGGTTGCTTAGCTCTTCGTGGCCCGCGAATGTTCGCTGAGAGACAGCAGGGAGTTTGCCTCTACGGCGAGGAGAGGTGAGCCGAGGTGCAGAGGATTGGGATCGAAGATCTGTGTTTTTCTCTTTTCCCCGTTCCTTTTTTCAGACTTTTCGTTTATTTGTTTGTTCCTTGCTCGAAGTCGAGGGCGACAGAGAAGTGGCAATCGCTGATGGGCAGATGATGAGTATCGAGAGATGGGTCATTAATTGATTGAAAGCGATGATGCATTGTGTTTATTATCCGGTTTAACCCTTGGGCTGAGGATGCTCGAGGAACACCGAGGACTCGGGTGTTATCTTCTCGGAATACTCGTACAGCTGTTTATTTGCCCAATTGATCGATTCCGCTGATTTTTTGAGATTTCATGCGAGGAGGTAGTCGATTTCATCTGTGAATGGACTTACGTTATCCGTTTTTGAACCATCGAATGACATATAATCACTGGTTAATTCAAATTAGCAAGATTTTCTCGTTAACACGTTTCATAAATGGTACACGTAGATTTATTTATTTATTACGCTGAAAGCATGTTTTACGAGAAATTTAATTCTGAGAATATTTCCACCAAAAGAATGAGGCATTTTCCAAATTGCGGTATAGAACAAAGCACGTAAATTTGTTTAACCCTGTGCACTACGTTGACCAGCCTAACTCGTCCGGAATTCTTCGTGTCGAATTTCGTGATTATAAGTTTCACTAATCAGGCGATCAGAATTAACGTGCACAAAATTTCTAAAATTTCTGTGCAATTCCATCGTTGCATGGAATAGGTATATAGGGTTTAACTACAATTAAGTACCACTTTCCGATCAAAGATTCTCCGTATAAGAATTAATATACGATCAAAGAATCGGTACATGCAGCCGGTACCGATTGCAATCTCATATTTATACCTCAGGTTGCCCATAAAATTAAGGAATACCGTTTTACGATTTTGAATATGCCCTGATATTTAAATTCGCGGGATTAACCCAGTTTCCCGACAAATTACCCGTCGTTGCACGATCGCTACCTTCGATTCAACCCGACTGGACTGCGACATTGTCGAAACTCGCCGATACACTGGAATAATTGCCGGCAAAGGTTCCAACACCTTCTCCGCCCTTTTTAAACGCAACGCGGTAAACTCTTCGGCCCGGCGACTTTTATTACGCGTGGCCGAGGAACACGCGTACGAACTATAGCCGGGATACAATAGACACCGGTGTTTTACGATACCGCAATTGTCGCCGAATTGCAGGCCGACTACGGGGCGAGGTGAAATTGGCCGGCTATCCGTTTCCCTCGGCTGGAAATCGCTGGCGGGCCAGGTAAACGAACGGTGTATACGCGCGCGAATCGTAATTTAACGCGAGCTCAATAAGGGGTAATAAAAATCGGCGCTCGTTAGGAAAGTACACGTAGCGGCGCAGGAAAACCCGAATCGACGAAATTACAACGTTTTATAACGGGAGAACGGGGCTACGCCGATAATAGGGCGAAAGTTATATTGACGGCAATCGGCCTCGATTATTATCGGGACACATAATCGAGTTTCGTACGGGCGAGGCAGAGGCACTCGGTGCAATTCGAAATAATCTCGAAAGACACGCCGGAAAGTGTTACCTGGAACGTAGCTGGGACCCGCGTCCGTGGTTGGACTGGGTGCGAGTCGCGGCAGGGTGGCAGAGGGTGGAAGCGCCGGAGCGAGGGTGGCTCCGGGGGTGGCGCAGGCGGAAGGTGGAAATTGTTCACAAATCTAATTGTACGACGCGCCTTTGTACTTCGTCCTTATTGTTCTACTTTGTACCTGGATGTTTTATTGCGGCCCATTGTGGCCGCCTTAACCGTGCAACGTAATTAATTCTGGGTTTCAATTTTCTTTTCTAAGGAAATCATTTATGAGTGCGCGGACGAGCAGCGGCCGCGATACCGGCGGGTCCCCGACGCTCGATCGTGCGCTGCCCGAGTCTGCCGCATTTTCCCTCCGATCGTCTGAATAATTCGCGTAATCGCTCTTTATTGCGGGAAATATGAACGATTGAAAGCGAAGCAATTTGTCTTTCCTTTATCTCCATCCGAGCCTTCTTCTTCTTCCTTTTCTCCTGTCCAGTTTGTTTCCCTGTCGATCAGAGACGGCGAGTTAGCACGTCACGATTCTTTAACCAGGTACCTGTGGCGACTTCTTTTCAGAGAGTGCACCTATACGTGTCGCGAGATTCAAGCGGTGACGAGTATAGTCGTCAAGCACGGAGTAATTGACGCTACTAAAGCATCGCGTCAAAAAGATGGCTTTATAAAATATATAAAATGAACAATTTTATTACTAATATTTTCTCATTCGCTTAACGTAGATATATACACGATAAACGAAAAACTCGGGAAAAATCAAGTATCTATAAAAGTTATTGTCCGTATTTGTCATATGATGGACCATCCTTGAAGTAACTCTATCATCAATCAGTCTCAGACTTTAGCACTGGGCTAAATGCTTTTGGACTTTTACTTTTGCGCGTTTTACTCTGACATCTAAACATCGTACCATCGAAAAACATTATCATCGCACATGTATAAATTGCTTATTATTACTGTATTATTATTCAAATTGAGGCAGTGCGCACGGGGATGCATGAGTCCATCTCAAATTATTTATACTTTTTATTTGTTTCTTTTATTCCGCTTTCATCTCCAAAGATTCTAACCGTATTGAAATTTGCGAATATATTTTAGTTTTCGTTAAAATTACAATTTAAGTAGCAAATGGTAATTAAACTTTACGCATGACGGATATAGTCGTCGTGACTATAACACAAAATTCTGCCATTTATCCGTGACGGATATAATCGTCAAACACAGTTAATTGGTTAAAAATGGTGCGTATGAACAGTTCATCGCGAATTCTATGTCGACTTTAATTACGCTCCGTTTCTTTCGAGTCTTTTTAAGTTTTGTTCGCGAAACGTAGCTTGTAAATATAAAAATATTTCTAGTAGGCTCCTAACCGGTAAACCAGATGGGATAAAGCGACCGATGCGACTTTGACCACGAAGATTATACTCAGTGACTCATTTGTTGTTCATCGTCGTCATTACTTTCGAAGGCATTGTGCGTTTCTTCGCGTAAAAACATCGGTATTTATTTGTATCAAAGGAAACTGACGACACAATTGCTGTTTATTTTTGGGTCAGTAATCTACCGTAGGCATGACGAGTTAACCCCTGACCGCAAATTTTCTCTAGCGCGTGCACGGCGCGTTTCCGACAGATGAACTTCCCGGTTAACAGAGTAATTTAAAACAGCAGTAAATTATCGAGAAGAAAATTGGATAAATGAACGAACAAAAGGTTGAAGAAGATTGTTATACCTCTCAGCGAACGATTATTTTTCTACTTCTAAATCCGCATATTGATTCCAGTCGCACATTTCGCATTGAATTTACGTTATCGTGTTTATACGTAATGGGGTGAGGCATACAAGATTTGAATAATACATCCCTCGATCGCATGCGACACGAGGATCCGACGAAAGAAAGGTAAATATCGTCGAGCCTTGACAAACACGGTCTATCCAGAGCGAAGAGCTACTAGAATGATCTTTTTCTCTATCCAGGATTGACTTCTTGCCTCAAATTTGGCAGGATAAAATTAATTCTCTCTCTGTTCGTATTTTCCTACACGATCGTCCCGTGTGTATCTTTGTTCTCTTTTCTTTTTGTGTCATAGAAAATATAAATTATCCATGTTCCATAATATATACGAGCTTAAGAACGCGATGGAAATTATTCCTGCGAACGAAAATTTTCCCTTCCAAGGAGATTGCAAATTTAGACGAATATTTATTACAATTTCGATCAGGGTCATGTACTCCTGCATTGCGCGCACGTTCGATCGACAAAGAGAACACCAAGCCGGAGCTTCTGGAAGATAGACTTCGGCAAAAATAACGCGATCTACGTGAATGGAAATAGCCAAACGTTCGCTGGTACCTTGAAGATTGTGTCTCAGGACGAGTAACGACATCGATTTTCAAACGAACTTATTGTCAATCTCTACCTTTGACATGTAAAGAGGCTGCAAGAATCGATCGAAATAACGATCGCGACGAGAGCGTCTTACCTCGTTATCCTTATCCAAAAATTTGTCCAATCTGCGTCGTTAACGAAATCTATATTTATTTTCGCAATAACTATTTTATTACTAGACTGTAACAATTTGTAACAATTTGTAACAATTTGTCCTCGCGAGGATTTCCGTTTCGAAAAACGCGTCGAGAGGTATGACGGTGTAAAGTTTGATTAAAATCCGATTCCGAGGAGAATTTTGCGAAGAAAATTGCAGGGGTCGGTGGTGATCCCGGTAATGCATAAAGATTACTTCAACGACCTGTACAATATTACAACGCTGTAACGCTAACACGCATTTTCAGAGGGCTCGCGATATCGACTCGAACACTCTCACCCCGACGCTTGCAAGCACACAAACACACGGCTGTACACTCGCGTGAAACCACGAACAATAATTTCCATACTAACGTTATCACGAGCGCCCCTGCATCTCTGGACTACGTGTTAGATTTGGATAACGCTAACTTGACAGAAGGGGATGGTCACCCTCGTGGAAATCTTCTCGCCTTTCCGCCAGCAAAACCGCATCTCCTCGACCCTCGAAATTCGACTTTTCTGCATGTTTGCCGTGTCCTTTAAACGATCCAAGTAAATTCAGCTTCGCGTCGTGGACGTATTTGTTTATATTCTCGAGAAATTCTGCCGACAATTATTAATTATTACACGTTTTACATTCCTTATCGTATCTATTTAACACGTTCCGTGCCACTTGTACCATTTGTGGTACACGTTGAACTTGATCTGCAGGCCACGTGTACTATAAATGGTACACGCAGCGTATTTATTTAACGCGCTGAAAACACGTTTTATGGTAAATTTAATTCTAGAAAATATATTTCCGCTAAAAGAATTATACAAAATGCAGTATAGAACAAAGCAGGAAAAAGGATGAAAGAATAAAGTAACGAAAGTTAATAATAGAAAATTGTTTTCCCACAGAAACAGATGTAAAACAAACAATGTTATCACTGTATATTTACCCACCGCCTCTTTTGTTAAATATTCTATTTCCCTAGGTTTTTATTTAACAAATTCGAATATAACAGGTTCTTTTTGCTAATCGAAAATTTTTGAACGATTGGGTTTTACAGTCGAACCAATAATAAATTAACCCTTTGCACTCGACGGTTCTTTCCTTGATGAAAAATAGTAATTCGAAGACTCTCTGCCATAATGTCTAGTATATTTTTAAAACGGTAAATAATAAATCGTATGCAAATTAAGACGTGGAATTATTTTACCTCGATATTCCACGCATCGTTGAGTAATTTTAGATTTGATACAATAATTAACATCGATCTTTAGAATCTGATTAAATGGCGACTGAGAGGAATGCCTCACGAGTGCAAAGGGTTAAGTTCTCGAGTCGTAGCTCGCGTTTCGTGGACGCACAAAATGATTTCCACTTCTAGCCTTCCCCGCACCATTTGCAACGTTTCATCGAAAATTTAAATATTACCTCGTTCGTTTTCCTTAAAATCATCGCCGAAAGAGTACCCTGTAATTATCATCGGTCGTGACCAACGTTACATCCACTCGCTGGAACATCAATGAAACGCCGAGGAATTTGCTCGAGTAGGGAGAAAAAGGATTTCCTCGATCGTCGGTAGTATCGATCGCTGATAACGATCCAAGATAAATCCAGCTGTTCATAACCGAGCGAGAACGCGATAGATTGAATCGGCCTAAGCAACACCAACCCTGCCACGGATTTCATCCTAGCAACCCCCTCTTGCCTTACGCTTCTGCTCGGCATTTTCGAGGTGGACGCCGAGCTGACCGAATCACTATCAGCTAGATATTCGCTGGCGTGGCGTTTGCGCCCCATTTTATTAAGGAAATCCTACCCTGTCCACCCCCGTTCCGCGCCCCGCGCCTCTGGATCCTCCGGGACGAGGGAGGAGATTTCCTCGTCGTAACACGTGCGACGACGTGCATTTCTAGCGATCCTGGCTTTCCACCTTTGGCCACCACCCCCTCCACAACCATACGACGACCATGGAATTGTTTTTCCCCGGATCGAGCATTTTTCTCGCGAGCACGCTGCGGACGAACAAGAAGAGACCCGGAAAAGAGTACAGTAATGTCGGCTCCACGTCGACGTCATGCATATCGATGAGTCGAGTCTTCTTCCCCGATACCGGCGAATGTCGATGCATGGCTGCCGGAGTACGGAATTTTATTAACTATTTACCCGCCGCGCGCTATTTCTCTAATTCCACGCTCGAGAGCGAGTGTTGGGGCAGCTTCCTCCTCGAGGCTCTGATTTTCCCGATGATTCTACGAATCTTAACGTTTAATTTAAATTAATACCGACAGTCGATGGAAAAATAGAGAAATTATGCGATCAAAGCGATAACGTTGAATACGAAATTTAACCCTTTGTAGTTGGAGAGAATTTTTTGTTACAGAAATATAGCTATTAATAAATATTCTGCCATAATCGACGATGTCTGTTTAAAAATAGTAAACGAGGAGTCGTATATAAATCAGCGCGTAGATTTATTTCCTTTCGATATTCCGCGCGTTGGTGCACTATTTTAACTCTTTGGGCACAGGATTTTAGATAATAAAATAGACCCATGTTGCATAGAAATGTCATCGCGTTTTTAATGAAACAGAATTAGCATATTTTTACTAATAAAGTATCGCATAATGTGAAAACAACAAAATAATAAATTTGTAATATTTGTCGAAGGTATTACCAACTGCTTTACATAAATGAGACGAAATATAAACCTATGCAGCTATTGCAATCTCTCACTTTTAATCCCGGCGTGCCCCAAAGAATTAAATAGCAACTAGACATCATCTTTCCAGCGCAAAGGATTAAAGTCGGTCATTTGGACCGTTTCAGTGTTAACTATCGATGCACAATTTTCAATTTTCAGTTAGCCTCGAATACCTTGAAGCTTAAGTAACGAATGCAGGGTATCAACTAGGCTGAAAGTAACGACACGTAGAACGAAGTGCACGTGATTTTCTCTTTTTATTCCAACATAAATCACGAAGCTGAGAAAAATATAAGAGAAGCTTCGAAAATCGCAATGCTCGTTGTCATCGCGTTAACACTAGATTTACGGAACCCGTGAATTTGACGGAAGGGTTGCTCCAATTGTACGATGGTAACAGATTAAGTTAACTTATATAAAGACTGTTAATATAATACATGTAGGATACCAAAAGAAATCGCGAATCGGCTATTGCCAACAAAAACAAATTGTAAACCGATCGATATCTTCTAGAAGCAAATGGAAAAGTTATTCTATATAACAAAATTAAGTTGCGCGACTCCTCTACGGGGAGGTGAATCGTAGATTAAGGAAAGCATAAAAGCGTGGACCTTGACAACGAAAACAGAGTCCTTTGAAATCGGTTGTGACCAGCACAAGCGTGACTCGTTTGGTGTTGGAAAGAGAGTTTTAAAAGAGTACGTCTTTGCGTATTTTCGTTATCTTGGTGTCCTTTCCCTATGTTAAATCAGTTTACGAGTTTTGAGTTTGTGTTATCGCGTTCTTGTTCTTTCGAAAATTTTCGCCATCCTACATATATAATTGTTTTTAAATTAAACTAATCGTTAAAAAAGGAAGGCACGTGGTTTCCTTTACCTGTCACTTTGACAGGTGTCCTTGGAAATAGGTATACAGATACCGTCCGTAAACCTAGCGTTAATATAGCTGCACCATGGATCTATTCATTCGTTAAATCCAATGACATGATCGAAAAGCACACTGGAACGGTTGGGAAACTGATTACGATATCAATTTCGTGAGTATACTCCCTCGGTGCTGGAATAAAGGGTTGGCCACACTCTCCCCCCTGCACCTGCCACCCCCAGCGAAAAGTCAGAATAAAGCATTTAAACTGGCAAGAGTGATCCAGCAATTTGACCTCGGGCAAGATTTTCCAGTCTCCGGACCCTCGATCTTGCGGAACGGCTCTAAACTCCATCGCGTCACGGCCGCTAGACGGGGGCAAAGCAATAAAAATATTCCGCACTGCCGGCAGCGGGAAGTAGACAGAGGGAAGGGTGGCAGGACCGCGTCATTAAAGGAAATTATAACAAAGTGGGTCCTCTGCAGTCCCGTGAGCCGCTGTTGGCCCGTGGATGAAGCTTTATAGGAGGAGAAGACGGACGCGAGATGGAAGAAGGGCGAAGGAAGGGCTGACTCAGTTCGCGCGGAAAACGAATTGAAATTTTAATCGCCCACCCCCGCGGACAAAATGCGTCCACCTTTCTCGTCCTTCCACCGTAACAATCCCTTCTTCCTGCCACCCTCTACGTCGCGACCCTCCACCCTACTTTTTCCTCCCGCTTCCGCACCCCCTCGCCCGCTTCCGCGCTCTTTTATATCTCCTTCTCTCTTCTCCTTTATTTTTTCCCTTCCCTTTTTTCCTCCTTTTTTCGGAACCAAGTAAATGCTTTTACGCGCGTCGCTATTATGTCCCGCCGATGTCCTCCTCTTCGCTCGTTTTCAAGCTTCGCGTTTATTCCACGAACCTGCCCCCCTCCCACTCTGTTAACACCGTCGAACCAGTTGAATCCAGTTGAAATTTCGGAATTTCGATCAGGAAATCGAGTAAATGACTAGACGTATCTTACCTCTGGTCATTCCTGGATACGTTTTTCCAGATACGTTCGCACCGGTTTCCTTTGTGTCGATTGACTCGTTCACCTGGACCGATTCGACCGTGGTCGACAACGAGAGATCCGTTTTCGGAGACTGGTCCCGATACCTTGTGCCTTCGTCCAGTGTCGGGTTACCCCGTTCTCCAGGCGGGCATAAATTATTCGATAAATGAAAACCGGTAAAGCACGTGCACGTAACGCCAGGGTCTGGCGCGAAGTCGTCGGACAAATGGCTATCGGGATCGCTAGCTCCGAGTCCAAACGGATATTCCGCGAACCGAAAAATGGAGAACCTTGCGGTCTTCCCTCTCCTCGGTGGGATAGGCTGGAAGAAAAAGGAAAACGGGCGAGAGAAGTAGAGAGAAAGAGAGAGAGAGAGAGAGGGGGCGTTACGTTGACCCAAAGAGAATCGGGCTGAAAGACACCTGACGAAAAACGGATCGGTTGCCGTTCTAGGATGAGCCGCGCGATGGTCCAAGGACTGCTCCATGGGCCCCCGTGCGTCCCGTCAGGTCCGTATCAAATTTTTCTCGGCCACGGGATGCGATTCGGGTCGAGAGGACGATCCTCGTGGCCATTGAAAAGTTATCGAGAAATCGTGAAAGTCGATCGGCGCTCGACCCCCGGGTGCCATTGTCGACCACGTGCAACTCGTCCGGCATCCACGAGGAGCGACCGTGGCCCGCGGACAGAGAGAACGACGGAGGGAAAAAAAGGGGGCATTGTGTGAAATTAGAGCCCTTCTTATGGTAATTGGACCACCGTATGATTGCCGGGTTACATTCGACGATCGCGCGGACCTTATAGTTTCCTACTGCATTAGAAGGCCAACGACTCCGACCGGGACTTTCGGGGCACGTGTCTTCCAAACGATTTCAATTTTTTTTTTTTCCCCCTCTTTTCTCCTCTCCTCTTTCTCACAGGGAGCGTAAGCTTTAACGCGACGTTAGAGATGTTTCCGAGAATTGGTTCACGAAGGTGCTTTCCACGATGGCATTAACGAGCTGGAAACTTGGCTTTCCCTTCGTCTCGCCACTGGGATTACCGTCTGTGAAATTGTATAATTCGTCGCGTGAACAGCTGCCATTTTTATTCATATCATTGTTTCGTATTCGTTATGCCTCTCTTTCCTTTAACTCTTCGCGGCACAGGATTTCGGATCATAAAATAGACCCGTGTTGCATAGAAATTTTATTGCCTTTTAAATCAAACGAAATTGCTATGTTTTTGTTAACCCTTGACGATTTTTTGGTTAGAGAAAGGTAGGAAATCAAGGATTCTCTATTAAAAAACTGACGATACTTTTCTGAGCAGTAAATAAAGAATTGTATAATAATAGAATTGTAGAATTATTTAATTTCGATACCTCGCACACTGTTAGATTACATTAAATTTGATATACTAATTAATATCGATCTTCCAAATTTTATGTAATGGTGACTGAAACTCATCTCTCGAGTGCAAGGGGTTAATAATGGAATCGCATAATGTAAGAATATAGAAATATAATAATAATTTCATTGAATTTGTTGTTATAGAGTGGGATACAAATAGTCCCACTGTGTCACGTGGGTTCATGAATGTGTTATTTATTAAAGCACATCCTTTTCTCTAAGCATAGAGGCACTTTGCACACAGTACGAGATCACAGTGTTCGAATTTCCCTCTTTTCTGTACTACAAAGCGCACATCGTTTATGAGACGACCGACACTATCAAAGCTAAAAAATAAACGTAGTAATTCTAACGATATTTATCGAAACACTCTAAACAAAAATAAGATTTGGTTTTGCACGTATTACGAGACGTGACGACTTTTGCAGTCAAATTTCTAGCTGTTTCGCGTGCCATGTGGGTTCATGAATGGGACTTATCAAAGCACATCCTTTTCCCTAAGCACAGAGGCACTTTGCACACAGTACAAAACTATAGTGTTCGAATTTCCCTCTTTTTTGTACTACAAAACGCACATCGTTTACGAGACGAACGTTCTGGTAGACGTTTTGAATCTAGTATTCTTATTTCTAATGAAACGTTACGTTTGCGTTTGCTCATTTCGATTGATAATTACTTATTGTTAGATTATTATTTATTAATGTGCGACTGATAAATCCTTCGGCATATTGATTTTTGAATCCGATGGATCAAAAATTACCTATATTCAAATCAGGTTTCCAAACTAGTAACTCATCTTACGTTCTATAATCTGTCATTCTAAATTATATTTCCAAAAACACTTAGTAAATTTCGAATTTAAACTTGCAGAAATTTGCAAAACGTTGTCAAAGCTTTTAAAGCCAGGTTTCGTTTAAAATTCTATTTCAAAGACACCTGATAAATGGAAAATAACTTAACCCTCTATGGACCGAATATATATTTTTCTTGACTATAAGAATTGCATGTAACATAAAATCAACGAATATCAACCAATAAATTCCGCAGTTTTGACAATTTTGTTATAACGAATTCGTATTGAAAGTTTGAATTAACAACGTTTGTACTATTGTGCCAAGATAACGCGCAATAGATAGACAAGATAATTTTCCTCGCCATCTTGTGGAAAAAAAGCCATAGGGGGCCATAGAGGATCTAACCTATCATGATGGAATAATCGGTAAATGAAAAAGAATTAGAATTTTTGAAAATGGACCCACGGGTGGTATTGTAAAAATAATTATAAATATATCGAAAGAAAAATCGCGAACTGGAGTGATCAAGACGATAACGTTGAATGCAGTATTTAATAAAATACCCATACATTAGCACGTAACTTGAAAGTTACACGGGCCCATAGAGGGTTAACAAGCGATTCGTTAAAATCTCCGTTAACAAACTTCTCAAGCCACACATAATTAACACCTCTTCAAACCGAATTTCCTCATCGATTTCGTTATCACTCACCTGGGAAACTAAAACGAATCCTGGTCCAAATTAACTTTTCCCCAGGACTCGATATTTAACGCATCCAAATGTCTCCTTGCAATCGATTCCCTTAATTCCAATTCAAATACACGCCTCCCGAGTCTGAATCGCTTTGATCGAGCCAAATCCCGCTTAATCCACCCCCGATGCACCTTTCTTCGAATCGTCTCAAAGAAACTTCCTTTTAACCGTACCCAGCAGCAATCCATCAGCCTCGGCCCCCTCATCCTCGTCTCTTCCTCTCGCAGCCTTTTAAACGCATCTCCGATTCTTACCGTTACGATTCCTTTATAATAAAAATACATTTATTAACAGGCATGCTGCGCTCCACGCTGATTTCCCCGTTCGAGCTATTGGATGGTCCAGCACGAAGCAAAAGTTGACAACAGGATCAGTACAGTGGGTACTTGTATACAGCAAAGTAACGATTTAAAGTAAGAAACAAGGAGAGTGCAAGTCCTTCGGGTCACCGATTTAGTTAAAGCCTTGCAGGTTTGTAGATATGCAGTTTAAGTGAAAATATCATTATAGTAATTAAAATATCAAATAACCGCAACTACTTAATAATTTTTAAAATATTTGGATTTAAAATTTTATCTTTTTTATAATTATACCTTTATTTCCAGAAATTTTGAAGTGGGGTTGTGGCCCAGCGGCAACTGTCGAGAGTTTCTATGCTGGAGGACCAGGGTTCGATTCTCGTCTGTAATTCTTGGTTTTTTCAAATCTATTTTTTATTTTGTATTCATTTTTCGCCTCTGAAAATATTGTAAATAAACAATTGTAAATAAAATTTCCTAATAAAAAAATTTATCTTTTATGACTTCTCACGCTAGCATATATTTATTACAAAATTATAAGAATATTATGCAAGAAAAACGCTTTTCCATAGCAATGGTATTTACTACAGAAAGAAAATGAAAATATAAATAATTATTAAATACAGGAAATCCAAAAAATATCGGTCATGTGTGTATTAATTATTAAATTAAACATTGTATAAGAATGTTGCTTATAATTCCAACCTTGCTGTGCAGCTATAAATGTTCATGAATTAATTACAAAAACTTGGAAATTTATTAATTTTCTATTACCGAATTGATTTATTAAGATATATTATAAGCGTATAAACAGAAAAGGTATCTGGTTCGAATAAAAATTTTATCGCCTGCGATCAGCGCCATCTATTGTTTGGGCTCAAAAAGCAAGAAAGTGATAGGAACATAGAATAGGCAAGGAGGTCGTCGAAGAGCTCGTCACGTGACAGACCAGGACAGAGAGGGGATAGAAAAGGATAGAATGGCTCCGATGGTGAAAAGTTAATAAATTACTCAATTTCCGTAATTAATTTACGAACTTTTATAATTTCATTGCAAAGCTGGAACTTCAGGCAACATTCCTATATAACTTTCGTAAAGAATTTAGCTCTAAATTGTTAGTTATTAATTTTTGTTTTATGGCGTCTATGATTTCGTAACGGCGACCATCACGATCTTTCGTGAAAATATTTTATACTGAACGAAACTAGAATTAAAATGTGAACAAAAGTTATATGAGAAGATTCGCAAGAACATTGTTTTTCTAATGAGTGCATAAAGTTTCATAAATTAATTGCGTAAAGAATAGTAATTAATGAAAGACCAATGGCGTCTTCGACAACAAATCAAACGCTCCGTAAAATAATAATTAATAATTATTTAATTAGAGACAAATTTCTATCGAAAAATATATTGGAAAGTTGTTGAAGGATCTGGCTTTACGATGCAATTATAAAAGTTCATAAATTAATCACAGATATGGAGTAATTAGTGAATTTTCCACTGCCGATTTGATTTATTAAAATATATACGGAGCACATAACCAGAGTTAGTAAACTGACATCAGAGCCATCTATGTTCTCGTTGCGGAACTTGATCGTCGAGTCTAAAATCATAGATGGCTCTGATGTCAGTTTACTAACTCTGGTTATGTGCTCCGTATATATTTTAATAAATCAAATCGGCAGTGGAAAATTCACTAATTACTCCATATCTGTGATTAATTTATGAACTTTTATAATTGCATCGTAAAGCCAGATCCTTCAACAACTTTCCAATATATTTTTCGATAGAAATTTATCCCTAATTAATTAATTATTAATTATTATTCTACCGAGTGTTTAAATTGTTGTCGGGACGCCATTGGTCTTTCATTAATTACTATCTTTTGCGTAATCAATTTATGACCTTCATGCACGCATTATATAAACGACATCCTGGGGCATCTTCACATATTACTTTTATTCACATTTTGATTCTAGTTTCGTTTAGTATTAAATATTTTCACGGAAGATCGTCATGGCCGCCGTTACGAAATCATAGACGACATAAAACAAAAATCAATAACTAACAATCTAGAGTTAAATTCTTTACGAATATTATATAAGAATGTAGCCTGAAGTTTCAGCTTTGCAATGAAATTATAAAAGTTCATATATTAATTACATAAATCGAGTAAATTATTAATTTTTCACCGTCGGAGCCCTTCGATCCTTTTCTATCCCCTCTCTGTCCTTGTCTGTCACGTGACGGGCTCTTCGTCGACCTCCTTGCCTATTCTATGTTCCTATCACTTTCTTGCTTTTTGAGCCCAAATAATAGATGGCGCTGATCGCAGGCGGTAAAATTTTTATATATTCGACAATAGAAAATTAATAAATTTCCAAGTTTTTGTAATTAATTCATGAACATTTAAAGCTGCACAGCGAAGTTGAACTTATAAGCGACATTCTTATACAATGTTTAATTTAATAATTAATACTTACTTTCTGTAGTACGTAAGATTGCTATAGAAAAGTGTTTTTCTTTCATAATATTCTTATAATTTTGCAATAAATATATGCTAGCGTATGAAATCGTAAAAAATGAATTGTTTTATTAAGAAGTGTTATTTTTAATTGTTTATTTACAATGTTTTCATAGGCGAAAAATTAATAAAAAATAAATTGCAAAGAAGTACTAATTTTTATGTGGACGGGAATCGAACCCGGGTCCTTCAGCACATAAATTCTCGTCCTTCGCCGTTAGGCCACGATCCAATGTTAGAGTTATTGGAAATAAACCTGTAATTATAGTAGTAATAAAATTATAATTGTATATATTTCAAGAATAATTGAACAGTTACAGTTATAATGACATATTTGCTTAAATTGCATGCCGATATCTACAAACCTGCAAAGTTTCAACTAAATACATATACGGAAGGATATGCACTCTCCTTGTAAGTATTAGAAAAATGGTTTCGGCGTGTCGCATACTAGCTACTCTGTATTGCCTAACGGGAACCAAAAATGCGAAGAAAACTGTCCAGGCAGTCCTCTTCTCAGTGTCACACTCGCTCTGACACCAAGAACCGTATTAACAAGTGACAGATCGAATCCTCGATATTCGCCTGTTCCGAACGCTAACGAGGTGTCGAAGTCGCTTAAGAAATCACCGGTTTCCCATTTTTCCGCGAAACTGCGGGTCCGCGAGCGTGTGCGTTGCGTGACGCATAAACTATCCGACGCGGAGGCCAAAGCGATTAATAACGAACGCGCCAGTTAATCAAAGCTGACTGTGACAGCTGAAGGTCACCGCGAGTCCGTTTTTTCATCGTCTCGAAGAGCGATCGGGAGTTAATTAAGAGAAACAAGCGGACCGAGTCGAAAAACGGTGGCCGGAAAAAATGCAAGCGACGATCGCCCTCGCCTCTCGGTCCTCGCCGTCCTCGCGCGAGTTTCCTTTCTCGCCTAATCTCCACCGCGGATCCTGCACCGCACCCCTTCGCTCCTGCGTCCTCTTCATCGGGAGCTCGGCTCGCGAGATACGGCCGCGAGAGACTCACCGGCACCACGGTTCCCACAACATCCTTTGTCCGGCCTGGCCGTGGAACGGCAGAAAGAGACGAAGCTCGGAGGCGGCGCGAGCGAGACGGCCAGGGCCCCGAACTAAAACTAAAACTAGTCTAACTGCATCGTGACGTCATCCGCGGCGTGATTTGCCTTAACCTTGGACTCTCTCCCTCTCTCTCTCCCTCTCTCTTTCCCGCTGCTCTCTCTTCCTCTCTTTCTCTCCTGCCTTTCCGTTCCGTTCCGCTCCGCTCCGCTCACCCTCTCGTTTTCGTGCGGCAGCGAGAGAAAAGGAGCAGGATAACGCGGCAGCGCGATGGCGAAGCGGGGGCGGCGCGCGGGGGATGCGGCGGTGGTCCTTTAGTTTGCGGCAACTCCCGGCACAATTAAAGTTCGTTCACGCGTTTTCCAGGAATTTCGGGGCACACCGGGGCACGTAGGCGCCGCGATGCCGAATTATCGGCCGGTGCCAGCGTCGCGCGGCGGGACGATTATAAAAATTCCGATCGACGGCCAATCGGCGACCTTGATCCGGGCCCGTGTCTCTCGGGGATTCATCCGGTTCATCCTCGCGGGCCTGGCTTGTACCGTATTTAGTTAGGTAGGTTCTGGTTCCTGCCGCGATTAACGAGATCGGCCGGATTGCGAGTCGAAATTCGATCAAGTACGAAACGGGCGACCGGTAATAAGATGAATAAGTTTCCAACGAGTTTCCGAGGAAGTTTTGCATGCTAACGCGCCGATATACGCGTAACTGTTCGAGCAGATACGATTGCGATTATTTGCCAAGGCTATCTGGATCACTTTTTCCACTTGAGCAATTGCGTAATCGAATGTTGTCGCAGGCCGAGGTGTTTTCGATTTTGTCACGGATCTCGGTTAGGTGGAATACGTTTAGGTAAATATGTCGTTGCGATTTTAACCCCTGCTTTGGAATAATGCTCTATAATTAGGTCCAGTGAATCGCATATCGGGAGCAATCGTAAGAATAATTCGTAAGTTCTTCGGAGGATCTCCCAAAATTTCTTTGCAAAATCGCGATATTCGTTAAGCGATTATGCAATCGATATAGAAGAAGATCGTGAAAGGTACGCAAAGTGATGGGAAAAGTTGGAAAATCTCGAGGAACGTGCCTTTTCCATCAAATTTCTCGATTCCACGCGAATACTCTATCCGTAGAATATTTATTGGTTTATTAATTCTAATGGCTTACTGTATATTCGAAAAATTCGTTCTATTATTAATACAAAGGTAATGGAAACGTGTCACCTAAAAATTTCACCGATCGCGAGCCTGCCGAATGAAACTTTCGTGTCCGAGGGTTGGACCACCCCTCGGTACATTTATTTCCCAGCGATCCGCCACCTTCCACGGCAATTAACGATTGTCTTCTCGGAAACGAGCGTCTGTCTCTTCCACAAACACGAAAATTCCCGGCCATTCTTCTTGTCGGGCCGTCACTACATCGAGAAATAATTCAAACTGCGAAAACCTATAATTTTCGTTCGTCGTGTTCCGCCAGAAGATCTTATCGATCTCAAAAGGAGGAACGTGGGGGACGGCGAGGGAGACGGAGGGGGACAGAGAGAGAAAGGGAGCGAAAAAAAGAGGAAGAAATATCATCGATACTATTGGTAAATACAGAAATACCGTTCCCGCGGGCGAATGCCGCGGGGACCAGTTTCGTGGTATTCGCATTAATTTTCGATGCGTCGTCGATCCGCCATGGCGAGCGCTGTTCGATTTCTTCTTCTTCGACGCCATCCTTCCTTCTTTTTCTGCCTAGCCGACCGCCGGCTCGCTCCTCTCTTTTCCACCAGGCTTCGGCCCTCGGAAACACGAAATGCCGCGAGAAACGAGCCGCAAAAATCCTTTGTTCGCGCCTACGTGACGCGGTCATGAAGCTTGTTCCCTTTTGCGCCACGATTTTTCCGCACCTCGCTGCGTTCGTGCACTCGCTGGCAATTAACGGCGAACCTCTTTCCCGATCCTCGCTATTTACCTATTCGCGATTCGCGATTCGCGATACCAGCCCAATCGGCGGAATTTTTATGCCAGTCCTTTCGCTGCGGTGGGCGTCGCCACCAAGTCCCCCCGAAGCGTTGTGTCAAAGGTGAAAGCATTGCGGTCTTTAGTATTGGCAGTCTTTAGCATTCGGGGCCTAATTTCTTGAAAAAAAAGAAAACGAAAAAGTAAAAGGAAAACCGATCATAGCGCGAAACCGTAATAGCGCTTGCAATTCCTTGCGAAGATAGGTAAGCAGAAGGGGGGCACGCGTCTTAATTTTTCGGCTCAATTTTTGTGACTGTATCGGTGACTATTGTAAGGAGAGGAGAAGAGAAGGCTGCTGTTGCGTCCGGAAAATTAAAGCTTTCCGTTCGTTGGAGTTGGCTTGATATCGTGTGCGTGTGTGTTAGGCCCCTTCGTCTGGTGAACAGGCGTCGTGTCCCCCCCTGGTGCGAGCTTTGTAGAAGCGGCAAGGTGATTTTACGTGATTTTATTGCGGTTTTAGTGCGCGAAATCGGTGATATCTCCCAGGAACAAATATAAAATTGTGTTCGGTTCGGAAGTTTGAAAAATGTTCCATATTTTATACCGAGTCGTAACACTGGGTTAAAATGAGTCTATCATTCGGTGGCCGATTGTACTTTATTCCGTTGGATACGATTTTCACACGCCGCTCTCGTCTCTCGCGCAAAGCTCTGTGGTCCGTTCCTCGAGCTGCCCTTAACTTAGCAATTTAAGATAAATTTGTCACCTTCTTTGTTAATCCCCTGCGCAGATCAAGTGGATCGCCGTTTCCTTTTGCGACTCCGGTTATCACTACCACGTGCACGTCACTCACGCCGCTTTATCGCTAACTGAAGCTCGCATATTCTTACATACTCTTACGCTATAGTCACCTGTCGTCTGTAAGTGACATCTCGTGGCCGGTGACTATAGTCACCCGTAGTAGCCAAAGGGCTAGTAACCCTTTTCGTTTTTCGGTACAGTTAACCGTCCTCCGATATTCCATTTCATTCGATTCTTCCTCGTTCCTGCACATAAAGTATAATTTCAGCTTCTCCTTTGTTCATTAAGTTTGAGCGACGTTTGGCGAAATTGTTTGGGTACACAACGATGGAACGAGAAGGAGAGGGAGTTTTGTTTGTCGCGTGCATGTTTCGTGTTTTACGACTGAAAGGTGTTGGAGATTAACAGTTACATTTTGCGATTGAAACGTTGGGAATTATACGTTTCGGAGCACTGTAAATTTAAGCAGATCTTTTGTCTGATGCTATTCGATTCTACGGAGCCATTGTAAAAAGGGATTTACGACTGTCTTTATATTCGTGACGGTTTGTTTTCGCTCGCTTAAAGGGTGCTTTCAGTGTTAGGAAAGGAGAGTTTAATTGCTTTATGAGCAGATACGATGGTTCCGAGTATCGTCTCTGCTTTCGAATCGATAATAGCCATTAGGTCGTATAGTAATTTCAGGAGCACACTGGCAATTTTCGAATTATCGTGACTGACTCTTTTCCCCGTTTTCTTTCAATTTCTGTCCCAGCTTTCGTCTAGTATCGATAATAAACGTATTTTATATCCAGTTATTGCTTTATATCATCGATTTACAATTTATAGTTCACGAAGTATAGTAGTGTTCAAGCTGAACCATATTACATCCAATTTCTAAATTATGTACAGCTGTGTGTATTATAACAAACGATCCACTATTTACAACGTATCACGCGGTGATATGTACATCAGGGTCCAAAATTCTTAAAAATAAATTGTTGAAATTCCTATAGGAATAGCATAGAAATACGAAAAATTGAATACTTAGAAATTAGAAATACAGAAGATTATTATTAACTAAGAATCTCCTCGTCTACTCAAGCACCGAAAACTGCATATTCGTTAATCTATTAACAAAATCCACAACGTACCCCATCGATGTCCACTCGACGATCGCACCTGGACCCTAAGAATCATCCTCGGAGTAGAGTAGAAAAGAAAAATGGAAAAATATTTGGAGCTGCGACGCGCGACGTCTAATTGTTAACGCGTCACCGATACCAATTACCCGACGGAAATTCGTGGCAGGCTTATCTTCCGGCACCACCCTCTGCGGCACCCTCTCGCGGGGCTCTTGAAGCGGCGCGTATCACAGCCAAGGACGTGGCAGCCGTGAGTGAAAAGAAATTAGGGCAATCATAATTTGCCGTGGTGCAGCGGCGATAAGAAAGGACAAGTGCACTTGTCGGTGTGCTACAGAGGGGTAGTCGAACACTGAGGGCCAAAGGGAGAGGGAAGGGGTGAGTTCAACGCGAGCCAGGGTAAGCGGCGAGGTCCATTGTTTTGCGAACAATGTTGTATACCGGGTGTTTCCAGTGCCACTGAACGAACACCTCTGTGGGGAGGAGAAGAGGTCGAAGAGTGCGCGTTGCATCGCGGCGCGTCGCGTCGCCGTGGCGCTGCATTGTGCTCGTGACCAGGTAGAAAACGGTATAGCGGGGCGTCGTTCCGCCACTTGGACGCTGTTCGAACGCTCCACGGCCGAGGCATCGATTGCTTTATTACCGCAATTTCCAGATTAATTCGCCGAACGGTATTCACGGCTCCACGCTTTCCAGGAATCCTCCAATATTCGTCGTTCCGTCGGCCCGACTAATTGCGACCACGTTTAGAGGATTAATTAATTTACAGCAGCGCACCCACCAGCCACGGCCTGTCGATTCTCTTCTTTTACGATCTACCCTGCTCGCTATTGCCTTCTTGATGAAAATCCCGATAGAATAGGTAGCAGAAATAGACAGGGATTTTTGAATAGCGAAATCTCTAATAATCATTGGAACTCGTTACGTTCCTGTTACAATATACTTCTTTCTCTGATTTTTCTACGTTTCTGCTGTTCTTCAGTTACGAATATCGAAGTCGAGCTGGAATATTCTTAGGGGTGGATTCCAAGTCGTAGTTTCATTCGTTTCTTAACTCTTTGTGGCACAGGCTTTAGATAATAAAATAGACGCATAGAAATTCTATTGCGTTTGAAATGAAACAAAATTGGTATATTTATACCAATAAAGGAATCGCATAATGTAAAAACATAAAAAGATAATAATAATTTAATTGAATTTGTTGTTATAGGGTGGGACTCAAATAGTCCCATCGTCCCATGTTGAATGTTAGCAACACAAGCAAATACATTTATAACGTTTATAACATTTGTCGAAGGTATTATCAACTGCTTTACGCAAATAAGACGAAATATAAACCTATGCGCGTGCAGCTATTGCAATATTTCGAGGTGGGACTGAAAATGGGACTAAAAGTCCACCATGCATTACGGTGCATCAAAAGGGCGCGACACTTTTGATCCCAGCGTGCCCCAAATTAAGTTAATTTTCATTAGTAAACTGACCAAGGCTAGTCGATCCCTAAGAACACATTCCCAATTCCAATTTTCCGTTTCGGGACGGTGCACAATGACTGCACCGATTGCGTTTATTCGCGAATGATCACGGAGAGGAAAAGCGAGCGCGGAATGCACGGAAGGGAGAGACGGAGGGAGAAAGAAAGAGGAGCGATCGTGGTGTGGACGACAATCGGTAATTTCATCGGTCATCGATCATCGAGCAACGTGACGGGATTGGCGGACGTTTCGGGGTTGCCGACGGAATTCGGGCCTGCGATTGGCTCGCGGCAAGTGTGAGAAAATCTTCTGCGAGAATGCTCAATGCCTGTCGACCGAGATGATTTATCGCAATGACGATCTTTTTTTCTATTTTCCTTTTCTGCGCCGCTGCCAACGTGACCAATGACGCGACGCTATTTGCGAGCGATTTTTAAGCGCGCACCTCGATGCATCCCTGACTTTTCCCTGAAATTAGACGCCACTGTATGAGCCCATGCAGCTATCTGGTCTTGGGATGATGAAGAATCGAATTTTCTTTCTCAGGGTTGCCAGTCATCTCGAATTTATTTTATAAGTGGTCCTTGCGAATGGAAATAATTCTGCCGATATTGACGCTTTGTTTTAATCCTTTGCACTCGACCATTTTTTGGCTAAAGAAGAGTAGGGGTTCAACAATTTTCTGCTACAAAGCTGACGATATTATTTTGAGCAGTAAATAAGAAATTGTATAATAATTAGCACGTAGAATTATTTAATTTTGATACCTCGCTCACTGTTACGTTATTTTAAATTTGGCATATTAATTAACATAGATCTTTGGAATTTTATCAAATGGTAACTGAAAGGCACCTCTCGAGTGCAAAGGGTTGACACGTAACGGACCAGTGTTATTTGGATTTATTTGGTAACTTTAGCGTTAAATTGAAGCTTTTAATTAAAATCCTGCTAAAACCTCTATAACCCCTGGTATCTCTGTGCCCCATCCCAATGGGATGAGACAATAATATTTTTATTTTTCAACGAAGAAGCGCAAAGTATATTCACGCGAAAGATAATAACGCAATTAACACAAAATATTATATAGAAACGATAAATCTGTTATTTCTTCTCAACTCACTGACTGTTCTAGGACATTCTTCGAAACATCATCTACACTAGACAGAACTCTCGCATGCCACATTTACGATATAAACTTCATAACTATAGACTATAAATAAAAGACTCTCTCTCATCCAACGAGACTCACAATCTCGATTAAAATATTCGAAATTGATCTTTCCATTTTTATTTATTCCTAGGTTTCTATTCTTACCACTTTACTCGCTCCGTTTTAAACGACGACGTTCCCGATTTCTTCTATTTCCTCCAAGACACGAAGACAATAACTCGCGTTATTTGCCTTACATTCGAAATAATTAATTCCGTTCGAGAAGCTGGTTGAGAGGAACGACTTCGTTTTCAAAAATCGTTGGAACGCGAAGCCAAACGCGTGCGATAAAAGTTGAAGCGTAATCGAATGGAACGACATGAAAGTGAACCGTGATGAAAATTCAGATTTCTACCTTAGCGCGATTTCAATTACGGCTTCTCCCTTCCTCTCTCTTTCTCTCTCTCTCTCTTTCTCTCACCTTGCTTTCCTTTCCTTTCATTTTTTTTTTTTTTTCGGTTCATCGTGGTCGATGACGTGCATCAATGCGGCACGACACGCTGCGTCGCCGTTGTATTCGTAGCATGTAAATAATGCATCCGCTGCACCGCATCGCTGAGCGCCCCGGCGACGAAATTTTCATAGGAGGGTGCGCTCCCAACAATGGGCGATGATCGAGCTATTTTTGCAGGTGAACCGATCCCGCGGGGTGAAACGATTTTTCGCCGTTTCGAAACTTTTCCGAATCGTTATCGGGGACAGAAAGGACGTAACATTTAACGGGCCGACGACGTTATTAGAAAAAAAAAAAAAAAGAAAAATGGAGCAAACGTCCAATTACCACTATGATTAAAAATAGCTGCTGAAAATCCGTCTCGTTTCCTCCGATTTCGCTGCGAGATAAATTCCTGTGGTCGAAACGTGGTTCGAACTGTCTCATCACGTGGGGAAATAAAAATGTCGATAATAATATATATATAATCACCATTTCGTGGTAACGATTTATACTCGTAGAGATGGAAATAATGTCTATCGAGTGCAGTGGTTTGTATTAACCCTTTGCATTCGAGAGGTGAGCTTCAGTCACCATTTCATAAAATTTGGAAGATCGATATTAATTAATATGTCAAATTTAATGTAATGTAACAGTGTACAAAGTATCGAAATTAAATAATTCTCGAATTCTATTATTATACAGTTTTTTATTTACTGCTCAAAGAAGTATCGTCAGATTTTTATTAGAGAATCTTTGAATTTCTACTCTTCTCTAGCCAAAAAATCGTCGAGTGCAAAGGGTTAAATATACCGAGAGAGTGTATTTATCCCGCGAAAATAAGTAACGACGAGAAATAATTTTTTAACGTCGACCAATATTTCGAGACTGAAAAAGTTGCCGAAAGAGACAGCAGGATAGTTGTCTATAAACCTGAAGAACCTCGCGACCCGAAAAGCATAGATGACGTCGGAATTTATCGGTCGATTACTTTGCCAATCGGCGCGGTTCGAGTTAATGCACAGGCTGAAGAGTTAATTTAAAGAGGGGACCGTCCCGATTCCGGAATAATGCAAACGTTTCGTCGGTATCCGCTTACGAGGACGCGGGTTCTGCAGTCTCTTTACGAGGGTGCATGTCAATGACCCTAAGCAAGCCCTGTCGAGGGCTGACACACGGGGGATGAGCGCAGGGGACCGGCGTGTTTCGGCATTTTTCTGACTGGCTTCCTCGCGGGAGGGGGTGATGAGCTGCTGTCGTTGCTACTTTGGGGTAGGTCGGCGCACGAACGCCGCCTTGTGATTTAAGATACGCCAGAAAAAGGAGAAAGGAACCCGTAAGAGAGGGTTATTTACCGGTAAAACTCGAGCAGCTTATGTTCCACTTTTTTCCCTTTGTAGCCTAGCAGAAGGTTTTTTTGAATTCCCAAGCAACCACCCTCTTCCACGTAACCTCGTCGACGACCTTTGTGGAAATCGTGCTTATCGAGAGACAAAGAAACGTTCGCATTGAACGACCATACTTCAACCAGGATAAACGCGAAACTGAACGAATTGCCGAGTATTATTCCGCCATTTTCCGCCCAATTTTTCAATGTTCCCCTGACTTCGCGATTCATTCTCTGCCGGTTGCTGTTTCCTGGCAAATGCGAGAATTCGACGACGGGGTCTTTCGTATATTAACAGGAACGAGAAGCGAGTAGAGCGAAGAGCCGTCCTGGGACTCTTTAGGCGCCGTCCACAACGAGATTAGATATTGCAAATGGACGTGGCTTATCTCGGACGAAACGACCGGCTGGACTTCAGCCCTGTTCGCGATAAGGCGAGACCCCGGCTGGATTTCGCGCCCTCTTTTACGGTTCGACAGCGAACCGCATTTGCATTTTTCCCAAATTTTCTCTCCTCACCCTTGGCCCCTGGGTCCCCACGCTCTCTGCCGCCCCGCTCGATGAAGCGATTACGACCCTCTTCCTGTTTATTAAACAAACATCTCGCGGATCTTTTATAAATACGAAATGGCCGTTTCCATTTATTTTTTTACTTTTTTCACGGTCGTAAGTTGCATGACGTTATTAGAGGTTAAAGTGTGCGTTTTCTATAATATTGCGTTCGGCAATATTGTCTTCTTTATCCGTATACATTGTGGAACATATATTTCTTATGTTTACGAGTGTCATTTCATTCTTGATTTTAATTTCATCGAATTATATATTTATTATATCGTGTACGGTAGATTAGGAACACTGTGCCGTGCTAAAAAGAAATGGTAATCCAGTGCAAATTATTTGTAAGGACGAAGGAACGGTGTGCTATTCAATTTGTGGTTTGAATCCTCGAAATACGCGATTTAATGTTATTGTTCAATAAGTATGAAAAATTGTAGTAAATATTGCACGACGAAGCTGGCACATTTACGTTTTCGTCCATATAAAGAATCCCTATCGGGGTTGCACACCCTTACCCTAACAGCCAAGAGGTTAGCATTCCTATTTGTATTCCGTGGTGGTCCACGGCAGACCGTACCACATTTTAAATTGTAACCATCTGAACCGAGTCAAAACCGACCGCGAAGTACATCTGCGCGTAATAATTTTCAGGGAAATTCTTGAAATTATTTTTTCTTGTTATTCCTTCCATTTTCTCTTCCATTCCTTCCGCCATTATACATCCTGGTAATTTCACAATTAAAGCATTAATGATTCTTTAGGTACGAATATCAACGTATCAATGAAGCTCCCATTATTTGAATATGGAAAATTGTCTCATTTTAGTATTTTCGTTGGTAAAGATTTTCCTATATTTACATTCCATATTAATATTTCAAAAATAATAATTATACACTTGATAATGACTGACGAACGAAGAAATAAAATAAGATAATTTTCAAGAAAATGGAGTCCGAGGAGATATTAAAAAATTAATTACGCCTGTAATAAAAAACAAATCGTAAAAACGAGCGAGATTTTAATTAAAAATTAAAAACTACCACGTGGACCCCGATAGATTTAGCGTTAACGAGTCAGTAATACGATTCTTGGGATAATCTAAAATCAGGTATCACGATTTAGGCACGACATAAATCTTCCTCGCAAGTTTAAAAATATTTCTGTGCAATTTTTTCATTAATAGCCAGAATTCAATTTTAATCGTCCAAGAAGCAGGTTCGTGACGCAGCCTGGTGCGTGAAAGAAAGGAATGAGTTTTACACAGGGTGTGAAAGTAAGTTGGAGGAGATTCTTTTTCTCACGTCAAAGATAACAGTTCCATCTCTCGGACGGGCCGAGATAAAGCGAGTCTTTAACGAGCACTTAACTGTCCCCCGTCAATAAAGGAAAATTTCGTTCAACGCGCCCCGAGCAGTGACATGTTCCCTCCTACGGCCTGATAAACCGAACGCGTTTAGGCAATGAATTGCTTCGTTATCTTCCAGCTTCACAATTTCCATATATCTTATTAATATTCACCAAATCGTGTCCTACGTACGATCAATAATGCCTTTAATGGCACTCGCGATAACCATATTCACACTTTGTCCTCGGCAAGTAGAAAGTATTATCTAAACATCCTTCGCTAAAATATTAGTACATATTTCGGTGCTAATAATTTTATTCTGACGTAATTTCAAAGCAGCAATTTCTTGGCAAGAAAGGAAAGAAAGAAAACGTATTACTACTAATTAAATTTGATTATACCGGGGAAAAATATTGGAGAATATTACCATTTTTGAAATATTCTCGTAGATATAGCGAGAATCGATCAAATTCAGATTCGGTATGCGAGAATAATAATATGAAAATAAAATATTTTTCATTCCCAAATAACAGTATGCGTTATGATTTCATCGCACTTACTTTTCACATAAATCCGTCGTAACAAAATATAACCCAAAATTGATCGTTTGCTACGTCATCGAAGAAGAGATGTCACGAACGTAAAATTGATATAAATAAAATTAGCTATCAACAAAATCGAGGAACCCTAAAAGTCGCAGAATGCGCCATCGCGTAATCAGCCAGTGTAGCTAACCCGAACGCTACGAAACCTTAAATCAACATCCCCAAGTGACGAAACAGTTTTGACCGTCTCGTTGATGAAACGTCAACAGCATCTAAATCACTGATCGATCAGCCACTCCCGATAACGAAGTACTTCGCCTCTAACTTGGCCCTGTTTCCCGCGACGTAGGACGAGTTCTCCGTCACGAGGAAAATCTTGGAAGTCGTGTGTGCGTTTGACGTGGACTGGTCCGGTTGATGGCCAGAAACGTAATATATAGACGTGGAACAACGTAAATCCACAAACCAAGGTCGGGCTAATAGTGCTACGGCCGTACAATGTTATTAATCACGCGAACGGGTTGCCGAGGGTCTTGCGAACTTAATTAATTAAATAATATAATAGCCGGAGAAACTAGGGAACAACTGCTTTCTTGTTCTCTCGGTCAGGTTCCCTCGGCTGGTACTGTCCCTATCTGCGCGCAGCCTCTTGCTCCCTCGTCCTCTCATCGTCTCTGTCTCGTATCGGAAACGTCCATCAGCCGCAGCATCCCCGAGGCGCTGTTCCTTCTCGCTGTCCAAACCTCATGGCGAACGCACTAGATATCGTCGGTATGCAGCTGTAATTGCGTAATTTCTCCTCGTATATTTGCTTGTACGCGTATGTTTACGTTTCTCGGCTTTCCTCCGACGACGGCCTTCGAGGAGCGGCTCGCGTTCCCGACCACCGGCAGGGGTGAAACGAAAGCGATACGATCGATTTCTTCGCTTTTTTCACCAGCGTGGAAAGAACCAGAGGGATGTTGCGTGATTTATGATGGAATTTGCGGTTTACCGCGAAAAATTCTGAGATTGACAGCGTTCGGATTAAAAACCCGCGTGTCATCGCTCATCCCACCGATGAGAATATTTGTCTGTCAAGGACTGCACGAGTTAGGTGGACGCTCATTGGGCTCGGATATTCTTCAAAATTCTCGCCGGTAAGATATTTTGCGAATATTTTTTAAAAGCGAGTTTAATTCAGGTCGGTTCTGGAATTTTCTGAATGTACGCGTGAATGAATATGCGTGTTACGTTTTGCTTTTTTCTCAAGTGTCGGTGAATTGGTTTTCACGTAGAATTTATATGTACGTGTACGTGTGGTAGAAATTTGCACGAATTTATCAGCACCGTCGGGTTTCAGACGTTTCGAATTATATTACGGGACATTTAAAAGTCCCGGGTTTTGGAAAGCTCGAATAACGCAATTCTTTTAATAAAACTTGGAACTTCTCGACATCTCGCGAGGTTCGAGGATATTAAGAAAGTTATAATCTTACAAGCAATAAAAGTTATGTCGATATTCGAAAACAGCGAATACTTCGAGTTCCCATTTACGACGTGCATTAACATTCATATTTTATTTTCTTAGTTTCGAAGTTATCGGTAAATTCCAATAAGCTACCAATCTTTCTCGATCATTCTAAATTTTATCCAGCCTATAATTAATGCTTTAAGATGATCATCCTGTGCGTCAAATAAGAGGAAATAATTACTTACTAATAATAACTTTCGATAAAACTATCGCCGACTTTCATTCGGATGGAAACCTAACCTAATCTAACCTAACCTAACATACGTATCTACTACGATTATCATCATGCATGCATAGTATATTTAATTACTTGTTATAGGCCCGTGACTTCGATATTAACGCTAAACCCATCATGAAAAGATAGTAAAATCTTAAAAGAAATGGAACAATGGTAGATATCGAAAGTTCAATTAGTATCGTATGTAAGACCTAACCTAACCTAACCTAACCTAACCTAACGCTAAACACGGAATTTCGAATGAAAATTTCGAGAAAACTTCTTACGACTGCTGTCAAAGCTCATCCCGAAACGCAGAAAAATCGTGTAACGAAAAATCGAGAAGAAATCTATGCAGACGAGCAAGCGCTAGAGTCGGCGTCCACCTGCGCATCGCGCGATCACGAGGCGGTGCGGACTCGGGCGTCATAATTTACGGAGTCGCGTAAGCTTCGACTTATCGGCGAAACATGCAACTGGCCGGATGCATTCGATCGATAGCCTGCCCGATAACCTTGGTCCGGGCTTACGGAAAGAGTTTCGTGTCCCTTCTTCTCGCCCCCTGGTCATCGCTTTATCAGTGGATGCTCGTTTGGCGCCGGCGGCATGCATCATTAAGCTTCCAGCGTGCCGTAACGCCGACGAAGCTTACTTGCGCGGACCTCGTGCACACACCTACACACACTGTGCACACAATCTTCCACTCGCCCTCTTTATTCCACCCTGCTCGCCTCCACCTGTCTCTTCGTCGCCGCTCGCACGGCCAGGCAAACGAGAAGGCTGCGGCGCGCGCGCGCGAACACACGCCACACACTCCTCGTCCGCTCGCATACGTGCACGTTCGCGTGGACTCCGCACACCCGCTCGGCCGCGTTTCGTCCACCCTTTCAGGCTCCTCCACCCTCGAGCTTCAACCCAATTCCCCTTAACGCTAATTTATCTTAATTACATTCTACGCGCGTCGGCTGGCGCTGTGGTGTGTGTGGGTGCTCGGACTCGTGTGCGTGCCAGCAGTTTCGGCCTGAGCTCGTTGATGGCCGCGCGAGCGCACCCCCCTCTACGCGTGTGTAATTGCATGCCGACGTTATATGGCTTTTCTGGATTTTACGCCACCTCTGCGGAGCGCACCTACATTTTACGCGCGCGTCTAGTTTAAGGGCAATTTCGAATATGCTTGGCTGGCTGCGCTTTTCCAGCACAGGGCAGTCAGCGGGGCGAGACCCGCTGCGAGGGTGATTGATGCGATTTCGGGATGATCTCGGTCGATCTGGAAATTCAAGGTTTCGCGCCAGTGTGCTTCGATTTGCCCCATCATGCGCGCCTTGTTTTCCCTACATTTTTTCCCCACAGTTCGGAATCGCCTGGGATTCTTTGCCTAGAGATTCGTGATAAAATAGTTATTACGAGCTCCATTCGAAGAAGCTACGATTCTTCGTCCAATATTTAATCGCCCCTGTCCGATAACGGTTTTCCAGTAATTTCGCGGAATCTCTCCTCGCGAGTCGATCGACTAATCCTCCAGGACTTGAAAAGTTAACGAAGCACGCGTCACCTAGCCGTTTAACTCTCTATCGTGTATCTGATTTCGTTTATTCGTCATCATCGTACCACTATGTTCTACTACTCTGGCTCTACATTTACGTGGCTGAAAATTTAAAAAATTCGCGTGTTTTAATTTCTTCATTTACCATCTCTGTAACGCACCTTTTATCCCATCGTATCTTCGCAAGTTATCGACTATAAGATCGACTCTCACCGTTAATGGATATCCAGTTACACGAAATCGAAACGATGAACCCCGATTCTCTGCGAAATTTTGCTTACTGGGGGTTAGCTTGGTGCAAAACGATTCGCTCGTAAAGCAACCCCATTGCAGCGTTTCGTTTAGAGGTAAAGTTCACCGTGCCGAAGCTAGAGTAATTGTTATCGCGACGTCATAGCGTCCGTCGTTCTCACGAAATTTCGCGTTACCCTTACGGTGGTAAGACGGCGTACGTAGGTTGTTAGACGCGAGCTTTAATCTCAGCGTCACGGAATATATCCGACCGGTGTCCGCTCCAGGACCGAATTTCCAGGAGACGGTTCCTCACTCCTGCATCGATCGGCGATTCTCTGAAATTTCCGGGTGACGGCCAACGATCCCTCCTCTCTTCTGTCTTCATCGTCTTGCCCTGTGTGCCCTGGACCTCGGCCGACCCTTACCGTCGTGGAAAATTCGAAACGACGTAATGGTACGCGTCGATGACTACAGAAATTTAATTGAGCCTCTCACCTATCGGGATATTTTTGTTCCGTTGGGTTTCTCTGCTCTACGTCTAAATAAATCGTTAAATTCGCGTGTTCTGAGAAATTTTTATTCTCGTCAGGTTGCATCTCGTAGCTAATGATTTTCAGAGAATCGCAAGATGTTTCTTGGATATTTTTCAGCGATGGAGGTAGTGGCTTCTCGTTATTGTATAAATTGCTACTCTTGGAGGTTAATTGTACGTTGCGTGGCTGAACGTGATCGACGTGATATAACTGCATGGTGCAAGTATCGTAATTAGATTATGTAGTGATACATTTTTGTGTACAATGTTGCGAGTATTTTTCTGCCTCGTTTTAACTATTTCTATAGAGAAGGTGTCGGACACATTACGAGTCATATACGAGTAAATACAGACAATTGGTGGATTTTTTTGAAATTTTTTAATTCGAGAACGTGAGTGTTGGTTTTATATGCGTGGATGCGAATGAGGTTGGATAAGTGAAACTCATTTGCGATGATATGCTGTTACTCCCACTCGAATTCGTACACTATATGGCGATTCATTATAAATGAAAAAATTTATATGTTTCTTATGAACTCTTTTTATTTATTTTTACCAAATGTTGTTTACTAAGTGTTTACTGTGTTACTTCTGTTTACAAAGCAGTTTTGTTTTTTATTTACAAAAAGCAAGCGTAAAGCGTATTTCGCAAAGTAATATAATTATTTTTGCGTCAATAGTAGTATATAGATTTATAGAAGTAAGTAACTGTTTGATAAACATGTCATTACTGGCTTATAATTTATTCCGAATATACTATTAAACGCAACAAGAGCATTGGCAAGATGATTTATTAACAAACCCGAGAAGAAGTTACTGTAGCGCATAAGTTATCGCGTTGGTAATTATACGAATCTTCTCCAACCTCGGTTCTTAATAGAATATGTAATACAGTTCGTACCCTTTGGTGATTTTGTACAACTTAATTGGCTCTAATAATAAAATTATAATTCCGGGATAATATTGTTCTACTGATTATTCGATGAATAATTTAATGGAAGCGTTAGCATATACCGTGTACACATCGTAACTGTTATTACTGCGTATATTACAGGCTTGACGTACTTATGATGTAATAATTCAGAGCATAATATTACATTCGCGTAATTGCACTATCATCTCCGTAATGTATTATACTCGAACATCGTCCACCATTATCGCGCTCGGCGTGTCTATCAGTGCGTCCCAATTTAATATTCAACGTTCCACGTAATTCGTGTTATCAATTTCTACTTCGATTGTTTCCGTACTGTCGTCCCAATTTAATATTCAACGTTCCACGTAATTCGTGTTATCAATTTCTACTTCGATTGTTTCGTCAATTTCTACTACTATTCGTCGAAATCACGGTTATCAAGCGCGATTCAAAGCGAATTCCAACATTGCGTCGAGGTACCTTCGCGAAAACTCTATTACGGGTCCCATAAAGCGTGTATCTGCACATTCACAAATTACTCGGAAACGAAACTATTTCCACGACAAAACTGTCGAGCGTTGATATCTCGATCGTAGCGATGCCTTTATCTCGTATCCAATCACCCTTGCATCAACATAACTCGACGTACACGTTGAAACCCTGTTACCCCGACACTCTTAATATCCACGCAACCACCCGTCTTCGAAGACACACACGCACGCGTGTACGCATACATCATACCGAGGACGATTATTCCGGTAAACGAGACACTATCACCGCGAACACCCCGCGTCGCGAAATAATCGCGAAATTAGTACATCGCGTACAGCCAGTATCTCCGGCGAATGCAAGAAAGCAGCACAGGCATAAGTAACTTTCCCCGACAAAAGGATCAATTCGATCTCTCTTCGCTGCGAGCAACCGGATTATCAATTTCCAGTTTGATTGCCAACCACCCAGAGCAGTTATCAAATAAGAGGAGGCAACGTGAAACTATCCGCCCAATTCGGCTATCGTGGGGTGTCTGCAGCGGGGGTGGCGGCGGAGGTTTGGCCCCGTTTATCTTGAGATTGAGCATTAGGATTCAGTATATGGTGCCGGCCTTGCCGGTGGGAGATAAGGGGGTAATTTCTGTTCACCGAGGGGGTCAGAACTGCCCGTAGCTCATCTCTACGGCGTATACGTACCACCCCCGTGGCCACTTGGCCCACCAGCCCCCATGGCCGAAAGTCGTTTCCACGATCTTAGGGGCCACGAGCTCGGCTTAAGCCCCATGCAAATTAGATGCGGGATCTTATGGATGTAGATATAGCCGTAAGACCGTTGATATAGATACGCGCCGTGTCATAGAAAGGGGATGAACGGGTGTTGCTTGGTCACTGGACCAAAGCGTTAATCATTTATACTCGTAAATTACCTTCGTCCTGTTGCTCTTATTAATTTAATCTCACCGTTTGCCGTGATATCGATGCGGTTTTGCGTTAGTGGTTCTAGCTAGTGGTGGTTCTAGATGCAGATTTAGTAATTTTAAGCGGATTTTCGCGAAATTATTTGAGCTTACTGTGTCTGTTTCACAATGAGATTTTAACGCGTGAGCAGAAATTGATCAACTCGAATTCTGGAATCGTTTGAAATTTTCTCGTCGAAAAATTGGTCCACGATTCGCTTTTATATTTAAAATAAATTTTTGCCTTTCGTTTTGCGAAGATATTCGATTTCCCAAAGGAACGATTCAATTAATTGTCTGGCCTGTTCATATCGATGTCATCGATCTTGCTCATTATCTTGTAATAATCTTCGGAATATTACGGTGTTATAAATATTACTTATAACTCTGTGATTAATTCGCCAAGAATTTTAACGAGAATCTTAATTACCTCGTATATTATCGCACCAATTTTCTTATCCTGAAATATTACGATATTATAGCATTTCTGACATCGTTTTAAACTTTTCACTCCTTCCCTATCTTCGCTTGCATATTTTTCCGAGAAATCTTTTTCTCGTTCTCACGAACCGCCGTCGTTTTGCACGAATTGGGTACATTTAATAAGTCGCTACATCGCGGTTCAAGCCTTCGCGCGTTTCCTGCTTATCATTTCATCGCGGGATAATTACCTATCGACGCAAAAGAAATTTCACGAGTATTTTCTGGAAATTACTTCTGCCTTATCGGATTCCTATCGGCCCGCCAAGTCTACCACGAGTGACACGCACTTGATCTTCATCGCGCTCGCTCGCGCAGAACCGGTCAGCGCGATCGCGCAGGAAACGCAATCGGCTCGACTTTTGTGTCACTTCCGTTGCAAACCTCGTCGTTTTGCATCCAACGATCGATGCGTCACGCAACTTCCAATATGGCAGGTCGACACGCAGCTGGATCGCGTTTCTCGGTAGGACACCGGCTCGAAAATTTCCGCGAATCGTGCAACTCGGCTCTTCCATGCGACACGCGATTATGCAAAGTGCTAAGTGTCATTAAGCAACATTATATCGCGCTTCTGTGTCCTCTGCACGGCCCGAGACGTAGTATTAGCCCGCGATTACGAGCACGAAGCGGGAAAATATTTTTTCGATCCACGCTTTTTCCTCTTTTTTCCTTTTTCGAGTAACGAAATAGAAGAAACCTATTCCGGTCCGTCCCCTCGTTTCCTGTTCCACAATCGATTTTCCAGGATCGCGAGAAGTTCTTTACGGTGGGGATGCTCGCCTTCCAGATTATTTACGGAGTTCTCAGAGGGTGTGTGTCCGTTTTTTTCAGGGCCGCTGCGGGCCTCCGTGGAGCTCTCGCGTGCGCCACGGTCCACGTAAAGGACTGACCACCCCTTTGGCTTCTACATCCGGTCGACACCCTTAGACTCGTTCGTCCCGCTCATTGGCGTAGAACGAGACGGTCCGCGGAATTAACTCCGTTGCTTTGCTTAAACTTCCAGCCACTTCGCGTGGCAACCGGTGTCCGAAAGAATAATTAAAATCCTCTAGCAAATCCTACAATCTGATCTGCTCTTCGTCGAATTCTCCGTTTTCCCAGTTCCATTTCGGATTGCAAACTAAATCCAACGTTCGAGAGCCGCGTACACACGCAGTCTACCCAATGTCTTCCAAGACGTTCTCTGAGAAAAAGCGAAGACAAATTCTAAGCAGGAACGGAAAAAAGTCTAGGCGGGCTACGCCAATGCCGCGTCCACCCCTTGGTCAAGGGTGGTTTAGGGCGTGTAAGCCACGAGAGTGAGAGGAGAAAAGACGAAACGGTTGCGGGGTGAGAGGAATGGGTGTGCGTGCGCCCTTACGCACTCCCTTACACGTAGCCAGGTAACGTACACTTTTGCATAAAGCAACCACTTTCGCACACCCACGCGATGCGAGTATACGTACACGTAGGTGATTCCCGCACGAGCCGGCGTATATCCGCACATAAATTTCAGCGAAACGTGTGTGCGCGTGTGCGCGCGCGAGACACGGAGAGCACGGAGTAGCCGCGTCCAGGCGAAGGTACACCCCCGTCGGAGGGCGAAAGGGGTGACGGGGTGCGGCGTTGGCGGGACGGCGAGCGAGAGACGCAGATCGACGGAGGAGAGAGAGAGAACGAGAGAGAGAACGGGACGGAGGGTGCGGAAGGTAAGACAGAGAGGGACGCGAAGACGGACAAGGGTCGGAGGGTGGTGGCCGGGGGTGGCTCTATCTCCTGCACTCCTAACTAACATGTATTTTGCATAAAGCTTACATTACTTGAATTACAATGCTCCAGTGCCGTCTCATACTACTCCCGCGCCCTTCGCATCCCCGGCACCCCCTTATATCCCGACCAGGCCACCCTTCGTCCTTCTAGAGGAGAGATGCTGCCATGTAAATTGCTTCCAGAGCCAAGTTTGCGCGCAAGTGCTCGACACGCTACGCGTTTACCTAGGTGTGCGTGCGTGGTCCGCGTGATACATCAACGTGGCACGTCCGTGTCGCGATTGCCTGTGTATGTACGTGTGTCCGTGCGAGTGTGCGTGGCCGAATACGCGAATCACGCGTCGCTGGGTCAGGGTTGTTCGTTCGTGAGGGTGATTCTGGACAACGCGCCCTCCACTCTACGCTATTAGGTACACAGACTGCGGTATAGGAGATCAGGGATAGGAAAGATGCAGGGAAGGCGCGGCAGAAATTCATTATCTTCGTCGGGCCACGGTGAAAGCGTCGGAGGGCACGATATAATTGATCGTTAAGCAACCGTCGGCCGGATCAGCGTTTCGCATGCGGCCGTGTGGATAAAATCGGCATCGGCAGCGTCGATTATCGGACACACGTGTCCACGCGCCGCGACGCTACGCGTACCGCTGCCATTCGTGGCCGACGAATCGCCCGGTTGGGAATTTAACCGGATTCGGTTTAACGCGAGAAACCGCGGAGCAAGTTTCTCGATCGGTGGCTGACCCGGGATAAGGAGAAGTTGCGAGATGTTTAATTAAAGTAATTTAAAGGACGCGGTTGAACGGATCGCGGAAAACCGTCGGTAGAGCGGGGCTTTAATTATTTAATATCCAGTCATCCGGCAAGTAATATCGTTTGTTTCCACGAGTTTGCGTACTTTGTCCTGCCGACCGCTTCGGGCTATCTCGGATTAATTTTTCCAGCTGATTATCCCCCGATCTATCACTCATCGCCGGGATAAAGCACGCTTCCGAGAAGAATATTTAATCCCCTGCGTGGTTGCGAGTCTGATTCGTCGTGGGCTTTTTGTGCCAAAATTCGCGAGTAGAAAATACACTCGGCGTACGACTACGATTATATTTAACGCGTGGTTTAACGCGCGCGTGATTTATATAGGTTCTAAGAGCCTTTTCGACTTTATCGCCAACGAAATAAATATGAGACTAATTAAAATTAAACGCTTCCACGATCTCCCATTATTTGCACTTGAATTGCCGACCGAGTAATTAAATTTATTATACCCAAATGATAATAATTACAGCAACACGATGAATAGCTATACAGGCTGGGTCACCGCGTATTGCCATCTAGATATACGTCATTATTGTTACGCATAACGAAAAATATTTCGGATGAAGTTGAATGATTTTGAGAGAGGCATAATCGTACGGCGTAATAATAACGACGTATATCTAGATGGCAATATGTGGTGATCCACCCTGTATATAATTACATCCCTGTCCGAACAATCGTGGGTATTAATTCTTCAAAAACAGCTATATATTTTTATTCGCAGAAATAAATTATTTCTACCCCCTTGATAACTCCAGCGTTATACCATAGCGCGAACGATTAAAGAGAAAGAATTTCAGTCCCATTGTCGATACTATAAATGTACCCCTCCACGTGTTCCTCGTAACTGAAACGAACCATGAACGAAAAGAAAATAAAAGGAGAAAACAATCTTTTGGCGAAACGTACTCGTAAAAGTACCTTCGAAATAAGGAATTCTGAAACGTAATTTTTCCTTCGGAAACAGACGTAGGTTAAAAGGAATAGTCCGCCATTCTCCAGCAGAAACAATACATCTCCCATTCCTTTTCTTTCCCGTTCGGGAAAGGAAATGATTCCGTTGTTTCCTTATCCGAGACTTTTTAATTTCTCCGCATTTAAATTGCACGTTGGCGTGACCGTCGCGCCGAGGGGCCGCGACGCCGCGAAGCGGCCGCGCCGAACTTCCGGGCTGCGTCTATTTCCAGCCGGTGCAGAAGATGGAAACGAAACTTCTTTCACAGCGAAGTATAATTTTCTTCGGAACGGGGGTTGCGTGCACGGGATCGTCCCCTGGCTGGGCAAAGTCCTCCATTGGCTTTTCCCTCCTCGCGGGCACCTCTTTAACCGATCTTTCTTTCCTTGCATTACTCATGCTCGCGTACACGTCCGACGCGTAACCGAGCTGCCGAAGAGAGTATAAAGAGAGAGAGACTTTTCACGTACTAAAAAAGATCCTTCTTCTTCGCACGCAGAAACAACCCACAAAGAACTTACCCGCGCGAAGCCCTTATCGGTTTTTCACCTCGCATCATCCCTTTGCATGGGACCTCTCTCCTTTCCATTACTCACGCTCGCGTGCCTCTCCACTCCTCTCTCCCTCACTCCTTGTCCACACTGCCGTATTAAAAAAAAAAAAAAAAAAAAAAAAAAA
>NW_016908462.1:2843-75099 GCF_001483705.2 Eufriesea mexicana | reverse complement strand
AAAAAAAAAAAAAAAAAAAAAAAAAAAAAGCGAGAAGAAAATAAGTAATAAAAAGAACGCGTTCGAAGAAAATAAAGACTTTTCAGCAGGTACTAAAAAATAATTTTTTCCTCGTGCAAGGTAGAGGGGCAGCATCTTCTGCACTCGAGCCACCCTGTTGGACAAAGCCCTTATTGGCTTTTTTCTCCCCCGACGTATCCCTTTTGCCCGGCTTTCCTTACATTATTCACGCTTGTGTGCCACGCGTGTGTACGTGCGTGCGCGCATCAGCGTAACGAGGAGAACTTGCGCCCTGTTCCACCACCAATCGTCATCGAGCTCGCGTGCGCGCTTCTAGGGTTCAGGATAATTACGAGGCCGTGTCCTTGATACCCGCCTTTGTCCTTTCTTACCACCGGCTCGCATTCCGTTTTACGCCACGCTCCACCGCGCCTCCTCCGACACTCGCGCCGTTACTCGCGTATTTTCCGTCACTCGCGTGATAATTCTCAGCTTCTTCGACGCTCGCGTTATTAACGCGTGCGTTCTCCGATACGCGGGTAGTGAATCCCAGTGCAACACGCGCGTACTCCTGCACTCGCGCCGTAATACGCGTGGTAATTCGCGTGCTAATTCTCGCGTTCTTTGACACTCGCGCGTTTATCACGCGTGTTCCTCGGTACTCCCACAGTAAGTAGCAAGCGCATGTTCTTTAACATTCTCGTGATTATTCGTCCTTATTTCGGCACTCGCGCGGTTACACGCGTCTTCTGCAAGCCTCGCGCACGCTAAGACGCGCGCTCTGCGACACTATCGCTCTATCACGCGTGTCCGCGGACTACCGTTCACGGATGATCGTGCTAGCGGAGAGGAAGTGGAGCCAACGGGATCCTGATTACACAATGGAAGACGATACCGTTGACTCGACGACAAGATGTAAATCACGGTGTAACGCTCGATGTATCGCTTTCTACGGGTGAAACGATAAGTTGAACATCAGCGAGCCGCACGGGAATGACAAACGTTCCTCGGTTCACCGGCTGATGATGTCCTCGCCATTGGACTGCAGGCGATCGCAGCCGAGGAGAAATTAATGGCCGAGAGAGGGCCACGATTGCGGACGATTATTGTCACGGTGCGTTGTACAAAGGAGGTATGACGCTGAGGATGTTATCCATGCGCCTGGAATTGACTTTATAAATCTTCTCGTAGTATGCCAGCGGACGCTCAAGTCCGTTAAAGATAGAAGATCGTCTACTCGGAATCTTTAAATATATTTTACCTAGGGTTTCATTACTTTGTGCTCTCATTATTTGAACCTTTTATAAAAAATTGTCGCGTGAATGCACGGTGTCCTGTTCATTAATGCCTATAGTATCCGCTGGCGTCACTTCCTATACGATAATTTCATCGAATTATTTTAAAAACGGATTGGTTGATGGAAATTTCGTCTTTCGCTTATCCGTATAACAGTCAGAACGCGCGTTACGTTCAATGAAATAATTTATATTTAAAGTTGAAAAGGAACTAACCTCCTGGCCTACGACTCTCACCCATGATACTCGTGTTTGGCTCGATTTTCTTACTGCGAATCTCATGCGACAGACAAAGAGCGATGCTTTTAGTTTGGTATCGCTTCCCAAAAGCTATTCTTCTGGAAACGATACCAATTACCAAGTATCACCACGTGGACGTGGCTAAGATGTCCTGATCTAACTTGCAGCGAAGGAAATTAAAGCGAAGCTACTGAGAATTTATTAAATTTCGTGTTTTACAAAAGGAACTTCGAGTCGGTATACCAAGACTTATTACTTTACTGTCGCAACCTTCAGATATTTTATTTCGACAGATTCTAATATAACAGGCCCTGTAACCGTGTCACGCTGGCCCCCGCCGCACGGGGTAGAAATCAACTGAGGACTCATCCCTTCGCATAAAACTTAGCCTAGGAATCTGTTTTATAATAACTTAGAACTGAAGCGTACGCATTCCACTATGTCCATCGATGATACAACGATACCAAAGATACCTAGAGGAGAAATAAATAAAATATAAATGGAGAAATAATAAAAACACAACCGTGAAATGAGAGAAGAAAAATAAAAATCCCAATGAACAATGGAATAAAACATGAGAATCTAACAAGTGAAGCAGACAAAGAAATAAATTGAAAAGAAGAGAAAAGGAAGTCAACGATGAGAAAATCGAGAAATAGGATACGAAAGAAAAAAGAAACAATCGGAGCGTGGGTGGAATGGACAATGGTCATCGACTAGTATAAGGATTTAGCCAATGACCATTAACCACCCCCTACCACCTCCTACCTTTTACCACACGAATATTTAGATGTGTTCACTCCAAACTCGAAACGACAAATGAGTTGTTGCTGCGTTCGGGCGGCCTTTATATACCCGACGATCGAGCGAAGATCGACGGAAAGTCACGATCGTTGCCGATTTCGTTTATAATTACTGTTCTTTTGTAATAACCACGAATCTCTTGATTTTTTCACATTTATTATAAATTTATCTTACGGATGATTTATTATTAACGATAATAATTTGTTATTAATAATGAATTTCATAATTTTTACATTTTTTTAGAAACTATAACTGCATTCGCACTTTCATACGATAAGTGTCTGTGATACGCATATGTATATCAATATATCTTTATTTCCTCTATGTGGGAGTATGTACTTACATCATGAGGGAGATAAGTTCATTAAATGACATTAATTGAGAATTACAACGGAATATTTAAAAAATTATATTTATCGCAATTAACTATAATGCTGAGAATGTAAAAGTACAGAATTTGTATTATATTATGATACGAAATATCACGATCTAACGTCGCGACAGCAGTGTAGCTTGCTCACACTTCAGGTGCGATCCATTGGAAGACTACCGTCGCATTAAAGTAACCAAAGCGACAAAATAATTTGCCTAATTTTTCTCGAAAGAAATTGCAAATTAACTGGGAAATAAATAAAAAAAGAAAGAAACGAAAATTACGAGGAACTGAATTCTCATAATTGGTAAAATTTCCACCCTAATGTTAATTACAAAGGTTCTTCGTATATTACGCACTCTTCAACGATGCGATAATTATATATATATATATAAAAAAAAATGTTAATACCTTTCAAGTGATTTTCCAGGATTATCTTCTCTCGCTTTTGCCCCCGTGCTTTAATACCTACGGCTGGAGCACTTGACCAGGTTCCTCTTAATCCTTCCTTCAACTGTAAATCGTTAAACGCATAATAACGTAACCCCATAAACGAATTTCGCGAATTTCGCGTGCAGTGACAATCAAGGTAACGTGGCATGGCTACCACGCAAACTACATTCAATTTTCGTCATTACTTCGAATTTACTGCCTAATATCGCCCGGCCTGATAACTCGCCGGGAGCAAGAGACGAGGAGACTCATTTTCGCGAGGACGACGGTTTTTATGCCTCAAAGCCCATAAACAGGGAGCTCCGAGCAGGTGGACCCATCAGCCGGCATACGCGAGCGTATAAATTCAAGGATTACAAACTCCTACATTTAAATGACCCGGGGCTCTCTACATCGCCGGGGTCCGTGCTCCGGGTACACGGGAGGACACCGTTACCTTCAGCAAGATAACTTATTTAAGGCAGACAACGTACAAGACTCTGCGTACACGGCCGGCGAGCAGGGCGAGCGTTGGGCTACTTTGTATGTACGCATGCTGACATCTTACCCACCCTTTCAACCGCCTCCGCCTTCCTTCAACGGTGGTCGAAGCGGAGGAGTGGGCTGCGAGATCAATACTGGCGCCCCCTGGTCCAGAGCAGCCACCGACTCCCCCTTTTTCACCCCCTTCCTCAACCCTCGCAGCGAAGAGAACGAGAAGGAGAGTGAGAGAGGCAGGGAGTGAGAGATGGAAGGCGAAACGAGGCCCACGCGTGTGAGAGCCGGACCTCTTAGAATCACCAACCCCCAAAAACCCAGCCGCCTACGCTGCTGCCTCACGGCCACCGCCGTGGCAACCACCCTCCGAACATTCACTCTCACCCTTCGCCGTTTTAAAGCGATGTATCCGTATTAGATCCGCTACGAGCAGCCGGAGGTATAGGCGTAGGTGTGTAAAGAAAATTTGGATTTCTTCCTTCGCGCGTCAGCTTTTCAAGGTAGATGACGTAGAACTTGCTGGTAGAGGGTACGAAGGATGTAGTTTCAAACTGGGTGTGGGTGCGGAAAGCTAGACGAGAGAAGGTTAACTCGGGTATTTAGGTGTCCGGATAACGAGATATTTTGCCTTTCTTGGAATATACGCGTGGAGTTTGCTAACAGGGAGCACGGAGGACGTAATTTTAAATATAGACTATCGAGACGTTCATGATGGAGTCGTTGATGCAAGAATAGCAACAAGACAGCGTGCTACGATCCATAATGCATTACAATCCGATTGACCACTCGAATATAGGATATTAGGTTATCGAGGAACCCCAACAGATCTAACCACGATGCGTCTTCCTGTTTGTCAGACAGCTAATCCGGTCGCAAACTTTATCACGACGACGTCGCGGCGAAAGCTGATCGATCCTCTCTTTCGGTTTAAAGCAAGGGAGAGAAGTATCCCACGAAGAATGTTTTTTTCTCAGGCAGATCTCGCTGGCCTTAAAACCGCCTAGCAACATCCCGACTGAACCCCTTCCGTGGACCAATATACGTGTCCCCCTGGAGTCTCGCATCGCGTCATGGTGATCCCCTGTTTAATCATCCTGATAACTTATGCTGGTCTCCTTGGCAGCCGGCAAAAAGTCTAGCGGCGACCTGGACGCGAACGAACGGTTGAAGACGGACACACTCCTATCATTCCGTTAGCCATCGTGAGTTTTTGCATGGCAATTAATCCACGGAGGTAATGGTCCTGATCCTAGCCACCTGGTGCCCACCGTCCTGTAGGACAATGGCTCGTCCTGCGTGGCCGTCTCTTTTCTTCCGCGTGTTGTACAGCGCGGCTCCTGGTCCGGCTTTCATTAAGGGGGAGCCCGTGAGATGATGACCTGCATCATCTCGCGTCGCCCAGCCTCGTGTGAATGCAACCACGGCCACGCACACCGGTGTCTGCATTGTTAAGCAGCCGGTCCCTGGCCGGCTACACTTTTCGTAATAAACCACGGGCCGAGCGTCTCGAGGCGCGGGAATTTATAAAGGAGATTACGCTTTAATCCTGTCCCGGGATTCTTCTCCGCCGCGTCGTCGCGCGGAAACCAAGGGGAACAGAGTTGACAGGGGGACAGTACGGCGGGAGTTGAAACTGGGGATGCCGTGACTCGCGATGAGATCGCGATATCGTGGACGAGTCGAATCAATTTACCGGAATCAATTCGTTGGAATCGAGCTATGTAAAAATGAAGAGGCTGATCGAAGCGGTTCGGGGATTACGTATGGATGCTTCAGGGGAATGGCGCATGTTTTCTTCCCAGTTGGCAGAATCGTATTGGATACTTGCTTCCCGAAGTATAATGAATTTCTCGCGACAACGATTTCAATTATTAGAGTACCTCGGAGAAAGACCCAAAAATTGGTAAATCTCAAGTTTTATCGTAGCAAGGATCGAAGGAGCATAAATCCTGAATTAAAAGCATCTTACACTTCTGTATGATAAATCATAATTCGACCTCAAATCTTATGAAACGCATAGTACGAAGTCAAGAAGCTAATGGATGACAGCATCGAGGATGCTTCATTTTTCGGACGTTAATCTGTCAATCGCTAACAGATTTCCAAAGTCACGAGAATTAAGCTGGACGTAAAAAGCTGCGACACTCGTAGTGAATAGCTGTGTTAAAATCGTACTCAGCCAGAATCAATCTATTTAACCACTCGAACGATCGACTTTGTAAGGCACGTCGGCCTGATAGCGAAACTTCAAGCGTCCCGGCGTTACTTCGGTTGACTTTGGAACTTTCCTAAGCAAACGGCTCGATCCTTCAGGGTAGGTCAATTAATTTCTAAGGACTCCGATCAGCCAGAGGTCGGTCCACGTGGTACCGTGACCTTACCGACGTGACCTCGGCTTGGCCAGAGGTATTCGCTGTTCACCCCCTGACCTGTGGCCCGTCACGATTACACGGTCGTCAAAGTTAATGACACAGTAATGATCGCCCGGCTTATAGGTCCTCGCGAGGTGACCGTAGTCACCGAAGAAGGGATGTCCAGAGAATCGTGTACGGTGAGAGGGACACGGATGACTGATGGTCATCACGCGAACGGTGGACAGTGCGAGGTTAAGGGTCGGTTCTTTGGCTAATCCTGATTAATCGTAGGACGCTCCTCCCGTGCTTGTACTTTTCCTTCCTGGTCGAGTAACGTTAAACAAGGGTCGTGGTCGAACAACTTGAACTTTGTGGTTTTCAGCTGGTGATCATGACGTGTTAAGTGGGATTGATTTGAAAAATCTCGGTCTAAATATTATTATAACCCGTAACTTCTTTTTATTACAGCACACTTGACCCTCTTGTACCACGGTACTATGAAAACATAGTTTCCAACACGAATATTTTACCCGTTTATCTCTTCGCGGCACAGGATTTCAGATAATAAAACAGACCCACGTTGCATAGAAATTTTATTGCGTCTTAAATGAAACTTAATGAATATATATTTGTAACACTTGTCAAAGGTATTACCAACTGCTTTACGTAAATAAGACGAAATATAAACCTATGCGCGTGCAGCTATTGCAATATTTCAAGGTGGGACTAAAAATGTCTCACCATGCATTACGGTGCATCAAAAAGGTGGGACACTTTTAATCTCAGCGTGCCCCAAAGAGTTAATACGGTTTCGATGCACTACGAAACAACCTAACATCGCAAAAGTGTTGGTAGCATAACTCGTGTTATTTTATTTTTCTTTTGCCTTCCTTTTTTATATTATATAATACGGAGAAGTTCGTTTTACCAAGAAACTAAAGAATTTATGTGGAAAATATTGGAAAAGAGTAAAAATCGCATGCACTGTTCGTAATGTGTTTATCACCGGAGAGCCCCTATATGGGGTGGAGATTTTTGACGAAAGGAGCCGCTGTTCGAGCGATGACACCGATTTTATCGGCGGCTCATATTGAAAATACTGGAAGGAGTACCGTGCAACGTGCCACTTGGCTAACAGAGAGACGGAATTGAACCCGGAGAAAGGAGTTCGGAAGTTCGCTCGACTATGGGCGAAGTTACGGCGAAACGATCCTATAACCGAGGGAATCAGAGAATTCAGGGGATGGAAACGAACGGCAAACGCAGCCCTGTACTCGTCGAAAATGAAACCGAGCTGCACCCCTCCGTCACGAGGCGTCATCGAACTTTATTAATTACAACCGAGTATAGACTAATAACTGGTAAAATTTATCCAGCCTGATACGTTTTACCATGTAACTATTCGTTTTCCAATATCCGTTCACAAGTCGAACGGTATTAAATTTGTTACACAATAATAAAGTAAATAAAAGTAAATATCGAGAACCTTTTTGAATAAAGGATTCGCAAGTTGCTTTAAGCTTAAGTGGACTCCTTTCGTATGGTCTCCGTTAGAAATAATTGGCCATTTTGGCTTATGCTCTCTTCACGTACAAACATCCACGATTAACATGGAATGAACGAATTTGTATCGAGTTTCTCAACCTTGGCCTCTGCCCGTGAATTAATATAAAACTATCTTTAAACGAACGGCCAATGCTAATCTTCTTTCCACACTTCTCCACTTCTGACAAGCCAATATGACTAAGCTGTCTAACTCTCACTCTGAACGTCAAATATTTCCAAACTTCGGTATCAGAGCACTCGATTGATGCTCGATTTCCTACGCGTAAACCGAATATCAACTTCTTATTTCCTGGAATTGTTCCCACCCCAATTATGCAACCACTATCCACCCAAGAACCTTTTCTCCAAAAAAACACCTCTTTCCCGAACATCCTACTTTCCCTCTTTCTCCCTTTATTTCACGTCTGATGTATTTAAAAACCACGAACCTTTAGCCCGGGACCAATTAAGCCACTAGCCCGATCGTGAAGCGTGCCAGCTGTCGAAGGTGATGTGTCGCGGTGCAGAGTGATCCGCGTTGCAGGATGCGTGGCGTAAAGGGACACGATAGCCATGAATGGCCGTTAGGGTTGGCGATTCGGCAGGAAGGATGGGAAATACGTGGTAAAGGAGGACGTGGAACGGAAGATCGGTCGAATCGGGCAACTCGGACGCTGAAAGAAGGCGAACAGCTCGCATCCGGCAGCGATGTCGTCCAGGACGGAATTGAATTCGTAGCTACCCCTTCTCCCGGTGCGTCCACAGCCGGGAAGGTGTTTCACGTGGAGGACCACAGGTCACAATCTGGGCGTTGCCCAATCCTATCCGATTTCAGCTGGCAGGTCGACGCGGCACACGGGCCGCTGGCCAAAATTTTTCTATTGTTTGCAGGTAAAACGCGTACGCTCGTTACAGGCCGGCATTTCGTACGTGGACGTGCGTGCATGTACACGAGCGGCTGTCCGCGTGTGCGCGTGATTCCAGCACGTGCTTGTCAGAGGAAACGCTCGCGGTCAAACGACAGGGATGACGGGGATACGTTGGACGCCCTTTGAGAATATGTAGCGAATCGCGGCCGGCCAACGGACACGGTCGACTCTGATGACCGGCAAACAGAGAAAAAAGCAGCCTTCAAAGCTGCTGCGAGAGGAAAAGGCGAGCAACTGTCGTAACGGATAATATGCAAATTATAGGAATTTCCAGGCACTCGCGGCCAACGGATTTTTCTCGTCGCCGAGGCTTTTCAGCCTATGCCTGGACTTCTGGCCTGGCCGACGTATGCGTTCGTCCGAAATGATTTCGTTTTAAACCAGGTCGGTTTTGTCGTTCGCGCTGATCGGTGAAGTGGCACGTCGATCTTTTATTTCTGTGTGGGTTCGCAGAGCTCGGAATGGCTCTTTATTTAATCTTCTGTCCCCGTGGTTGGCGAGGGTAAAGCGTTACTCGAGGTATCGTGTGAAACGTTCGGTCGAACGTGTACTCGTCGTTGTAATGGAAAGGTGTATCCGTTGATTGTATGTCGTTTCCACGTGACGTCCTCTTCACCTAGAATTTAGATTCGTTTTCTAAAGTATCTGATTTTGAACAACGACTTTGAAGCCTTGAAAAAATTGTTGGAAACATGTGTAAAAGTTTATACATATTTTAGTTTCTCATATCTCAATATTTTTATATATATACCGTAGAATAAATAATTAACTGTACATCACTGGCTTTAAACAGAAATGAACGATTCGATTGACATTCAAGATATGGGAATATCGATAAATCGTTATTCTATAATTATTCTATAAATTATTCTATATATAAATTATTCTATAAATAGAATATATTTTATTATTGTATAATTAAGAAATTTATTCTATAAATAATTCTATATTATTATATAGAATTTATTTTATAAATAAGCAATTTTTATCAAATTTTTATAATAACTCCCTTTAGAGTGTTTCAGATATCTCACGGGAAGAATAAAAAAACACAGGTTAAAATATTCATGGTTGGATACCCGTTTGAAGACGCTCCTCGTGTCGCTGAATTTCTTTATCCGTTTCTCATCCCTGTTTCTCTTTGTATCCCTTTTGTTCTCCAATGACCAACGACAGGAGTCGATTTCTCTAAATGAACAGGTGCTACTCGATATTACCACGGTGTTATTCAGGATCAGCTCGTTTAAAACAATCTCTGGACCACGCTTGGCAGCACGTGCCGCGGTTCTTCTTGGCAGGAGGCAACCGGTTCTCTTCCTTTTGTGTTCCCTCCTGCGACAATGACCAATGGTCACTCGAGTTCCAGCAGCAGCGGTATTCAGGAGATCTAGCACGTGCCTCGTCAGCTCGTCTTAATCCGAAGATTCGCAACAGAGACACGTCGGGTGAACTTTCAATCGCTTCCGTCTTCTTTCCCCTTCGTCCTTGCGCGTGGTCAGTGCGGTAATCCTGCTCGCGTGTCTCGCGAAACTACGCTCTCCTGTTACTCGCTAGCGCGAAATTTATCACGAGCGATTACGTGTCTCGAAGTAATTTATTTTACCGGGATAGGTAACAGTGCGTTCCTGTTACGTCAGTGATGGAATCATAAAGATCGGATTAACGAATTCTCCGTTACTGTCACGAATTATGGAAGCTTATGGAATAGGTGCACGAATACAACAAGGAACATTCTGTTTTCCGTCCTATCGTTAAACACATTTATCCATAATCACTGGAGCAAAAATTAGTCGGAACTGACGCGCGTGAATATACTGTCAGGTTATCTCCTGAATCCTCTAGGATGGCCGGAAAAACAATTTGCCATAAGTTGATAGCGGATAGTCGGATATCAGCTGCTTTGTGCCTACGATGGCTCTCGATGTCATGAGACGATCATCGAGTCTAGGAGCTGATTGCGGATCAATACAATTCTACGAATGGCAAAAAATTCCATCTTCCGGAAAACTGACTCGAACCCCAGTTGATTTCGTTCAGCGGAATCACGAGCGTCCAGGGACTAACTCGATATTCCAAAATCCATACCGCGGGGATACAAATTACAGCAAGAAACGGGCACAGCGCGTCGTTTTAAGAACCTCGCTTAAGAACCAATTTAAAAGCCATTCACCGTGCCGAAAAGTTTCTTTCGATGTTTGAAAAAAGCGCGCGCTCACGGTGCGAAAGCGGACGCAGATTAATCATGAGCACGCGTGACAAATAAATTCCCTGTTGCGAGGATCGCGTACGTTGTCACACTGGCTGTTCTACCGGCTGGTTTCCACGCGTTGTTCGACACGTGGTCAAGAGTCGTATCCTCGCAGCTAGCGAAATAAATCGCGCGGCACGCCGCAAGCGTGGTACCCCGGGGCTCTTTCGCACGTTTCGCTACCCTCGGCGAGACGCTCCGTGTCGGACAGGAGTCCGTCAAGCGGTACATTAATCACGAATCTTTTTGCGGTCGACGCTCCACCCCTTCGAGCATTCTCCCGCCTGTACGTGCTCGTGAGGCGATGTAATATTTACGCGGCCGAACGCGAGGAGGAACGTTCCAATGGTTCCAGGAACCATGCGCTCGCCGAACTTGCGCAACAACAGGCCGGCGTAACGTTGAAAAATTGAAGGCGTTCTCGATTCCGGTTCCCGGTATAATCTGTTTATCGAAGTCCTTTTGGAAGTCGACGAGGTTTAAGTTCGTGCCACGGCAAGTTGCTTCGCGAAACCGGCCCCAACTTCGCTCCGCTGCAGTTCGAAGTTTCGCGTGATTTAGGAGTATCCGTTGGGCAAACTCCTGGCAAGTTTGTTGCTTTCCGACGATGAGTCGGGTTAAGAATGGTGGTTAGACGCGGTGTCGGGTTTTTTAATGCTTCCCTTGTCCATGCACACTTTGGGTGAATTTCTTTTGCGGTAATTCGATTTTCCGGTGTACCTTTGCGCATTCTTATTTTGACATGGAAGTACCACTTTGTGGTAGAAGATTTTAATATTCGAATAAGTTAGGAAATTTGCTTATGCTATAGTTTGTTCGATAACCGGAATCTATGAATATCTTCGTGGGTAATATAAGGTAATATTGCGAAGCTAAGCTGGCATGTTGTATAAAGAATTTCAGAATTACCAAAGATAACACGGTATGACTATCTCTGTTAACAATTAATACCAATTACGTCGATTTTAATTCGAGCAAGTGAAAATACATATTATCTCAAACGCAAGGTAAATGTACCGAAGTACCGAGCACTGCAGAATAACTAAGAAAAACATAAGAAGCCGTCGTGTAACGACATGTAAAAATATTTAATCGATGTTTACGCTGCTCGTAACACAGCCACGTTCACGGAAAGTTGAAGTAAAAAGGAAAATTAAGTTCAGGGTCTTCCTTCGAAGTTTCCTCCATCCAGGGAATAATTTCCAACGACCAAGATATCTTGTTCTTCCTCCTGTCTCGGCGCTTGGGTTCCGATCTAAATCGAAATTGAAAGTGAAATTAAATTTGAATTCAGTTACCAGCCGAGCACCTGGAACAGCGAATCCAACATCGTCCGTGGTACCATCTGCAGCGATCTTTTACGCCCGTATCGAATAATATCTCGAAACGGAGCTTATCGTGGCATCTTCGCTCCTATCCACTCGCATCCATGTCGTGTTCGCGATTTTTCAGCATCCTCGCATTCCGCCGCGCGTCCAGCACGAGCTACACGAGCGCAGCCTCCATGCGTACACGTGTACGCGCTTTTCTCTCGGCACGAAGACCGACGCAACGCAGTCCGAGCACAATGAGACGATCGACGCGACGCCAGGTCGAGATCTACATAGACGCTCACAGTGTAACCGGATAATATTCTTAACCGTCGGTTTCAGCTTTAGAAAGACGACCGTGGATAGTATCGATACGAGGATCCGGAGCTTTGAAAGAGGAGAAAGACTTCCGTTGCGTGGCACAAAGGGAAAAGCGCATTGTGAACGCCTCAGCCGCGCGGTGTATGCAAAATCCTCGCGAATAATTCCATCGGTTTAATCCAATTTCCTTCCTCGAGCCGTTAATGTATGCCGGCCCTCGTTCGGCACACATCCGCGCCAGCCCCCAGCCTCAGACAGACTCTTTCGTCTGATCGATACGAAATCCACAGGTATTCGATAATCCTGGCCGAATGCTCCCGAGGAACGCTCCAGCGTTTCTAACCGTTCCTCGCCATCGACTACGACGTGCCAGGTTTTCCGGGAATTTCGTCCCGATGCGACCACCATGTCGTGACTTCCGGAACCATTCGCCGATTTCTTCCGCGATAGCGGCTGTCTCGGCGCTGTGTCAGGTTTGAAGAGGTCGTGACGGATTGCTCGCTGCTTCCTCTTTGTTTTTATCCGGTGATATTAACCCATTCGCATCATGGCTCTACTTAAGATGCCGAGTTCAAGCATCCGCGACGTTCAACTGACGACTGGCCCGTATCACCACGCGTGGTTGGTCGTATGTGCAGTAAATGACTGCTTTAAAATACACTGTACTTTTTAAAACAATTCGTACAGTGTTACATCGTAAGCATCGCATTTTACATTTTTCTATAAAAAGGAGAAAAATAGAAATTATTTTATAAACGAAATAAAACAAAGTGAAACTTGTTAAGATCTTGATCTGTGGCATACGAGAAATATTCAATGACTGGTAATGGAAAACAGTCACAGCTTGCGGATTATTCCGCGTTCGGTGATAGCAGGCAGTCGCTAGCTCGCGGATTATTCCGCGCTTGGATGTAAATGGGTTAAGTATCAAAATACTACGCGGAATATTCGTATCAAGAAAATAATTCTACGGCGGTGCGTTCTTATGGGTATTGAACTGTACCGTGAATCGAAATAACTACTTTACAGAATTGCGGCCGAATGATCGGTAATCAAAGCCGTTTCCGGCAAAAAGGAAACTTTCCCTGTGTATTCTAAAATACACGATGTTCCAGAAATCCATTCTCTCGGGCATCCGTTCACTGAAAAAAAAAAAGAGAGAAGATAAAATAAATCGACGCGGAACGCAAGAAAGACAGCACGAGGGATGAAAGCGAACGGTTTCCCGGGCAGAAAAATTCGCCGGCACGGAAGACAGCAATTTCGTCGTTCGGGGGTTAGAAATATGCCTGTTACGTAACGCTCGGCACGGACCAGTTACTTTCGTTGTTAATTTAATCTAGGTTAAACGGTTGCCGCCGGAAAGGGCCGGAAATTGAGTAAACGCGGCCGTTCCACGTCCACGAGGATCGTTTCCAACGGTTCCGCATCGATTCCAGGTCGGTGGCATAACATTTCCTTAGAATTCGCTTGCTAACCCATAAATCGGTACGTTACACCATAACGAAGGGGTGGAAAAGCTCGTAAGAAAGAGAGACACCGTTCCGGAGAGAAAGATGCCAGCACAGAGGGAACATTATAATGTTAAAGGGATGCCACCTAGTCGAAGAAGGGAAGGAACAGAGGGACAGAGACACAGACGACGAAAACGAAGGATAGAAAGAGAGAGAGATAGTGGGAGAGAGAGAGAGGATAGAAGGCTTTGAAAGGCCGACGCGAAAGGGGAGAAATTAAAATGTAAAAGGGATGATGTGCGTGGAAAAGCGGAGGCTGCTTCTGCCCTCTCTTCGTCCCCCCTGCCTTTCTTCTTCCTCTTCCCTCTTCCGTCCTTGTCTCCGCATTTTTCTCCGCTCGTCTGACAGTCATTGACTGGCCCCGGCCGTGCTTATAAGGAAGGGATTTCGGTAGGAAATTAAAATTAAAAGGGATACAACCTCGCACGGAGGGGTGCCTCCATGCTCTTTGGCCCGAGAGAAAATACGGCAGGTCGGTTATCTCGTCTCGAAGATAGGTTTCGCGCGGTTTGCTTGTGCTGGGGAATGGAACTTTTATACATTAACGTCCCGCCGTGCGAGCAGGGAACACGAAAATGTGACTGCCACGACGAAAGTGTGAAGCAACGCGAAAAAGCCCTTCGCTAAATTTTATTTAACCGTAGAACTTTAACGCTCGCGAGTTAATCCCCATCAGTGTCCTTCTTTTAATAGCGAAATTCGTTCGGAAAGCCAAGTTCGGGAGACCTATTCGGTCTGGATATTTCATTCGCCGTGCGAACTCGAGCTTTACGCATGGCAAGACATGAAAATTGTCGCAATTTATCTATACTGTCCCTGACAATTCTTATCGCGTAGCCTGTATGAGGAGAAATATTTAAAGATTTAAGTATCTCTTATGTATAAACAAATTGCTCTGTACGGCGACATCGGCGACTATAAAAATATCGGAAAGAACAGAATGAGAAATATACATATCATGTATTTCACGCAAAAAGAGCCCGAGAATGCAGAGACTCTTCTCGCATCGATCAGTTCGATCGAAATGCATATACGCTACTGTGAATATTCCCGTAAATATAAATCTGGGTATTCGCGGAATGAACGCGCGGCAATGGTGCGAAATTCGAAGATCCAACTTGCACATGGACATGCACATCCCTTGGTGCAGCGTGCACACGGCGCTCCTGTGTCGCCATTGCTGCACCCCAGAATCCCACACTCGAAGCGTACTCGACGAAACGGAACGATCGATTCCAGGATCGATCGGTTGCGTACGGCAGATGACACCGATCGCTGGGGGTAAAAGCTTGCCGCTCTCGAGGCAGGATACTGTCCCGAATGGCTACAGGTGATCTCTTCTGTTCTGTGAGAACATTCCCACAGCATCCGTGCAACGTGTCACCCCTTCTGTGCCGAATACCGCAGCCTACTTCTCGCTCAACCCTCCTCCCTATGTTTCCCGGTGTTTCGTCAAGCACCTTTCAACTCTCCCTCCCTCTCCCGCGTTTCTTTCTCTCGCAGAAGGTGCCACGGTGCGCTGCACCCCTTTTCCTCGGCCAAATAAGTCCGCGGGACGATCGGTGTACGCCGTGGACGCCGTAAGTTGAACCGAACCCCTCATAGAACTGGCGGGATCTCAGAATGGGAAACGGTTAGGGGTATATTTCTTCCGGGGCCATCACGAGATATTTCCCTGGCCTGTATATCTGTTCCTCCTTCCTCTCTCTTCATCCGTCATTTCATTCTCGCTCATCGTCTCTCTTTCGTCCTTCACCCCCTGCTCTCCTTCTCACTCTTTCTCTCTCTATCTCTCTCTCTCGCTCGTCGCGTTACGCTGCCGGGTTTCGAGAGAAATATTAGGCCGAAGAATACGAGACGACGACGGGACGCCATTGTCCCGGAGATAGGAGGACTGACAACAGAAACGATTCGCCGGCTCATCTTTACCTGAACGATTCCCGGCGTGTTTTCCTCGGCGAACAGGGAGATTCGTGAAAACTCGTGGCCCTGCGGGACGAGATTCTTAAACTAACGCATGAATAGCCCCTTTTTTCCTGCCACGCTATTCTTCCCCTTTTATCGGCGGATAAAGGATTTTTCGCCGATGGATCGATGGATCGATTACTTTCTTCGCTTTTGTTCTTGCGCTCGGAGGACGCGCAGTGTGCGACGACGTAATCTTAGATTTTGGTCATTGTAGGCTGAAATGGAATTACTCGCTATTTTATCGATTAAGTTTTTACAAACGGGGCGCGAAGGTTGCGGCAAATGAGAAGTAACGGAGGAAAATTGTTTAAATTAGAAATATGAATAATAACTATGGAAATGACAGGATTATTCCTTACTTGATAAATAAAAATATCGCGTTATATATCTGGCAGAATTCGTCCGCCAGAGTTTGACCGAAAGATCCTGTTTTATCCTGGATTATAAAAGATTCCGTATTTCCCCGGTGTATTATAATTCGCAAGAGTATTTTAGATTATGGAAATAGAAAAATTAAAAAATATCCTTTACTAAATAATTTTCTGACGCTTAATAATTTAGAGGAATGTTTGAAATGAAAGATGGCAGCGAGGGAGGCAGGAAATAACTTATAAATCGCTGAGATACGTATTTCTTTTGCGGAATAAAAAAGCTCGAGAAATATGGCGATTTCTAAACGTAAATAATAAAATTGTTCAATCCTAGAAATACCTTCTCGAAAACTCGTTCGTCTCGTGGAATACCGATGGAATAAATTTCGTTACAAGATCTGTTCAAGAAGCATACAGGTATTCACGTCGAAACAGGTGGAGGCAACATTTCCTTTCCATTCGTTGCGAAGAATCGATCTTTTATATCCTGGGAGCAAAGGTCGAACGTCGAGGAGAATTGAGTCGTTTCAGAACCAGATTCGCAGAGGCGTCCAGTGACTCGCATTCTGACCCCCCTGACCCGATTTCCGGTTCGTCATCTGGACCTCTGACCACCGAACAGGTCCCTGTCACGGTCCCATTAGGACATCGTTTCACGGATTCCAACCCCCTGGAAAAGAAAGGGAAATCAGAACACGTCTCTCCGTCTCTGACAGCATGGAACCCTTTTCGCGGAATTCAAACGGTCTAACGATTCGCAAGGAGATTATTTTCAGCCGGTTCGTCGATGAAATCGTAGCCTGATTGGTTGAATGTGTTATGAATAAATTTGGAAACATTGTAATTTCTTCGGAATATTTTCCATAACGGACCTAATATAATACGAAGTGACTATTAACTTAAACCACAATTATAAATTTATCATCAGATTTACGTTAATTTCTTACGTATTAATAACCATATATTTTTCAAGTTTGAGTGATTTTTTATTTAAGAGAATCTAACTTGAGTTTAAAAATTATAGGAATCTGCGAGAGTTAAGTAATTCAAGTATCTTTTTAATAATTCACGAAGGAAACCATATTCACTCCATAAATTTAAGAATTAATTATTGGACATCAGCGTTGTTTTCGATAAAGGATTGAAATAATTAATGTTTCCTCTTTATTATACTTAATAAACTTGAAAAGTTAGTATATCGCGGTTCATAATTTCCAGTTAATCAGTTGATATCAATTAACATCAGCTTAGCATTGTACTTTGTTTCATAAATCGAGGATTTGAACGGAGGTCGGGCGTTTTAGCATAATACTTAAACAAAATTCTCGTAAGTAAAAATCGAGGATTCGCCTCTCATAAGTCGTCATATATCTATGGATCTACACGAAGGACGAGGGTCCTGCCTGAGGATCCTGTTCATGTGTCACCGGCTTAAGGAGCCCTCTTAATTCAGACTGGTATCCACGCACGGGACCCCATGCCACCGTGACGATCATGATCTCAGGTGGTTTCTGGAATCGCCGCTTGTCAAATCGAATCCTTCCGGGACGAAAGGACGATTTACTTTTTCACAGGATGTCTGTCCAGGCGCCAGGACCTATGCAAATACCAGTAACGTATACCTATGGGAAAATCCGCGGGAATCGATGGATTTAATAATAACAGCGGATTTTCTGCAGATGTCTAAACACATACAATAACATTTCAAAGAGATCCATGTAATATTAGACGATTATAGCATCTCAATTCGCATTTCATAATTATAGCTACATCGATCCTTGACTTGGAATCGAAGCAAACACCGGTCACTGTATCGCAAACGTCGTAAATTAATTTTTATATTATATTATTTCACATTCACGTGTCTTTTTTTACGGTATAAATAATGTAAAATACCCAAATTGTTATTTTTATATCAATGGATCTTTCGATGCAAATTTCGAGCATATTCAAAACTACCTTTGCCGATGATATAAAATTAAAAAGGCTCAAGTTTGCAAGAATATTTAATATCAAAAAAGAACCATGTAGCATGTAGAATACTATTTCGGGAAAGAAATCGCGAATCGGCAATTGCCGGTTAGGGATTTTTTATTTTAGGAAAAACAAATTATAAACCGATCGATGGCCTATGCGTGACATCTTCGAGAAACAAATGGAAGAAGATACCATTATGAAAGGCTATTTTTGATAGCAAAGTTAAGTTGCGTGGCCTCTACGGGGAGTTGAAACGCAGCTCAAATATTTAATTCCTGTAAATGTTAAAGACAATAAAACCTGTTTCCAGCATCCTATATACCATTTTATACGATAATAATAGTATCAGAAAAATCATACCTAACGATTGCTGATAGATCCATGGATCGGCGTTACCGATCGTTGCCACGAGAAACACCGTTCGATATAGTCGGTTGCGAAGAACTAAAAGCGGCGGCCGCTCGTCATCGGCGCCGGGGTCATCCCCGTGGGAGCCACGGGTCAACGAAGTCGAGGGACACGAATAATCGTGTGGATTCGCGAACTGGTCGCTCGGTGTCGTCCAACGAACCGGAAACGTACAAACCAGGCAACGATCTCGTTCCAAGAGGATCACGATCGCGGCGTGGCGAGCGCACGTGCTGATCGCAGGTTGCTGTCAAACTGGGTCCAACGGGAAAGGCGAGTGTTCCCGAATGACTAGTTGTTCGGACTGGTAGGACACCGGGATGAAGTGGTGGAAAGGTGGAAACTCTGTCAACGGTCGTTCTTCACGGGTCAGGGTGGCCAAGGGTCATCCACGATCGCGTGGACAACTCGTTAGCAGGGTGAAAGGTTTCCAAGATCGGGAGCAGGTCGACGTCGGAACAGGATCGGCACGTACCGGCGTGCTTTCCGCGGGACAGACTGGTCACTCTAGCTCGGACAGGCTCGTGTGTCAACGGATTACCAGACGATCAACGTGGCTAATGACGAGTGGACTATTCTGACGGAAGGTAGATACAGGAAGCGATTGCCGATCCGCGACTGGTTCCCAGATTTTGATCGATAAGATAGCGTTCAGGCTGGGAACTCGGCCTCATTTGCTTCCTTTCGTGTAATTGTAATTCGTAGGATAACTACAATGCAGGAAGAGGATTAGCTGAGGATCCGTGCGTTCAGAACATGAAGGAATTCGTGTATATCCGTGAATACAATACAGCTCGAAAGGGTTGTTAATGCTGCAGGAAGATGGTGATTTGAAATTCATCGAAAATCTGATTCTGGTTTCAGGTCTCTTGGAGCGTCGAGGTTGCTTTGTCTTCCTGGAATAAACGCATGGTTCTTTCGTCTCTTATTAATAATAATATTTATCAACAATATTATTTTCCACTTGTATAATTAATTAACTGTAATCTTCCTACCGTGTAACGTTAATTGTTTTAGACCTAATTTAGAACTTCATGGCCTAGAGAAATTTCCGATCTTACCAATAAATTTTCTTCCTCGCTTATTAAATATAATACCTTTAACAATAACGTTTGCAATCTTGTCTCATAGTTTTATACTAAACTTGTCACGATATGATGCATTTTATGCAGAAAGGCTGGTACTATAGAGTACTTGAAACTGTCATACTAGCTATCAGAGTATTCATAATCATTAACCTACATTACGACAACATTGACAACAATTATCAGAATCTATTTAATAGTAGTAATTGCAATACAGTATTACCGTACTCTATACTACAGTAAATAGATCAGATATCTCTATATGCAACGATTACAGTTTCCATCAACCAATACTAGTTGTAGAGTATGCATAGCCTTTAAGCTACATTGCAGCAGCATTGACAACAATTATCAGGATCTATTTACTGATAGTGTTTGCAATACGGTTTTACCGTATTCCTATGGATACTACACTTAATAGAACCGAAATAACTATATACAATTGGCGATTTTCCGTCAATTATTGTTAATGTCTCCACCTTTGATATGTCTGTATTACTATGTAATACGATACATTATTAATAAATAAATATATCGTATGTGAGATTTCGGAGGATGTCTTTAAAATTTATTTGGCACATGGTTCGTAAGAATTCGAGGGGAAATTTATTCTGTCTCCGGTTGCAACGAGTAATAAATTTGTGCGAAGAATCAGTACACGAGCGTAATTAGTTTGTCATGAGGTGGTAGAACAGGAATTTAACGGCATGTTTCTTCCTGATGGAAGTCCGGTGGGTCTCCTTCCGGTCAGTCGGGGTCATGTGTCGACGGATTATGAGGTGACGAGCACGGCTAATGGTCGTACGATGATCTTGACCCGTGAGACACGAGCGTGTAATCCGTCGCTGGCCACACGAGTCCTTCGGGGCACCGTGATAGGGGTTCTGGCTTTCCAAACAAGTAATAAAAGCGAACTTACGACTGCAAATATCCTGTAAATTACACCTCGACTGCGAGTTCGCAAACATTTCAATGCTCGAGCAACACGTTGCCCGCTGTGCTTCATTTTCGAGCAATTTATTGGAGGCCGGCGACGGAGTGAGACTATAAAATTCAGGAACAAGCTTGTAATTCAATTTCGTATGTGAATTTTCCAAGAATTCTAATACCTGACGCAAAATTCGTCGTTTAGGAAAGTTTCAATTGCAATTAGAATTTTATTATCCTCTGAAATAGTTAACCAATCATTTTTGTGAATATACCTTTAAGAATTCATCTACAGAATATCTTCTTGTCTATTAAATACTATCAGTGGCGGATTCAGTCTTAAAATAAATCAGTTACACGCGATATATACTACGATACTTCCTCCTACGCGAAATTAAATTATAATATATATAATAGACTCATGTTGCATAGAAATTTTATTGCGTTTTAAATGAAACAAGATTGGTATATTTTTACTGTATGAAGAAATCGCATAATGTAAAAACATAAAACCAGGAAAAAAAGATTGCCTCAATAAACCTTCCGTCTGCGACAATTTTTCCCAACTCTACATATGAAATTTTTGAATAATATTTTAAATGATAATAAATCCATCACTATTTTCTATTCACTCTCCCCGTCATTCGCCCAGTTCTCAAACTGTTTCATGCAACATTCAGAATTAGAAAGAAGAATCAGGAATAACGCTTCAACGAATTTCATCCACTGAGCATACCAAAGTTTGTTCTATTCGTGACTAAACAAAGCGTAGAATAATACGCTGAATGTGATCCACGAAAGACAATGAGGAGGCTAAACAGCGTGAAACAAGTTCGATAAGAGCGAGAAAACGATTAAACGTAAGCAGCTGCGCGAAACTGACAAGGTGTGGCTGCTAAGGGTGGGAAAATCGTGGCTACGTAGTCGTTTACTTCGAATAGGATGCTGCAAGGGGGTGATCTTCCTTTTTCAGTGACGTCACCGACTCTCACGAAGGCAGCTGTTGGCTTCTGACTGTGCCTACCCCAAGATTGATTGCCAGATTAGTCCAAGTAGTTGCAACACCGAAAGGGTTAGTTTTCGGTATCTGTTCCGGCGAAGGAAGTCGATTTCATCCTTTCGATCAAGATCATCTCTTTTAGGTCGCATTAACCACGCATCTTCACCCTTCAGCGACGGAAGAGCTCCGGTACCTTTTCACCTTGGTAACGCTAATCTTCCGTTCGTTGCGGTGCCAGCTGAATTTGTCAGTAGATAACCGTTTTATATGGAAAATGTATTATAACACATATATCATACATGTCGTATATATATGGTAAAATTTTTGAAAGACCGTTGAAGATAACCGCGATAATTTCGTTCACAGGTAGCGCATGTTAATAGAAGAGAAGCTCTTGTTGCAGTCAGTTACGTACTGATCGTCGTTAGGAGTAGCTTGGAACAGAGTGAAAGTAAAAATTAGAGTATATAAAATAGAGTATAATAAAATTTATTAGTTTATAGTTTACTTATTTTAATTAGTAATGTTAAGTTTTCATTTCCGTCCAAGTTTGTTTTGTTCTAATTCTTTTGTAAATATATATCGTAACAAGAATTGTCTTCTTTTATTAAAATTCAAGCATAGCTAGCTATCATATGAAGAAAAACAGCTGTATAATTTCAATAATTGTGAAAGTTGAAAATTCGAAATGAGTCATTTTGATTAGTTCAACAGTTCCAATGTTAGTTAAACTACTGTTGTTAGTGGCGGATGAAATTTAATAACAATAAGAACAATTCTTTATTTAATTAGAAAGATTATAAAACACAAATATAACGTTTAAATATAATTAATTTCTCACAATTACTCTATCACAGGACTTCTCGATATTATAACTCAATTGCAACTAACGTATCCGAAATCACTCTCTCTTTTCTTTCTTCTTCATACATTACATTGACATACACAATTCACACACACCTCGATCATTACACGCATACTCATTTATCATAATAACCTGAATTCATTACATATTGAAATCCCATGCATACTTGTTCCACTCATCCCAACGCGTATATACTTAAAAATCTATGTAACCACTACCGCAACTGTAACTATAATATTGATATTTTCCAAGATTAAACAGAAGTATAGCAATCAATTTTTATTAAGAGTTCTATGGTGGCTATCGCATACAGTTTGATTTTCAGGTACTCATTCTCCTGTCATAATATAATTCCAATAATTAAATAAATAGATTATAATTTCTATTATTAAGATACGAATTTAATTTATCCCAGCCACCACAATTATTACTACAAGCAGAACATGCCCAATGCCAAATATTCCACTTTCGAACAAACCCATCTCCGCGGCGAAATTACGAATCCAACGCCGCAACGACGCACACTCAGCCTGATTACAACAATTCACGTTTCACGATGCTCCGCATCGATCTTCCCTTTCGAGCTCAGACAATCCCCAATCACGCCGAATTTGTCCACGGATCACTCCCCATCGGGCTTAATCCACGCGTTTCGGTATAAAAATGAAAGCGAAAAGACGCGGAAAGACGGGAGGGCGCGAGGGGAGCTGGGACCCGCACGAAGCAAAGGTTGTTGCTCGTTAACAAAACGAATCCGCCTTGGCCACATGCGAAAGCTGGCCCCCGTCAGATTTTTCAGGTGTCCAGGTGACAAACGACCGTCGTACGTGCGGATGCATTTCTTCGTGGATTTTCGCAGCCGCGCGGCCCGGCTCGCGCGCCTCGGAGAAATGAACCTGTTGCGGAGGTTTATGAGAGGCATTAGCATACTTCGTCGTTGGCCTCGTCTCCCTGGCCGAGGGGCCCGGGCATCGGCGCCGCGATGCATCGTCGATGCACCGGCGAAACAGCTGCGAGATAAAAAGAAGCGACCGGCCGCGGGGAGTGCACTTGTTGCGCCGGCACTTTCGATACACGCCGCTGTTCCCTCCTTCGCTCCCGCTGGATAAGGGATGAATTTTTTATCCCGATGCACGATAGCGCGATGGAGACCTCGATGGTGTACGATGCAGCCGTGCAACGCTGACGGATTTAGGAACGCTGATTTTCGGGCTATCGTTCAACGAATTTCTGCCGGAATAAAGGAAGAGGTTGTTGCGGAGTAATGGCGGTCTGTGAAGTTCCGTGTCGTGTATAGTTTGGCGAAAATTTTGCTGTGTTTCGCGAAGTGATTATGTATTGGATAGAATTTTATATCCGACACATTGTACAAAGGTGATAATGTTTAGAAAATATTGAAATAATTATAGAACGTTTGGAATTGTTCTGATTGCAGTACTTGTCGATGTTACTGTAGAAAATTGTTGTGGAATAATGATGAAGTTAGTGTTAGTTTTCATAGAATATAATTGCTCTGAATAGAGTAATTCACTCGTGTTGTGGAATAATGATGAAGTTAGTGTTAGTTTTCATAGAATATAATTGCTCTGAATAGAGTAAATGAGAGTCAATGAGATTCATTTTGTTTAAGATTTAAATTAATTAATATTGCTGTAGGAAATTATAGGAAAGAAAAAAGGGGGAAAATCTGGATTCTATTGGTTTGAACTGAAAGAGTACATTTTGTGTAAACTAATGTGGCGACGAGGCCTGGTAAAGAACTGAACTGTCGTGTTCCTAACGTCGTTAAAGAAGACAAAGATTGAAACAAATGCCGGTGCAGATTCCCGCCAGCCCGATATCATCCCAGACTACATATTCATCCCCGTTGCACTTTAACAATTGCCTCAAACCGTTGTTAATACTTATTCTTTCAAGGTATTGTTTTATACCAGCATCCGTGACTGTTTTACTTCATCGTTACACCTCTAGAAATTATTCTAGACACGACTGTAATTATTAGTCTTCGTTTCTTCTACCGAAATAGAAAACCAGTGAATCGGAACGTCTTCTTTCTTTATCAAGCAAAAGTTCAATTACCCGAAGTTCATCTAACCGGGTTAAACATTTTTATAACGAAATTGATCATTACCTCGTTTCATAACTTTCTTCGCGCTTCAACCCCCGGCGAAAGTTCGCGACAGCTGTGAACTCGTAGTTGGCACGCTTTCCTCTTCCGCTGTATGCTGACGATGCATTGTCTCCTGATTCGTGTAAGAGGACTCCAAGCTGCAAAAATAATTGCTCGACGAAAGACACAGGCGCGTGGAAACGAGTCGGAGGAAGGAAGGAAGGAAGGAAGGAAGGAAGGAAGGAAGGAAAGGTGAAAATAAATAAAGAAAGAAGAAGAAAAAACGGTTCCCAGGATTCGAATGGCCTCGTATGTCTCCTATAAAGGGAAGATTGTTCTGGCTCCATTCTGCTCGGAGGGATGCCTGAAAACGAAGGGTCTTCTCGCTTCTTGTGGCTCCGCGAAGGGTGGTTAAGAGGGATGCTGCTGTTTCTCTTCCCGCTGCCGCTGCATCTGCCCCTTTAGTGTAATGATATCTGAAAAAAAGACAGACCCATTCATTGGTACGCCTCTCGACCATCAATTTGCCTCTTAAATAGATTCTCGACGGTGCCTCGAGCTGCTTCCGGGTGAATTGTCGTGAGTTTATCTCTCGAAGAATTGATAACGACCCTGTGTATCTTGTTAGAGCTGAAACGAAGTTTGCGGATCTTCGCGAGGCGATCTGTTAGACTGATCAAACGCCTCAACTTCCTTACGATGAAGGAACTTCGATAAAGAAATCCAAAAAATTATTGTTACACCACGACGCGCGCAAATCCTTCCTGTTTCTCATTTTTACGAAATTTATACCTACCCTGATACCTCGATATTTACTTTAATGTCTCAACGAGGTCCAACTTCCGCTTTCACGGGAACGTCCACGTAGTACGTTATTATAAACACCTTCTTCCTCTGATTCCACCCTCATCGAAAAATAATAAAACACGAGGCATAAATGGCCAGTGGAGGAAAAGGGTTTCGAACTCGCTTATCCCCGACGAGGGAATCCCGGACGATCTCGCAGGGCATTCGAGAGGGACGTGATGCGATTCGCCACGGATCCGCGTCCATGGAATGGCACTTCACGCCAGGAATACAGAAATCAAAATCACGGGGACACACGTGAACCGGGATGGAAACGGGGCCACGAAGAGGGACGTAGGAACGTATTTGACCTAAGGTGAGAAGCAGAGGCCGTGTAGAGGTGAAACGGATAGCTCGATCACGACGATCACGAAACGATCGTTTTTCCGTGGTAATACGTGGATTTCCAGAAAAGGCGAATCGGCATGGTCATTTCACGGACTGTTCCTGCATTGTCCTGCAGGAGCAGAAGCTGAAACATGGCAACAGCCAGCATAGGAGCAAGCGCGAGGGGAGAGAGACAGGCCGACACCCTATATTATGGTCTCATTTTACTAAAAGCCGATCGTATTTCACGATTCCACTCGTCGCTGGGACAATACGTCTCTGCGTGCCGTTTTCTATTCGCCACCGAGTCTATCCGCGGGCCCGTTTTCACGAAATTCGTAACCTGACTTGGGGAACGACAGTTTTCCCGTTCTATTCTTCCTCTATCTGCCTTCCATCTACTTTTTTCCTTCCTTTTTTTCCTCTCTTTCTGCATTTCTCCACGAATCGACACTAGATGTATAGAGACGCGGTCATTTGTCCGCAATTTGACCATAAATGGAGCCAACCATGGGGATATTTACTCGCCCGGAGAAGCTTTTTTCGTCGTCTCTCCGCTGCTGCTCCCAAATTCTTTTACTCTCTTTTCTTTTTCAGCTTCTTTTTTCTCGCTCTTTTTGATGCTCTGTTTTTCCTTTCAGCAAAGCTCGGTGTCTGGATGGACGAGATATATCGGCGCAGGTTCAAATGGCAGCAACCGCGACCGAGCAGCGTGGAAATTTCGAGGATCCCGAGGTGCAACGAGATCGCGTCACGGATTTGCGAATAAAATGGACCATGTGAAACGTAAATAAAAGAACGCGCACAAGTCGAGCGGTTTAGGCGTGTCAACGATGTTTGACTTGACGGGTGTTGCGTGCTGCCTATAGGGGATGACGGTTTCGGGGAATAATCGTGTTTCGGGTTCTGCAAGATTCATCAATATGCGGCTCTAATTGTACCGTAATAACAGCGTTGTAAATCCTTCGAGATTCCCTTTCAACGAACTTTGTACTTCGTTATTGGACAAACCGTAGCGATTTTAGAAACTAAAATTTATTTTTACATTTTTCGCTTTCCCATAATATCGAATTTTAATTTGCTGTAAAGGATATTTAAAAAATCTCCGTTCCTCGAGCACTGAGACAAATATTTTAATAGTGTAATAACACAGAGATATTATTTACTGGACTAATGGCAAATGTGTTCATCGTCCGAAGCATTGGCAACATGGACGTGTGCGAGTAGCCGATGAAGTTGGATCGCGTGAAGAAATCATACCTCGACCACCTGCTCCCGGTAGGTCAGAATAATTAGGTCAGTCGTGGAAGGACAGTTCGACCAATGGCGTTCGTTGGTCGAAGAAGGAAAAAATCGTGGAGGAAAAGATCGTCGTCCAGTGGATAGCAAGGGAGCCAGAGCGTCTACTAGAGGGGAGGAGTTGAATCGCAGTCGAATCCACGGGCAATCTAGGAGGACACTTTAGAGCACGGGGACACACGAAATTCGACATGACAATGGTTCTAGGCCGTTGGCGAGATTCATGCAGGCCCGTTGATACAGATTTGAATATTAATTTAGGATCGTCCACCGGACGAGCGAGGATAATGTCCCTGGGTCAGCCGCAGGTCCGAAAGAAGGATCGTTGCAATCTGTTAATAAAGACCCATCACCTTTGCTTGATTTGTAGATCAGATATTATGTAACGAACGTTGCAACGGGCGCTTAACGTTATCCTTTTGCCGGTTTCTCGGGTGGTGTGATGATATCGATGGTAGAAAACGTTCTATTCTATTCTGTTCGTAAAGAATATGAAAGAGCATTAGCTGATGTAATATAAAATATATGATTCCGTTTAAAAAAATATTAATGACCTTCATATGTCCTTTACACGTCCATCTAGAGAAAAAACTGGTACCATCAGGATATGCCTCACTCAAAACCATTCAACTTCGTTGAAACATTTTTCGCTATGCGTAACAATAATTACGTATATCTAGATGGCAATATGTAGTGACTCAGCCTGTATATATTGTACTATTCAACTATGAATTTTATTAATCCACGAATTTTATCCATCAGAATAAATTGAGAAAATTGGACGAATGATAGCGCAAACCATTCGAATGGCATGATGTCCTAATTATTTGAATCCACCTTCAAATTTTGACAATTAGTTTCTTTATTTGTAGGAATAAATATAAACGTCCAAGAACGTATAATAAATACCAAAGATTCAGCTGCTCTGTAATTGTTACGGATATATGCTATTAAATAATTCCTCGTCATTTCAGTTTTTCTTATTTTAAATATAATTCGAAAAGGAGTCGCATAGTTCGTAGAAGGTAGTTCAAACAAAGTTTTCCTCCTAATTATTTCGATGGCATATTCAAAAATGTGAAATAGAAAGTGACTCAACATAGAAGTATCTGCGAATGAACCAGTTGTTGAGTCACACTCAACGAAAGGCTCCACAGGATTAATGTCGCAATTCTCGAACAATCGTGCCAATAAACACCTCGCTTAGCAGCTTAAACTACTAGCTAGTCCTGCGAACCCCTAATCCGAGGACAGATTGACCTCGTAAAACGTCGCAAGAGGACCATCCGAGTGCAGGGATCTTTGCGTTCGCGTAATTCGCGATTCACTGTCACGAGGAACAGAGACGTTGCCAAATATTAGCCAAGTCTTCACCGCGGTTAATTATTTCCAGAAGAGCGAAAATCGGACGTAAACGCCGCCGGTACCAGACGATGATCCTCGCGCCGAGGCGCGTGAGCGTTTCGACGGTTCTCAAGGAAAGATTCCCTGGACGTTCTCCCGGATTCTCGGAAAGAAGAAATTAACGATTCCACTTTCGAGTGTTCGTCCCGAGTCTGGCCACGAGTTATTATGTCGTAATTACAATGTACGGATTCGCGAGCGACAGCGGGGTGAGACGAATATTTTGAAGAATTGATCGGTCCACGTCCAAATTCCTCTTTCGTCCCGTTCACGGTCCACCTCTTCGTTTTCCTTTTTGCCCGTTGTCGTTGTTATTGCCTTTTAATAGGTGCCGACGGTCATCCCGTCCGTCTGAAATCCGCCGATCGCCGGCGTGGAAATCGTGGGAGCTGAGTGTCTGGAATAAATCGAATTATCATATTAATACCGGCGTGTCATCGTCGCGTTATTCATATGCTTCAGCGCGACGAGTATCCACCGGGTCGGGATTATAAATCAAACGCGTTCGTGGAAGTCGGTCTTTTCCTGTGATTTTCAAAATTCCGAGCCCCGTCATTTAAAAAGAATCTCCTGCTCTTCCTCCTTGATAATTATCCAACGATCCGCCGCTCTGTCGCCTCTTATGTTATTACGATAGACCTTGCTTTTCGTTCCTGTTCGCGATCATGCCTTATTTTTTCTCCGTAATTCTTACCGTAATTCTTACCGTAATTCTTACTGTAATTCTTACCGTAATTCTCGCCTGCCGTGTAATTTCGTGAATGGCAGCATTGAATGGCATACTTGCACAATGGACATGGAATATTCACGTTCGACTGTTACAGCTGTTTCCTGTACTTTGATTTCTCTGCTCATTCGGAGAATTTCTTCTTCCTCCGCGAGTTCAAACTTGTTATCTTCTTCGCCAGCTTTCCTTTAATTCGGATTTATCTCGCAACTTTGTACCGACAATTCTAATAATTTCATCGGGTTTATTGTTAATCACGGAGAATATTAAATTGATGATTTGTTGGCGAGATTCTTCATCGCGGTATAAATCAATTGCGTTTCGTATCGAAATCGCGGACTGTAAATTACAGCCAGGATCGTGGCAAAAACGGCCGAAAATTATCGGCCAAGTCGGCCAGGCGCTATAAAAAGGCCCGAGTTTCGCTTAAGCTAAAAAACACTCTCGAAAGCTTGACTTTATAAACCTTTCGGCTCGTAAAACCAGTCCACTCGTGCGGTTTTCGAAAAGGCTAACAACCTCGGGCGTGCAGATACGCCTATCAAAATCGAATAAATTATTCGCATTCTGCGCGATCCCCGAATGAATACGCGCGAAGATTAGCTTCTTGTTCCCGGGCGAGTATCCGTGATAAAAGAAACGCGCAAAAATCTCTCGATATGCCTGCAAAAGGTATACGCGTAAGATCGGGGGAACAAGGCCGTTCCCAGCGGATGATCGGGCAAAAAGGAAGCAAAAGACGTAGTAATAAGGAGGATCTCTTCTCGGCCAGCTTTTTATTTTTTCCGTCTTCGGAGACCGGGCACCGTATTGCCGGGATTCGAGCAATAATTCAATTAGCCCCGAAGATTTAGTGGCGCGGACTCCATAATTCACGGTGCACCGTACGAGTGAAATAGAAATGGAAACGACGGGAGAACGGGGAAAGGAAGGCGAACGGAGATGAAAGACCGGCGGCTAGACCCACCTTGGCATAAATTAGAAGAACAATGCGCGGGGACCAAGGTGGACGAGCGTAATGGCACCGGCCAGGGGTACACGGAGGATGAAGAGCGGCCGAAATTTGCGCGCGAAACACGCTACTCGCGCATCCCACGTTCTTGAATTCACCTGGATAGCATTCAAGGTAGAATGTTAATTATCCGAACTAATTGAAGGAATCGATCCCGAGGATGTAAATTTTGAATCGTGTCGCTAGTCGACTGGAAATTAAATAACTTTTATATAGCATTTATTCTCTTCTGCAATACATGATATTGTAACAGCTTTTATCAGTGTTAAGCACCGTTGAAATAATATATTCTGGATTATTTTTGTTTATGTCCATTTACGATTATCATACTAGTCTTTTAAATCCACAACCTGAGTTAACAACCTGTGTTAAGTTAACAACCTGAAACGATAATACTTAATTAAACATTTCACGGAGATCGTGCGATATCGTTATCGTTCCTTCATCGTCTTACCAAACTTTCACAGAATCTTCCTCAAAATTCACGCGGTGTACGGCCGTACAGCTAATAAAAATTCAATCTCTCGGAAAAACAGAACCGTAATTATCTTTTCCAAACATGTAAACCACACACTTTACCTGTCAGAAGAGCCGAAAACCCTGGGTCCTTGGCAAAACAAGACAAACTATCGCCAGCCCTCTGTACCCGCTTGATCTCGTCAGTTTCTGGAAACCCAACGTTTCCCACTCTCGCGCGACGATATCCATCTTTACCGAGAAAAGCTCGGGGAAAAAAAAAGGAAAAACATGGAAAGGGAACGGAGAACCGATCGAATAAATTACCGGGAGCTGGCATACCGAACTCGTGGAGGTAAAAGTCGTGGAAGCCGGCCGGTAGCGGAAGGGTGGCAGCGTGCGCAGAGGGGATGCTAATAACTCGGGGCTGACACGGCCGATGTCCCGCAGAAGGAGGAACGGACAGAGGCGAAATTCATGCGTAATGTATGCGATCCGCGAGAGGCATGGCGGCGTCGTTGGCCTCCCAAACAATTAGAAAGGGTCCGTCGTCGTGGCGTGTACGAGCGAAGGCCGAGAACGGCCAGCGGCGAGGGCCGGCGACGTAGGGGTTGCGTTTCAATTTCGCTAGGAACCGTTATATTGCAACGTCTTCCGAAATTAAAACGCTTGGACTGCTTCCAACGTGTGCGAATGGCCCGGACGAGGAGAGAGACGAGGCGAAAGACGGGTGGGCAGTACGCGCGCCCCGTGGCACGAATACATTTCTCATGAGACACTTCTGCGACCGTACTTCTAAGCGGTGGCTTAAATGTCCCGTGAATTCGTCCGTTCGCCAATGTCCCAGTCGATGCTCGTTTCCTACATCCGTTTCGTTGTCCTCGACGCCCTGCAACTCGAGACGTCGCGTCTGTGCTTGCGGGGGATGATGCCGCGACCTTCGCGCTCTCAGTGTCCACTTTGGGTCTCCACTTGGATTGTTTAGTTCGAAGAAACGCGACCATCGATGAGATAACGAATGGATATTTAATGGGGCAATGGAAGAGTGCATGATACGAGTTGGACGTCTCGAGTCTGAGACAGAAAGTGATTTTTGACTCGTTGCATCGATACAAGTGAGTGAGGTTTCTTTGCAAATGGATGAAGGAAGTGGCAGATTGGTATAATTTTGATTATTTTTTTATTTCCGTAGATTGAGCTAGTCCGTTACCATGTAAGACTCGAAATAATGCTCTAATTCTTGACAAAGCTTGGCCAAAGTCAGGTAAACTTTGGAAAATGCAGGTTCCACCAAAACGGCCAAAGGGAAAAGTTCATCATCGACGCCAGTCATCCAGAATAATCCCTAATAACATCAGGACGCCGGCGTCGGTCCGTTTGACACGTTTCCCGATGACCACCCCGAAGAACGACGCCCGAAGCAGCCCCTTGGCCTGGCGTCTTCGGAAGGAGGGGCAGAAACCGAGAAACCGGTAAGGCCCGTGCCCTAAATTTCGCTCGATCGACTCGGTAGTTTCCAAGTGAAGTGATCGAGGTCCCCTCTCCCCCTAGATGCTCCCAAAAGAGAGAGGAAAAAAAGAGAAAAGGTTACAAGACGCGGTGGACGATGACCCTTGCTGAGGTCATCCGGAAGGGTCACTGATGTACGACCAATGACCTAGCCCCGCCCTGACACTCCCGTGTACAATTATAAATGTATTAAACCCATCCCTTTACAAGATAATATTTAAATCGTGCCGATGGGTTAAAGGACACGCAGGCACGGTTCCAAAATCGGGCTTCCCGGCACGGAAGTGCGACGCCGGGGCTGTTTTATTGCGTGAGTATTGGTGTTCTTCCAGTCCGGTAGTCTCGATTTTATTGCGTGTATTTTACGTTATAAATTTACCGACCGTCTTCAGGCAACCCTTGCTTGTACAGAAGGACGACGGAAGGATCATCGGTGCCAGAAAGGAAGGACCGATTTCCATGGGACGAATTTTCGAGCCATTGGTGCAATTCGCCATGTTAGATTTCGCTCGGACGTTGTTGCATTTTAGAAAAAAGATATATATCTCGTTACAATCGTGATTTTCATTGCCGGATATTGCCGTTTCTCCTGGGAGTCTTCCCGTGGTTGAGGAAGTGACGTTGAACATAATCTTGTTGAGAAGATTGGAAACCTTGGTTCATGAACCTACTATGGCCTAAAGAGCCGATTTTCTATAATTTTTCTGTTTCCTTCTTCACGACATCGGTTGATGACTCTATTCTATTTTATTAAAAAATTCTTCTCGATCTTCGAACTTCCCCCTAAAAGCCTAATCTTTCCGAATCTTCGTCATCCTCTCCATGTCATGCAACCCCTCTACTACTTAACAGTTCATTAAACAATTTCTTTCACAAACGATCGCGAGAAATCCAACACCTAATCTTACCAATCTTCCATCCCCATTACTCAGCCCTTGAACAATCTTCCTGTTGCTATAAAACAAGCTCGCGATACCTCTGCGAGCCATGAAGCGGCGTCATGGCGACCCATTTAACGGAAGAAGCGATTTAAACGGCAACCTAGACAAGCCATTTGATTCGGACAACGACTGGTCTCATTTTCCGCATAATTTCTGAGCGGTCGTATCTCAGCGACCGTGTCACGAGTCCGTTTTATCGCGTGTATTTTCCGTCATAAATCCACCGGAGGACCCTCGACTTCCAAAGGGTTACCGGGGGCCCCCTTCGCACAATGACCAACAATTTAAAGAGAGATACGGGGCGACGGGGAGAATTCGGGCGAAAGTGGAAGGAGAAGAGGCCAGGTCGAAGCCGGACAATGAGAAATTGCGTACACGCCGCGCGGCAACGCGCGTTCCGCGCGCAATAGAAGCGCGCACTAAATCGTGCCAGGCGGCCTGTCGCGGTTTCTCGAGACTTAGACCTCATGTACTTTCCCAAAGGCCGCCTGGGACTGTGATACTTCACGCTTCGCTCAATTTCGCCTTGATGCGAACCTCACGTTCGCTTCGGTAATGACTCTATGGCTTGTGAGCTTTCGGTGGTCGATGGAACTCCAGAGGAGGGATTTTGAACGTTCCTGTTGGGCCGAACGTTTCATTCTCATGGATCAGAAGATGTTGCGAATATTAACATTCAAGTGAAATTTTATTTTTCTAGAGTTTGACATTTTTTGATTTTGTTTTTGATCCAGTACAGAAGGGTGGTTTCGGTTAGTTGTGTGTCAGGCTGATTGGAAGTTCTACTTCCAGTAGATGACCGTAGGTCACTGATGACCCACGTGGCACTTATTGTCGGTACGTTTAAAGGATAAAGGTCAGTGTTAGATGACATCGAAGAAAAACTATAGGTTTCTATTAAGGGAATATAAGGTCAGCCTTAAAATCCGAAATCGATTGATAGTTTTTATACATTCTACGACACGAATGCAATATGCTGGAATTGTGTGAATTTAAATCCGAGGTCTGGGGATGAAAGCGATTTTAGGTACATGAATTCGATCTCTACTTTTTTGCAGAGTTATTCGATTCTTGGGAAGGGAAAGGTTACGCGAAAACAGCTGAGACTCTTCGTCCTCCTTTTACAAACTGGTATTCTATCAAGAATTTATATCGAGAAGTCGAAGAACTTTTATAGAATAACGAAAAAATTTGATTCTTTCGTCGTTTATATTTTTCTATCCATCTTTTTCCACGTTTACAACCTTCTTCTCGCTATTTCCTTACGACCTTCGTTCTTCGTTGTAATCTATAAATGTTCCTATTTAAAATTTCTTCCTGTGCCTGTTCTACGACCTCGAATTAAAAGAAAATAAATAAAAATTGAGTTGCCAATGAATTTTAGAAACGTCAATTGTAAAATATCCTCCAAAAATGTTCTACACGTGCTTTACGAAAAAAGAAGAATTAGAAACTTTTTAATTAGGGTGTTGAAATTTCTGATCAAGTCAACAGTGGTTTTACGAAGTTGTCGAGATCGGAGCCGCGAATGCGATCTTGCGTTTCTTTCGACTCGTCCTTGATAAACGAGCAAAGCCGAACTTCCAAGCGGAAATTCCATTCGTCTGAAGCGCAGACGAGCGAGCTAGCGGCAATTTCAAGCGGATTCCGCATTCGCAGCTCACCGCTTCCGGTTTCGTCTTTCCCGGTGCCGTTTCCTGCAAAATCGCCCGGCCAAACCGCGTGGCCGCCCTCGTCTACAGGAAAATCTAGTTGCCGTGGAAACTTCGTGGCTCTGGCTGATACATCACAGACTTTCTTTCCGTAACCATGCAGGCCAGTTAGCTCCTCTCGAATTTTAGTCTGCACCCGCGACAACGTTCCCTTTGCAGTTGAAAATTAGCCAGAGTTTCTTGTTCATCACGTACTTCCTCCGAAAAAGTTAGGAATTATGTCGTAATTCTACTTGAAGCGATATTACGAATGACTTCAAAAAGAGAGAATTGGTTAAAGTTGCGATTGTGGAATTTAACACTGGAATTTGGATTATTAATCAGGATTAGGAAGAAATTAGTTGTTACGAGACTGAGAGCTGGACACTCAAAAATTACCCACGAATACTTGCTGAAAAATTCGAAATCATCAGTCTGCGATTACTGTACGCAATCACTATGAACAATTCACCTACTCTCTGAATGCAGAAGATACGAAATTTAAAGACACTAATATAAACTTCTCCCAAATACGAAATAAATTGTTAATTATTCTACTATTTCTTATTTACCGCTGTGAAGAATATCGTCGGCTTTATGGCAGAAAATCTTTGAATTTCTACTCTTCCGTGGGGAAAGGATCGCTGAGTGTACAGGGTTAAGTATGTATACTACATTTGAATGCATGTCAGGCAGAAATTATAATTCCAGTGTTAATTATCGTCTTGTAATAAATCGTCTATTGCCATCGCGAATATCTAAAACCGAGTGAAATTCGATCGATTAAAGGAATCGTTCGCTTCTAGACGTCGCCATGGTCCATCGACGAGTCCAGATAGAAGATAAGTGAACTTCCTGAGCTCCTGTCGCGTATCGATCCGAATTCCGATTCAATTTTCTGCGCCCTCGACGCACACGACGAAACGCCATGCATTAAACATCGCGCATAACGCATACACCGTGCTAATCCACAGACAGTGTAAGCACATCAGCTTTGATACAAATTTAAAGGCTGATCGCCAACACATCCGCCACAAAAAGGCGGATTTCCAACGATTCAATGTGCATCGCGATTGCAAATCCAATTCATCATTCATCGTAACAACATTGTTCGTTTTGACTTTATACTAAGTTCGTGCAACGAAAATATGTTCGTAAGTTGTCAGACAGTTTATAAATTTAAATTCGAAAGTGTAAATTTAGATCGACGATCTAGAAAAGTTTTAATTTGAATTTGAATTTTTCTAATGATTTTTATCTGAACCGTAAGTTCCAATTTTAGTGTAAAATTATATTCGTGACAGTACTAATTTTTTAAATTCACGATATTTGTTTCGTTTGAACCATTCTTTGAAAATACGAACAAAACTAATTAATAGAGAAGCGCGCTATTTTTATTTTCCTCTTTCTTTCTCATATTGTTTGACAATTCATTGTGACCTAAGAATATGGAAATTTTATTGTGGTAGTCAACGTGTTAACCTTTGATACGATATCGCATCTACTTATTTACAGTAGTCTTTATAGTCCTTGTTAAAAAGTGGTATATTCTGTCATTTATCTTCACCATTCTACCTTCCATTTTCCTTTCAGGTACCGATTTCAAGTCTAAAAATCCTAATCTCTCGTCCACTCGTAATAAAAAATCGATTCTTTGTCTGATCCACGAAAATGCAACATGTCTTCCTTTCCCGATACAATCATAATACATCGTGCTATCTGAAATCTCGGAAACAATTGGAAATTTCACAGGCACGATACGATTCTCGAGACACCGAGCACCCAATGGTCCCCATCGACGTATCCCAACGCCCGGAGGAACGATCAATCACCTGCTCGCTCGCGGGTCCATTTTTCCATCGGCACGTTGGAAGACGCGCGCGTGGAAGCGGCGCGTAGTTTCCCGTTATGCCGAGGAGGCCCCGCGAAAACAATTTCACGAACCGACACGGCCATCAATCCCGATCACACGCGTGGTCGCATGAATTTGCGAAACGACCGCTTACCCACGGCCCGCTGGTGCTTATTTACGCTCGGATAATGCAAATGACGAGTGCGATACTGGTCGGCCATGTTTGACGTTCGTGTCGCGCGCGCGCGCGCCGCGTGGAAAAAGCGCGAAAGCAACGCGCGATGGGCCGATCGCCAGCGGTAAAGTTTACCATAATAATTACACGCATCGGTCGCGCCTATTACACGCGCGCGTAATAGGGCTGGACGCGAAATAACTATAATTTACGTGTATCACCTTATTCCGTATGCCGAGTACGGTCGTAAAGTATTTGTGCTGGGGCTCTGGCACCGTCGAAAATTATAATCAACCGCGAGTTATTTAAGTTGGCAATTTTATTTCGCCCCGTCTCTGTCCATCGCTTGTCGCTGACGCGACCTGAGGATACGCGCAAGAGTTTCGAGGCTTCCATCGGCGGGCCCTCGGTGCCGGCCAGAAGACAGCCGGCGGTCTGCTCTATTATTAGGCGTAATGGCCCGGGAAAACTTTCATTAACTTGTCCGATGCCTAATTCATGAGACGACCGGCCCGCGATACCGTGTAATCCGCGCCTCCTCTGCGGCTCCGATCGGCAATGGGGAAAGAAGGATTCGAACCCAATCGGGGAAACCATTTCGGGCTCTGGTAAGGAGGACGGAAGGTCTGTGTCCTCCTTCTATTTCGGGGACTTGGGAGAAAGGTGGTATAGGCGAGAATTTATTTTCGGAAAGATAGGTGTAAGGTTGAAGTTTGTTCAAGGTTGGAAATCTGTTGGAAATTTTATATATATATCATTGGGCAATTATAATCTTCTTCACACTTCGTGATGAGTATTAACCCTTTGCACTCGAGAGGTGACCCTCTGTCACCGTTTCATAAAATTTGGAAGATCGATATTAATTAATATGTCAAATTTAATGTAATGTAACAGTGTGCAAAGTATCGAAATCAAATTATTCTACAATTCTATTATTATACAATTCTTTATTTACTGCTCAAAAAAATGTCGTCAGTTTTTTAATAAAAGGGTTAAAATCGGTTAAAATAGACCGATAAGCAAACAGACATGGCTTCATGCACTTCCTGAATATCTTACATAATCTGTGGAATTCGTTAAAATTATTATATATATGGCTGTTTATAACACCTATGGGATATTTTTGATCTTGTTTTATTCGTTATATTTTTCGGCTATGTTTCTCCCTACTACTTTTTTTTACGCAGAATAGATAAAAGGATCGATGTGTGTAAAAAGAAATTGCTTAGATTTATAGGATCTCCACGTACGCAAAAACGATTCAAGTGATTTTGTAGAGCTTCGAAAACCATTTATCTTTTTGCGTTAACATCTTTTTGAACGAAGAATAAAATATTCCATAGTCAGATATGTATTATATTGATGCGTATCTTTTCTGTGAAAAAGGAAATTCGGATATATTCCTATAAAGAAAATCAACGAATATTAATGCTATAATAAATATTCATCCGATACGTGGATCAGTGTTACGTTATACTTTGTAAAAGTTGAAGAAAACTCGCAATCAATACACGCGTGTGTATTTACATAATTAGTTGCAGCTCGTTATCTTTTTGCCGCGTAGAAAAAGACACGAGTACACTCTGCGTTTATATATTTACATATGACTGGTGTTACGCTATTTTGTTATAATCAACGACTAGTTTAATCGAAGTTTTGCAATATTGACTTCAATCGTTGCAATCGCGATACATGAAAATGAAAGTCTAATTAATTTTTATTCCTGATAAATTACACACGAGACTGACAACGAGGCTATTACAAAACGACTGTTGCTTCATTTCTAAGAAACGTCAAATGATTTTCTTACAACATCAGCTATATTATGTTAATTAAGTATGACTGATGACGAGAATCGTATATTTCCACGATAACAACAAAATGAATGTACTGAAATATATTACAGTATTTAGTTTTTTCCAGCGCATTAACATTTTTCTTTACGTTCCCTCTACTATTAATTTCTAATTATTTATATTAACCGTTTGAACTCGGCAAAATATTTCATCCTATCAAACAGCAACTCCAACACACCCCTTCGATGGAACTATATAAAATCTAAATTCTTATTTCTAAAAGTAAAGACAAATGTCTATAAAATTATTTATGAAGTATAAATTAAAATTAAATAAATGCAGATTCTCAAAGTCTCCATAATGACGTCACTAAAGTATAACAAATGAAATGAACAAGTACATAAAATTCGTTTGACAATTATCCGGCAATAAAAACAAAATGGCAGCAATTGCAAACCGATTCTACCAAGTGTACCAAATTCAAAAAAGGCGTACCAAATGGATTCAAATCGACGCGAAGTATTCTTTTCCGCCACCTATGGGGCGTAGAAAGAACTATGGTCCTCTAGAAACAGGAAACGAGTTCCACGAAACCTTACCTACAGCAACCATTTCTCGTTACCGACACTCTTTACGTACCTATCGTTTCCTTCCTTCTCCTGTACCGGTGTGGAACGCTATTTTTCTCCATCGATATTATAGAAAAAAGTCCAGGATTCCGCACGCACGTTTTTACGGTCATCGACGCGTTTTCGCTCTCGTGTTACCTCTCTACGACACTCTACCTACCCATACCTGCCAACCTATTCACCTCTCAGACCAAGTCGAATCGAAGGTGGGGAACAAGCATCGATTACCAGTGTCATTATCGCCGCACAACGATATTTAGAAAATTACTCGACCGATCTCTCGTAGTCTTGAGAACGACGTTCTCCTGGCTTACGAATGCCTGCACGTAGTCGTGCACGTTCACGTACAATGTACACACTTCTGCGACTCATTATCCCCAAGAGTTGGAGGGCTTGAAGCGTTTACCGGTGACTCGCGTGTCGGTATGCCGATTTCTGCGAGGAACGAGTCCCGCGAACACACTGGCCGGAAGAAAATCGACGATCGAGATTCACAGACACGCGTGAGAGAAGAGCCATCCGCTCGTGGAAATTTGGAAAAGTTGATATCGTTTCCTCGCAATTGCTGAAATTCAAATGTCTACTATGACATCGTGTCCTCCTGACACAGTGATGTAAATTTCGTTGAAAGATTCTGCGACAGCCGAGGGATTTGGGTTTCCAAAAATTCTTAGAATTTTACGTCAATTTCGAGAATTTATCAGTCCAAAATTCTAAGTCTGTGGCAAAATTTTTCAGAAATTACCGGAATTCTACGTGATTTTTCCGAAATTGCCGGCAATGAAATATCTCCTATGGCATCATATTCTCCTGATTCAAAGAGATACGTTTGGAGGAAAGTTTCTGTGATAATTCAAGAATATCGGTTTCTACAACTTTTGGAATTGGACGTTGGCTTTCCGGAATTTCCCGCACTTAATATCTATGGCGTCATATAGACTAGATCATTCGAATAAAAATAAGTGTCATCTTCTGCATTCGAAAAGTCAGGAATCATGTCAACCAAATACATTCACCATTTGGAGAAATATTATTGAACCGCGATATTATAACAAAAGTGACCATATTTATCTGAAAATGACAAAAAGATATTCGCAGGCAGTAAATATTCGTGGTAAAGTCGAAAGAGGAAGATAAGTTCGCGTTTTGTACGACGAGTGCAGATTATGTTGAGAATTTCGAATCGTCTCCGTGGGTGTTCGCGTGAGTAACACGGTGGCGAATTTCGTGACTCAAAGCAGCCTCACGCTGCATTGAAATTGCCATCTGTCTTCTTTTGCTCCCTTTAAGGACGGGTTTCCGCGATGGCGGCGGGGATAAGGCATCGATTAAGGAAAAGTCGTGCGATCCTGTGGCGGTACTCATGGGTATCACGATCGAGATATAGCGCGGATCTATCGTCTCGTGGGACTTGCAGCGACACGTAAGTGAAATACGATCCTTCGAGTTCAATCACGATTTTCGTGATTTTATACTTCAGATTTCAGCGGTAAGTTTGAACATTCTAGTCTTTTTCATCGCAAAAGTCAGTATCGGAAATACAAAGTCAGTCTGCGCTATTCTGTGTACAAATGTGAAATGTGTAATGCGTATTTATTATTCGAGTTATTATTTTATTAACGCGTATTTGGAGTTGTATTCGAAATTTATGTATCTATGTATAGCTTAGGGATGTATTGCGAAGTATGAATACGCAACGTGTACAGGCAATTTGTACATATTATGCGCGAATGCCGTGACCCAAGTGATGATATTTCATAAAACTCAACTAACCGTTTGCAGATATTTAAAGTTTGTATAGGATATTGTATACAGAAGACATCTAAACTTAGCATACATCTAGAATGATAAAAAGTAGAAAAGGATTCCGGAAAACAAAGTATATAGCTTCAAATTTGCGAAGAGTTGAAGATTTTTATTTAGTAACATTACATGTCAGTCGGTGCATTCTTTTCATATAACAATTTTATATTTTATATATACTAATTTATGTACAAAAAATTAAGTACCAGTGAAGTAATTCGTTACACAAATCAAAAACAACCAAACAAATTAATCACTTTGTCCTGTAACGACTCAACTGTCTCTTATCACGTGTGATATTAATTCTTTATCATTGTCAATCATGAACTCCAACGAATAACAAATTTCCTACGCTTCCTTCAAAATATTAAACTCATTCCTATTTCAATTAAAATATTTCTATCCGCAATCTCTACCTATTTCTTTCCTACGATCACACTCTCAAGAGTCGCCTATCGTTATCATCGCCACGGTGAACGAACACAAATCCATGGACACAAACCCAGGCAAATGCACCCTTGACATGCGCTAGATTTCTCGCGAACGCAGCGCAATAATCTCGAGCGAGAATTAAATAAAATCGCGACCGTGCACCCTCGCGTGTGCACAGGAACGCGCGTAGCGAACATCATTACACGATATCCAGCCATTCAGCGTCGTTTGCTCCATTTGCTCTGGACTTTCCACGAACCACTTTTGCCCCGGTCTCAGCCATCCTCAAACGCCATGTCGATTTCCCTCGGAGCACCACAGGCAGCTCGACCTCAAATCAATCACCGAGAAAATTGTCCACACACCTTCAATCCGCGTGCAATTGCACCTGTCATCATCCTCATCGGCGCCTACTCGGAACTCCCCGATGCCTCTTCGTCTGTCATCGTGCATGTCAGGCGATCTCTACGCTGCTAGTGGGGTCGTTTCCCACGTCACGGGTCCAGGACGAGCGATATCCTCGTTTTTACTGGAACACGACCGACTACGTATGCGTGTCGAGGGATTTTCCTACGAGCGTGCCACGGTCTGCCAAGCCGCACGCGGGATCGCGTAATGAACGGTCTGCAAACGCGAACAGAAATCGCGAGCGTGTCCCGGAGAGATTGTTGCACGCGTGTACATCCCGATTTCCAAACGTATCACGAACAGTAATTTCCGAGTCACGACGAGTTACGGGGCTGGGGAACGATACACACAGCTGTCGAGAAATTGAAGACGGCGGAACAGGCTGGAAAGTTCGAGGAACGGACCGCCACCAATTATTTCTATCGTGCGCGTGTCAACTTGCTGTGTCCCGCGGCGTTTTGCGCCGATTTCCTCCACATCGGTCCTCATTCGTCGTGCAAACGCTGTGGTACCGGCTGGGAACATCGTACGAGATTTCTAGTTCGCTTTTATCGAATATCGAACCGTTTAGGGGTTCACGGGATAGGTGGAAAGTTGGACAAGCTGGCCTACACGAACAGAACGGACTGAAGTTACGAGATATACGCAATCATTCGTGTGTTTCATCAGTGAAGCTGCATATTTTTGATACATTTTCTCCTCTTTTTCCTTCGATTCCTTTATGTTGGATAGCAAAAATGGAATCATCCTGAGAACAATGGTTGATACGGTTTAGTAGATCAGGGATGACGATACTTGCAAAGATTCAGAAAATACACAGTACACGAAGAATTTCGCAATTTCGCAAATTCGTTATTCGCTATGAGGATAGAAATGCAAATCATCGTAACAAATTAGTTGCGAAACATTATACAGATAATATTACTAGACGAGTCATTAGACTTGCTTCCGTTTGACACTTCGTATTCATAGGTTTAAATCGCGCGTAATAGTGTCTCAATGGAGGCTGCTATTCGCATGCTAATGTATCGAATCGATAGTAAATTCTGCCAAATGTCACTAAAGACGAATTGCAAAGAATAAATAGCGAATAAAAGAAAAAGAGATTTATTTATAATTTGTGGGAAATATTTAGATACGTCTAAAGAAAAGTTTTAATTTCCTGTTGCTATTCTAACAAAAATGTCGTGTTTTTAATTAGCAAAATTTGATATATTTGGTAGATTCGCTTTTTTTTAATTTATTTAATGTTTGTAAGAAGTATTTGATGATTTCTTGGTGGTTTTGAAGAAGAGTTATGGTTTCTTGTTGCTGTTAATCATTTGAATATTAGTGCCTCTGTTCATTTCCTTTAATCGCTTGGTATATTGGCAGCATCCTGTAACAAACCAAAGTAGAAATTCCGTAAATTCCGTAAAAATACCGCGAAATAGCTATGACAATGAACAAAACGAACAACCGAATATTTCTAAATTTCTATTTAGAATGGAAATTAGAAATTTTTTATAACCAAGATTCTAATACGCGATATATAAGAAAGTGCTAGCCTGATCCAACAAATATATCACAGAAATATATATTGCTGGAGTGCTTTGTACATTAGTACATTAGCACTTGTGGTCACTGTGCTCGCTGCGAAAATAATTAAATACAACCAGTCACCCGTGCCGTTTCGGGCCATACGTCCTACGACATGTTGGATAATCAGAGGAATTGTAAACACGACACTTACCGATCGTTGACCTCTTCATCGTATCAACTTTGGTCGTAGTTCTTTCTTCTTTTCTTGGAACACTTTCGAAACACCCTCGTGATGTCACGCTAATGTCCAAATTTGTTTGGACCGGCATCGAGTAAAAAAAATCATATGTAAAATGCTTCGAACGTGTTCAATTTAGCAGAAGTACGGTAATAATTTAATAGTTAGAAAAATATTTAATGTTCACTAACAATAAAATCAAAAAAAAGAAATGTAAAATATTTATTTAAGTATTAAATAGATAATTCGAAATAAAAAGTAACCGAAATAATTAAATGAATAATTAAAAATTAAAGTAAATGAATTAAGTACATAAATATTTAAATGTAAATAAATAAAACATGAAATAAAGTATTAAAAATTAGAAATAAATAAATAAATTATGAAATATATTATTAAAAATCAAAAGTAAATAAATAAATAATTAAAATAAATTATTAACATATTTAAGTGTTTAAATAAATTAAATGAATAATAAATAAAGTTATTGAAAAATTATTATTAAACAAATATGTTAAAATGAATAATTTATTTGAAAATGTTTGTTAATGTAATAGTTAATGAATAGTTATAGTTATTTACTTAAATTATTTTACCCGGTTCAAGTACCGACATCCGCGATACAACGGCTGAGGAGCAACTGGCGTATACTTGGACTGCCAGGTGTCTATATGGACCGAGGGTAACCTTACCGAGGTCAAACGAAAATTCACGAACTCAACCGATATTTCAAAGATTCGCGAACCTTTTATAATAGCTATTACATAGTTTATTCCAAATATATTCTTCGTATAATTTGCAATAACAATATGTACAGTAATATACATAAGTGCAATTATTCTTTTATGTAAAAAAGCCATTTAATTCCCTGTAACAATAATTTTTAATGTCCAAGTGTTTAAAACAACTTTTTAAAATTAGAAAAAGCGAATAATGGCTAAAAATAATATTAACCAAAAGGATCTTACACCCTATACCCGTCACTTATCCTAAAATAAGCTAAAATTCGTGTGTTTAACAAATTTTATGAATTTTATATCGTTATTTCTTTGCAATCGTTCTATATACCCTTTAACCTAGAATTTATAGCTTTTTTTTAAAACAAATTGGTAAAAAAGAATTTATAACGTTTATGTGTTATATTATGTAATTATATATAAATTATAAATAATTATATATAAATTATTATATATAAATATCATTCTTTTAACAATTAGAATAACAAATATTGATTTTGCTAAACATTTTGACTTTACACTACAAAAATGACTATTAGCTTCGAAATGCAACTATCAATTAAGTAAAGAGAAATAGATGCCTTATGTAATTTGCAGTAACAATATGTACAATAATTTAAACATATACTTTTTACCGTTATTTACAGTTGTTTACGTTGTAATAACGATTATTTTTAAAGTGTAAGTGGATAAAACAATGTTGATCCAGTTTTTAAAGTAAAATTAGACGAAGGAGGTCCTCTGTAGATCCCATTTTAAAGCACTCTTATAAGAAATAATTTATTCCATAATAAACTGAAACTGAATCGCATTATTTGCAAAGTGTACAGTATTAAACCTATTTCTTGAAATATAACAGGTTGTTGTAATTTTTACTTTCACTGATAACAAAAGGAAATGTCAATGAATGATGAAGAATCCAATTTAAATATATTTTGGTTCTGAAAACTTTTTTATTTATATAAAATAAATTGTTGATTTTAATTTTATTAATTTATAACATTTTTACCGAAGAGATTAAGCACCCTTTACTTTATTTTGTTAACAGAAACATATTTGTATTTGCTTTTCATTATTAATATGTATAAGAGGCATCGTTTGATATTCTACATCGATACTTGAGCACATGGTTATTTCAAATATCAAACATCTTCCCGCGACAATAACGCATCTCTTCGAATTGCTGCTACAACGAACATACCGGTAACATCGTGGAATGTTTACGCGCGTAAAACTAAAACTTTCGACGTCTACACGAAACATTTAAGGAAGTAGTGTTATCACTTATCGATATTTCAATTACGGCAATCGACAAAATGTATATTCAAAGAACAATAATGTGCGGTATCGGTTATTAATACATTACATTGCAATTTGAGGTTACGTTTGCACACGTTGTTGGAATATTTATGAGTGGGCTACAGCAAAATATTGAGAAATTAAGAGAACTTTAACAACATCAAGAAATCCAAGTGCACATTTGTTCCATCACAACATATTACATGTTGAGTACAGTGAGGTTAAATAGTGCATGTGTAAAGTGATGTGTGAAATCAAGTGACACAAGTGCAAATCGTAAACACATTACATTCGTCTTATTAGTTTCCAATAGACTTTCTTCTAATTAGAAGATCAATTTCTTTTCGGATTCGAGAGCGCGTTTCCAAAATTTAATGGCGAAAATATCTGTGCCTTGAAGAGATGGATAATGAACACTTGGTAATAGTTAGGAAAAGTAAAGATAAACTAAATATAAAGTTTAAATGTTGCAGTAAGGCAAAAATCTGGGGAAATGTCTATAGAAACTTGGAAACTATAAAAGCAGCAGTATTAATGGGGATGTGGCACATGGACTTGATTGGCCCAATAAAACCAATGTCAAAAGGAGGTGAAAGGTAGGTTTTAACTGTTGATGATTATTCAAGAGTGATTATTGTCTTGCTTGTACAGGAAAAGGGTCAAACAGCTGAGGAAATAAAACGATTGATGGCATTAAATGAAAATCAATCTGTTAAGAAGTTAAAAGGTACTTATATGCTCAGGCAATGGAGGTAAATTTGTGGGTCAATACTTCCAGGTTTGGTTACATCAAAAGGAAATAAAACATGATTTGATTCCAGCCAAAATACAGCAGTGCAATGGAGTTGCTGAGAGGAAAAACAAATCTAGCATACAGATGACAAGGGCACTTATGATGGATTAAGACTTTAAACTTTGGGTGAGTATTATAAGGAGGAATGTGTGTCGGTTGTGCATGTCAGAGCAAAAGAATAAATCAACAGGTTATGTACTGCCAACAGAATGTAGGCCACGTATTTGAGTGTGGAAAACAAAATTCAAGAAGGAAATTGGAAGTATCAATAGATCAAGATGGATATCATATTTAGAAATTTAGAGTGGTCTTCATGCCGTAATCTCAAGGTTTGTATGAACGTACAATGAAGGAACCAAGAAATATAGAAAAGTACAAACAGGATTGGTTAACAAACAATGTATAAGTACAAAATCTGAGAGTTTCAACCAGAGGGGAGGAATGGGTGTATCAATCTTATGTCAAGTCATGAAATATGGATAATATTCAGCAATATCTATGAGAAGAATAAGAACAGCAAAGATATTCCATTACAGAGGAATTTTTCATGTATAAATATAAATTTGAATGTGATATTGTAACCTACATTTTGTGTTAGACAGATAAATTTCCAACTTACATGCATTAGGCAGTAAGATAAGAAAAACAATGCTTATAACTAAAATCTTATGTATGTTTCTAGATTGTGGATTTGCAAATACTTCGGGTTAACACAGAAAGAAGAAAAGCAAATAGATAATCTCAAAACTGAACTGATTGCAAAGGAAGCAAGGGGAAAAGCAGGTCTGTAGCCTCCAAACCTCAAGAGAAGAGATATTTTAAGTATAATTCCATTAGACATCTTGCATATGTATGTTGGAAAAACAACAAAGGTAACAAAGAAATGAAATGTTATAGTTTTGAAAGATTAGAATAAAAATCAGTAAAATTTCTAGGATTAAGAAGAAAAGACGAAACTTAAGAAGTGTACTCTCTCTGTGTTACATGTAAGAAGTCTAATTATTTGGAAAAATCACTTAGATTGTTATTTTAAAAACACGAAGGAAAGGAATGGAGATCAAGATAAAAAAAGGAAAGTGTGCTTCTTGACAGAGAACAATGAAACAGAATAATGGGTTTTGGACTCGAGAACAATGACCCATATGGTTAATAAACTGGAATATTTTAAAAATAGGAAGAAATAATAATGGAAAGTGGAGTAGTGTGAAGAAATATTTCCATGGAAGCTAAAGCGAAAGTTAGAATAGAGTCAGATACTTGAATATTGTTTGTGTTCTACACTTGAGACAGAATTTCTTGTCAGTAAATCTGATAACTGGAGATGGTGGTGAAGTAATGCTCAAGGAAAATGAAGTAATAGTTCATAAAAACAAAGAAGAAATATTTGTAGGGAAGATGTATAATAATGGACTTTATACTAGTAGAGAGGAACAAGAAGCTAGTAGAGAGGCACAAGAAATTGGGGAATCTATGTATAGGGAACATGAAAGAGTTGTCCAAGAAAGTATTAGAAATAAAATTAATCAAAAGAGTACTAAAGACAGGAATTAGAGAACATAGGATGTTTTTGTGAAGCAAAGCAATCGAAGATTCCATTTCAGGGGACGACAACAAGGTTGAAAAGCCAGTTAGAAACAAAACATTCTGATTTATGTGAGCTTATACAGCCAGAGACATAGAACAGAAATGGGTATGTGATGACAATCTTAGATTTTACTAATTTTGTAAGGATTTATGTTATGGAATTAAATAGTAAAGCATTACAGAGATTGTTTAATTGTGTTGCAGCAGCAGAAACAAAGTGGAATAACATACAGATTTAAATGCGTAAACGGAAACAGGAGTTTACCAGCCGAGAATTCAAGAATTGGTGCAGACAGAAAGTAATTATGCTGGATTATCCAACTCTGTACACGTCTCAACTAAATAGAAACACTTAATCGAACATAATTGAATAAAACACGAGAATTCCTGTACGACTGAAATGGAAAAGAAATTGTGGATGGAGGCTGCATACTTTGCAACTTATCTACGGAATAAAAGTTCTGCAACAGCAATGAATACAACGGCATATAGAAAGTGAGTAGGAGAAAGATCTCACATGTGAATTACACGTTTTTTGAGAAACTAATATTCTTCGACATCTGAGAGTAATAGAGCAATTTTGTTTGCAGATTCGTTTCAAGGAAAGTAAACTCTGCAAGAATTACGCAATGAATATTACAGATTAAGATTTGTATTGACAATATAATTGAATAAATGATACAGCATAATCTTTGTACTAAGAGTTTTGTTCATTTCAATACTGGAATTACTAAAGTGGTCTCATGCATAAGATATTGCAAATTTATAGTTGTTCTATCAAAAGTTATTATTGATTTCATTCAGATAGGAAGGTAATTATATATATTTATTTCTTTTATGCATTTGACCCCTTTGGTAATTCTGGATAAATTAATTCCTTTTTTAACTAATTATTTTGTAATAATTATTGCACTGATACCGAAGGCATTGATCGCTCGACAATAATTATTATCCTTTATACAATCAATTCATAAATTCCATGCACACATTATAAAAAGAATATCCTTGGGCATCTTCTCATACATTTTCGTTCACATTGTACTTCTAGTTTTGTCGGTTATTTAATATTTTCTCAAATGATCATAATCATTGATACGAAATCACGTACGCCTTCGATTAATTATTAATAACAAATTAATTAGCATCAAATTATTCTCGGAAATGGCAAAAGAATGTTGCCTATAGTTTCAACTTTGCGATGCAACTATAGAAATTCATGAATTAATTACTCAGACTCAGGTTTCGTTAATTTTCTACTGTCGAATTTATTTATTAAGGTAATAACCGATTCAAATTTAAGCGCCTACGATCAGCGCCATCTATGATTTGGGCTCAAAAATCAAGAAAGTGATAGGAATATAGAATAGGCAAGGAGGTAGGCGGTGAGCAGGTCACGTGACAGACAATGACAGAGCGGGGATAGAAAAGGATAGAATGGCTCCGGCAGTGAAAAATTATTAATTACACAATTTTTGTAATTAATTTGTGAACTTTCATAACTTCAATGCAAAGCTGGAACTTCAGACTACATTCCTGTAAAATTTTCGTAAAGAATTTAACTCTAAATTGTTAGTTATTAATTTTTGTTTGATGGCGTCTATGATTTCGTAACGACGACCATTACAATCTTCCGTGAAAATATTTAATACTAAACGAAACTAGAAGCAAAATGTGATCAAAAGTTATATGAGAAGATTCGCAGAAACATTGTTTTTCTAATGAGTGCATAAAGTTTCATAAATTAATTGCGTAAAGGATAGTAATTAATGAAAAACCAATGGCGTCTTCGACAACAATTCAAACACTCGATAGAATAATAATTAATAATTAATTAATTAGGGACAAGATTATATCGAAAAATATATTGGAAAGGTCTTGAAGGATCTGGCTTTACGATGCAATTATAAAAGTTCATAAATTAATCCCGGGAATTGAGTAATTAATTAATCATTTAATAAAAATTCAAAAAGGAACAGTCAGCGCCGCCTATAGATTTATACTGGAACTAACAGAGCACAAGCTTCCAGGTAAAAATCATAGGTGGCGCTGACTGTTCCTTTTTGAATTTTTATTAAATGATTAATTAATTACTCAATTCCCGGGATTAATTTATGAACTTTTATAATTGCATCGTAAAGCCAGATCCTTCAAGACCTTTCCAATATATTTTTCGATATAATCTTGTCCCTAATTAATTAATTATTAATTATTATTCTATCGAGTGTTTGAATTGTTGTCGAAGACGCCATTGGTTTTTCATTAATTACTATCCTTTACGCAATTAATTTATGAAACTTTATGCACTCATTAGAAAAACAATGTTTCTGCGAATCTTCTCATATAACTTTTGATCACATTTTGCTTCTAGTTTCGTTTAGTATTAAATATTTTCACGGAAGATTGTAATGGTCGTCGTTACGAAATCATAGACGCCATCAAACAAAAATTAATAACTAACAATTTAGAGTTAAATTCTTTACGAAAATTTTACAGGAATGTAGTCTGAAGTTCCAGCTTTGCATTGAAGTTATGAAAGTTCACAAATTAATTACAAAAATTGTGTAATTAATAATTTTTCACTGCCGGAGCCATTCTATCCTTTTCTATCCCCGCTCTGTCATTGTCTGTCACGTGACCTGCTCACCGCCTACCTCCTTGCCTATTCTATATTCCTATCACTTTCTTGATTTTTGAGCCCAAATCATAGATGGCGCTGATCGTAGGCGCTTAAATTTGAATCGGTTATTACCTTAATAAATAAATTCGACAGTAGAAAATTAACGAAACCTGAGTCTGAGTAATTAATTCATGAATTTCTATAGTTGCATCGCAAAGTTGAAACTATAGGCAACATTCTTTTGCCATTTCCGAGAATAATTTGATGCTAATTAATTTGTTATTAATAATTAATCGAAGGCGTACGTGATTTCGTATCAATGATTATGATCATTTGAGAAAATATTAAATAATGGACAAAACTAGAAGTACAATGTGAACGAAAATGTATGAGAAGATGCCCAAGGATATTCTTTTTATAATGTGTGCATGGAATTTATGAATTGATTGTATAAAGGATAATAATTATTGCCAAACGATCAATGCCTTCGGTATCAGTGCAATAATTATTACAAAATAATTAATTAAAAAAGGAATTAATTTATCCAGAATTACCAAAGGGGTCAAATGCATAAAAGAAATAAATATATATAATTACCTTCCTATCTGTATGAAATCAATAATAACTTTTGATAGAACAACTATAAATTTACAATATCTTATGCATGAGGCCAATTTAGTAATTCCAGTATTGAAATGAACAAAACTCTTAGTACAAAGATTATGCTGTATCATTTATTCAATTATATTGTCAATACAAATCTTAATCTGTAATATTCATTGCGTAATTCTTGCAGAGTTTACTTTCCTTGAAACGAATCTGCAAACAAAATTGCTCTATTACTCTCAGATGTCGAAGAATATTAGTTTCTCAAAAAACGTGTAATTCACATGTGAGATCTTTCTCCTACTCACTTTCTATATGCCGTTGTATTCATTGCTGTTGCAGAACTTTTATTCCGTAGATAAGTTGCAAAGTATGCAGCCTCCATCCACAATTTCTTTTCCATTTCAGTCGTACAGGAATTCTCGTGTTTTATTCAATTATGTTCGATTAAGTGTTTCTATTTAGTTGAGACGTGTACAGAGTTGGATAATCCAGCATAATTACTTTCTGTCTGCACCAATTCTTGAATTCTCGGCTGGTAAACTCCTGTTTCCGTTTACGCATTTAAATCTGTATGTTATTCCACTTTGTTTCTGCTGCTGCAACACAATTAAACAATCTCTGTAATGCTTTACTATTTAATTCCATAACATAAATCCTTACAAAATTAGTAAAATCTAAGATTGTCATCACATACCCATTTCTGTTCTATGTCTCTGGCTGTATAAGCTCACATAAATCAGAATGTTTTGTTTCTAACTGGCTTTTCAACCTTGTTGTCGTCCCCTGAAATGGAATCTTCGATTGCTTTGCTTCACAAAAACATCCTATGTTCTCTAATTCCTGTCTTTAGTACTCTTTTGATTAATTTTATTTCTAATACTTTCTTGGACAACTCTTTCATGTTCCCTATACATAGATTCCCCAATTTCTTGTGCCTCTCTACTAGCTTCTTGTTCCTCTCTACTAGTATAAAGTCCATTATTATACATCTTCCCTACAAATATTTCTTCTTTGTTTTTATGAACTATTACTTCATTTTCCTTGAGCATTACTTCACCACCATCTCCAGTTATCAGATTTACTGACAAGAAATTCTGTCTCAAGTGTAGAACACAAACAATATTCAAGTATCTGACTCTATTCTAACTTTCGCTTTAGCTTCCATGGAAATATTTCTTCACACTACTCCACTTTCCATTATTATTTCTTCCTATTTTTAAAATATTCCAGTTTATTAACCATATGGGTCATTGTTCTCGAGTCCAAAACCCATTATTCTGTTTCATTGTTCTCTGTCAAGAAGCACACTTTCCTTTTTTTATCTTGATCTCCATTCCTTTCCTTCGTGTTTTTAAAATAACAATCTAAGTGATTTTTCCAAATAATTAGACTTCTTACATGTAACACAGAGAGAGTACACTTCTTAAGTTTCGTCTTTTCTTCTTAATCCTAGAAATTTTACTGATTTTTATTCTAATCTTTCAAAACTATAACATTTCATTTCTTTGTTACCTTTGTTGTTTTTCCAACATACATATGCAAGATGTCTAATGGAATTATACTTAAAATATCTCTTCTCTTGAGGTTTGGAGGCTACAGACCTGCTTTTCCCCTTGCTTCCTTTGCAATCAGTTCAGTCTTGAGATTATCTATTCTCTTTTCTTCTTTCTGCATTAACTCCCACGCATTTGCAAATACACGTTCTAGAAACATACGTACATAAGATTTCAGTTATAAGCATCGTTTTTTCTATATTACACCGTAATGTATGTAATTTGAAAACTTACCTGTTAATTACGCAATGTGGATTACAATATCATGTTCAAATTTATATTTATACGTGAAAAATTCCTCTGTAACGGATTGTCTTTGCTGTTCTTATCCTTTTCATAGATATTGCTGAATGTTTCCCATATTTCATGACTTGACGTAAAGTTGATACACAAATTCCTCTCCTCTGGTTGAAACTATCAGATTTGTACCTACACATTGTTTGTTAACCAAACCTGTTTGTACTTTTCTATATTTCTTGATTCTTTCATTGCACGTTCATATAAATCTTGAGGTTACAGCATGAAGATCACTCTAAATTTCTAAATATGTTATCCATCTTGATCCTTTCCGAATCCGAATCCAACATTGAAATTTCGGAGAACTAAACCACAGGAGATAACAACGGAGTACGAACTGTCACACACTTCTACTTTCGGCACTGTATTTAGAAGAAAAACAGCGAAAATCGAAAATAAACCACTGAGTCTATTAGAGAAGAGTCCGTTCTATCGAGTGATAATGAAAAATCAAAATCAAAAATCGAAGTTTCAGAGAGCTAAGCCACGAGAGATAACGACGCAGTACGACGGGCCACGCCCTTCCACTTTCGACACTGTATTTAGAAGAAAAACGGCGAAAATCGAAAAAAAACCACTGATTCTATTAGAGAAGAGCCCGTTCTATCGAGTGACTATGAAAAATTAAACTCAAAAACAGAAGTTTCAGAGAGCTAAGCCACGAGAGATAACAACGGAGTACGAACTGCCACGCACTTCTACTTTCGGCACTGTATTTAGAAGAAAAACAGCGAAAATCGAAAATAAACCACTGAGTCTATTAGAGAAGAGCCCGTTCTATCGAGTGATTATGAAAAATCAAAATCAAAAATCGAAGTTTCAGAGAGCTAAGCCACGAGAGATAACGACGCAGTACGACCTGCCACGCCCTTCCACTTTCGGCACTGTATTTAGAAGAAAAACGGCGAAAATCGAAAAAAAAACACTGATTCTATTAGAGAAGAGCCCGTTCTATCGAGTGATTATGAAAAATCAAAATCAAAAATCGAAGTTTCAGAGAGCTAAGCCACGAGAGATAACGACGCAGTACGACGTGCCACGCCCTTCCACTTTCGGCACTGCATTTAGAAGAAAAACGGCGAAAATCGAAAAAAAACCACTAATTCTATTAGAGAAGAGCCCGTTCTATCGAGTGATAATGACAAATCAAAATCAAAAATCGAAGTTTCAGAGAGCTAAGCCACGAGACATAACGACGCAGTACGACCTGCCACGCCCTTCCACTTTCGGCACTGTATTTAGAAGAAAAACGGCGAAAGTCGAAAAAAACCCACTGATTCTATTAGAGAAGAGCCCGTTCTATCGAGTGATAATGAAAAATTAAAATCAAAAATCGAAGTTTCAGAGAGCTAAGCCACAAGAGATAACGACGCAGTACGACCTGCCACGCCCTTCCACTTTCGGCACTGTATTTAGTAGAAAAACGGCGAAAATCGAAAAAAAACCACTGATTGTATTAGAGAAGAGCCCGTTCTATCGAGTGATAATGACAAATCAAAATCAAAAATCGAAGTTTCAGAGAGCTAAGCCACAAGAGATAACGACGCAGTACGACCTGCCACGCCCTTCCACTTTCGGCACTGTATTTAGTAGAAAAACGGCGAAAATTGAAAAAAAACCGCTAATTCTATTAGAGAAGAGCCCGTTCTATCGAGTGATAATGAAAAATCAAAATCAAAAATCGAAGTTTCCGAGAGCTAAGCCACGAGAGATAACGACGCAGTACAACCTGCCACGCCCTTCCACTTTCGGCATTGTATTTAGAAGAAAAGCGGCGAAAATCGAAAAAAAACCACTGATTCTATTAGAGAAGGTTTACTTCTATCAAGTGATAATAAAATGTCCGAATCCAAAATTGATATTTCGGAGAACTAAGCCACTAGATATAACAACGGAGTACGACCTGCCACGCCCTTCTACTTTCGAGACTCTATTTCGTAAGAAAACGACGAAAATCGAGAAAAGATACATCTTCTGATTAGAGGAGGGTCTACTGTGATGAGTCACAATAAAATATTCTAATACGGAACAGGAATTTTATGTATCTAAGCGAAGAAAGGTAACGGGGTAATTCGATTTTACACGCACTCACACTTTCGTTACTATACGTCGAAAATGAACTGTTCAAATCGGAAGGAAATTGGCCTACTGATCAGGAAACATTCTACTCTAACGAGTCATATCAAAATATGGCAATGCAAGATCTTAATTTCCAATATCTAAACAATAACGATAACACGTAACAACACATCACATTTTGATATACACTTGCACTTGCATCACTTTATATCACACACGTACCGTCGAAATCGAAGAAAGAATAAGAAGAAACTGCATCTGCCGATTAATGCTAACCAATATCCCAGTAGACGATCGAGTTCTGGAATCTACAATCGATGACTCGTGACTATTCTGTTCTCTTATATGATTCACACTTACACTAATTCATGTCGCACATGTATGCGTAGACGAGATTGGTCCTTTCGTAAATATCGCGAACATGTAACTAAAGTTGTTCAATGTTTCGAAAGAATAACTGATACTGCGCATTATCGTTGAATATTTATTTCGTCAGTTACAGTAATTAAAACAATAATCAATGATGGAACTACTGTACGAAACGTATTGTTTCGACACTGAAACTTTTACTTTAAGGCGCGTAACATTTGTCCATGGTTACCGGCATGATGTATTCGCGTCGACTAAAAGTGAGCTGCAATTGGATAAGCTATGCTTGTTTTCGCGGGAAAATGCTTCGTGTCTGAGATAGCCATCTACTAAAGTATCAATGTAGAATATCAAACGATTTCTTATATGTATTAATAACAATGATACAAATTCAAATATGTTTCTGTTATGAAAATAATAAATTAAGAAGTACTTATTTTCCATTATAGAAAACTTATAAATTAATAAAATTAATTATTAAATTAATTATAAAAATATATTGTATAGTAATATATAATATATATATGTATTAGTTACAAAATTTGATACATGAGTAGTATGACCATTTTTATTGAACATAGTTTTCATAAATTCTGCGAATGCACGATTAATAACGTGTGAAAGCATTCTGAGTTATATAATGTGTATATATGAGTTATGTAAATTCTTAAAATTTGTTAAAAAGTTTGCTTTTTGTAACTTTAAAATGTTGTTTCAAACACTTATGCATTAAAAACTATTGTTACGAAGAAGTAAATGGCACTTTTATATTGTTTTTATGTGTGCATGTAATTCATGAATTAATTGCATAGAAGTTAGTAATTAATGGAGAATCAATAGCATCTTCGGTATGAGTTCATGTCCTCTGTGCAATAATTATTAATAATTAATTAATTAATTGAGGAAAAATTTATAAATGCACAAATTATTGGAAATATATTTGCTTCTGACAATATTTAGTTTACATTTCATTCAGATATTAATTATATATACTTATTTATTTTATGCTTTTGACCTTTTTAGTAATTCTAGTGTTAAACTGAACCATATTCTTCAGTTGTACAAAGATTATGCTGTATCATTTATTCAATTACATTGTCAATACAAATCTTAATCAGTAATATTCATTGGGTAATTCTTGTAGAGTTTACTTTCCTTGAAACAAATCTGCAAACAAAATTGCTCTATTACTCTCAGATTTCGAAGAATATTGGTTTCTCAAAAAACGTGTAATTCATATGTAAGATCTTTCTCCTACTCACTTTTTATATGCTGTTGTATTCATTATTGTTACAGAATTTTTATTCTGTAGATAAGTTGCAAAATACACAGTTTTCATCCACAATTTCTTTTCTAGTCGTACAGGAGTGCTCATGTGTTATCCAGTAATGTTTGATTAAACCTTTCCATTCATCTGAGGTGTTTACAGTGTCGTATAATCCAGTATAATTACTTTCTGTCTGTAACAATGTTTGTTTTCTAGACTGATAAACACATCTCCCTCCATTACAGCATCTAAATCTGTGTGTTATTCCACTTTTCTCTTGCTGCTGCAACATAATTAAACAATCTCTGTAATGCTTCAGTATATGATTCCATAAAATATATCATCACAAAATTAGTAAAATCTAAAACTGTCATTGCGTACCTATTTTTATCCCATATCTCTGACTATATAAGCTCACAAATCAGAATGTATAATTTTAAACTGCTTTCTTGCCTATGTTCTCATCTCTCAAAATGGTGTCCTCAATTGTTTTGCATAGAAAAAGTATTCTGTATTCTCTAAAATATTCTAGTTTATTAACCATATAGTTCATTGGTCTCAAGTCCACAATCCATTAGTCTGTTACATTGCTCTTTGAAAAGAAGCAGACTTTCTTTTATTATCTTGATATCTTTTTCTTTCCATCATGCTTTTAAAATAACAATCTAAATGATTTTTTTCCAAATAATTAGACTTTTCACATATCCCACACAGAGAGTACACTTCTTAAGTCTTGTCTTTTCTTCCTAATCCTAGAAATTTTTCTGATTTTTATCTCAATCTTTCAAAACTGAAGCATTTAATTTCTTTATTACCTTTATTGTTTCCCCAACATACAAGTGCAAGATGTGTAGTGGAGTTATACTTGAAACACCTTTTCTCCTGAGCTTTGAAGACTATAGATTCATTTTGATCTGCTTTTCCCCTTGCTTGCTTGGCAATCTGTTGAAATGTGAAATTATCTATTCTTTTCTGTTCTTTCTGATTACCTTCCACATACTTGCAAATAGACGATACCTGTGTGGCAATATGGTTACGATTTTAATTATAAGCATTGTTTTTTGTATCTTACTTTCTAATGCATGTAATTTGAAAACTTACCTGTCAGCCATGCAATGTGAGTTATTATATTATGTACAATTTTAGATTTATGCATGAAAAATTCCTCTTTAGCAAAATATCTTTGCCATTCTGTATCCTTCTCATGGATATTGTTTAATTTTACCCATATCTCATGACTTGAGATACAGGTTGGTACATGAATTAATAATACCTCTCCTATGGTTGAAAATATCAGATTTTGTAATAACACATTGCTTGTTAACCAATCCCGTTCATAGTTTTCTGTATTTCTTAATTCTTTCATTATATGTCCATACAAACCTCGAGATCGCAGTACAAGGTCCACACTAAATTTTCAAGTATGATATCCATCTCCATCCTTTCATCTATTGATACTTCCAGTATCCTTCATGAATTTTGTTTCCCATACTCAAACATGTGGTCTGCACTCTGGGTCCATAACCTGTTGATTTATTTTTCTATTTAAAACATACACAACTCACACACATTCCACTTTACATTACTCACCCAAGATCTTCTGTTGTTTTCATCGCTGCCACAATCTCACGTCATTCTTTCCAGTTACGGATTAATTCGCCATTTACAGTCGAAAATATCCATTACACAATTACCGTCCAATAATAACATGTATCGGGAGCATATAACCAAAGTTACTAACCGATTCAAATTCAAGCGTCTTCGATTAGCGCCATCTATGAGTTTGGACTGGAACCTTGAACCTTTGTTGTCGTTTGAATTCTCATTCGGTATTAGAAAATTAATAAGTTACTCGATTTCTGCGATTAATTTATGAACTTTTATAATTTCATCGTATAGGCACAGCCTTGGCGAACTTTCTAATATGACTTTTGATATAAATTTGTCTCTAATTAATTAATTATTAATTATTATTCTATCGAGTGTTTGAATTGTTGTCGAAGTCGCCATTGGTTTTTCATTAATTACTATCTTTTATGCAATTAATTTATGAATTAGATGAACACAGAATGAAGAGAATATCCTTAGGCATCTTCTCATATAACTTTTGTTCACATTTTATTTCTAGATTTATTCATTATTTAATATTTTCTCGAAAGATTATCCTGGTCAATGTTACGAAATCATGAACGCCATAAAATAATTATTAATAGCAAGCTAATTAGCAACAAATTGTTATCGAATCTTACATAGGAATGTTGCCAATAGTTCCAGCTTTACGATGCAATTATAAAAGTTCATAGATTAATTACAGAAACTTGGTAATTTGTAATTTTTCCCTGCCAAGTCCATTCTATCCTTTTCTAACCGCTTTCTGTCCTTGTCTGTCACGTGACCAGGTATAGACGACTTCCTTGCACATTCTATATTCCTATTACTTTTGTGAGCGTTTGGTCCAAAATCATAGTTGGCGTTGACCGAGTGTCGCTCCAATTCTATTATCCTTGACTTACTTATTGATGGAATCAGTGCCGTAGCAACAGGTTGTATTAGGGGTATATTGACTTTATTTAATAACAAGATTTGAACTATGTTGATATTTTAATGAACATATCAAACTTCTTTTTTTTTTAATTTTTTGCTATTTTTACCACACCATAAAAGAACGTATAGTAATTATACGTATACCATATTTACTATTATATTTGGCAGTTTATCTTCGCTAATAATACGTTTATTATTAGTTAATATATTACTGATTATTTAAAATTTAAACGAACATCGTAACAATGAATAAATGATACCATTGTAAATGCAAGCAAGAGATACACATACACTTATGTCGTTTATCTGTAAAGTTAGAATGTATTTTTCTTTGCGTAGCAGTTATATGTTAGCTCCGTTGCACTTGATACTCGGATTATGTGTAGCTACGATACTGTCGAGGCTCGGCAAGCGGGTAGTGGCTGCAAGGCGGTAAATCGTCGTATAGGTGTTACTTGACGAATGTTTTCTCCGTCTAGTCGAATTGCAAGCTGCTTCTACAATTCTGTTGTAGGAACGACTAGTAGAGGAATATCTACAGGATACGATATCGTATAGCAAATTCGTATCGAATAAAAAACTTTTTATTGAAATGCAAGAATAGTACGCCAAATACACGCTCGTTGGCTTATTTTTAAACTTTGATGACCAAGTATAGTTATTCAAACTTACGAATAATTATAATTATTAACATTGATAAACTCCAGATACTCTCACCTAAATTTTAACGTAAGGATCAACCTCCTAACTTTTTTATTTTTCGTGTAATCCTTCACTTTATTCGAAAATCGTGCTGCTTTAGTAAGACTAATATTTTTCTGGAAACTAACCTCTACAAAATTCGTCAATGGATATTACAGATATGTGACAGAGGTAAAATTTGTTAGATAGTGTTATTATTGGAAAAAGGGAGCTCTCAAATGATGTCAACGGGGGAATGAAATGAACGACAGTAATTTGTGATGAACCAACTGCGGATGATTTAATTTTGGGCATGTTGATACACTCAACACGTTGTATTGCATTTATTACACAGGTAAAATTCGCTTAATGCTGCTTTGTATTGTTATCGTTCGCTATGTAATTAGTATTTGACAGATATTAAATAAAAACGCGTGTTGGGTATGTATCGCAGAACGTTGGGTACATTAATAATTTTGTTCACTTTGGATAATGTAGGGGTATCCATGAAGACCAAGAATAAACTGCAGGAAGTTGAAAATGACTTCTATTCACATCTTCGAAAGTGAATGCATTTATCGTCGATGTCTTATTTTCTGCGTTCGAAGAATTGGGAGTGTTACGAATTGGCACTTCGAGATCATGAGAGTGCTCGTGAGATCGTAAGTTAGTAATGGTAGAAAATTGTTTTCTGCATATGTTACAACGGTACGGGCGATTTCCTGAAAAGAAATCGATAACTCTATTGGTGTTTTATTTCATAAAGTAACAGTTAACTCGATATTTTCGATGTATATTGAAAGCACTGGGTAAAGTTAAAAAATACCACGAAATAACCTATAGATTTTGCATTACTAAAATATGTCTTATCCTGATATTTTTATAAATAAATTCAAATTCTTTTTTTGCCTCGATTCCAAAAGATGCAACAAAGTGTCAATGATCCATCAATTAGCATTCTTCGTGATATTTAATTGATATTAATTACCAGTGTGCACTTGCATGTGATGATGTAAAGCTCCAGGCTTACAGAATCCCCGATTGCAAACGGAACATCGCATCGGCCAATTACCACTATGGGAATACCCATGGGCCCTTAAATCACCCGGAGTTGGAAAAGAACGACCGCATTCGTTGCATTTATGGGGTTTCTCCTACGCATATTTTACTATCACTGTCGTATATTAGCAAATTAAATATCAAGTTTAAGTGTCGCATAGTCGTAATCGTACGGTACCGTTCGCAAAGAAAGGCACCAGACTTATAACACCTGGTATTTTCTGCATTCAAAGGAATAGAGCGTAAGTTATTAAGATATTAAATGTTAATAAAAACCTTGTAATGTGTCATTCGATGGTAATACAAATTTGACGATGCAGTGAAGCGCTTGCCGCAAATGGGACATTCGTGTGGCCGTTCTCCAGTGTGTATTCTGACATGAGTGTTCAATGAGCTACTCGTACTGAACATTTTTCCACACACGTCGCAACCATGCGGTTTTTCACCTGTCAATTTGTATCATTTATCGCTGAATCTACTGCAACGTTTACTGTCTTAAAAATCGTTTAAAAATCACGAAAATTTTCCTAGATTAAGATAATAACGTTACCGTAAATGATTACCATTTGAACAAATTTCAACTTACTTGAATTCTCGTTTAATCGTGAGTTTGATAGGGCATCGTAAATAAATGAATTTGTCACGATAACAATGAAGCAATAACATAAATTTAGGTATACTAACCTGTGTGAGTTCTCAGATGCCTCTTGAGCAACGAGGGCCTGTCAAAATTCTTGCCACACGTCTGACAGGGTAAACATCTTTGAAACTTGGACGAGTTGAACAAATTCGTTCGTTTGTCGGAACTACGGCAGCTCAAATCTAATGGCGCGTCTTGCACCACGCTGCACACTGGTTACGATTTAACAGTAAAATAATTATAGATGAGACACAATTTACTTGGGAACGTGCATCTTAAGAAACTAAGAAGCAAAACTTATTTCGATCATGTGCGGTACATCTGCACAGCTTAAAAACGTAACTTAAACGGTTCACCAAAAGTCAAGAAGGCCGATATCGAGAATTTTCTTACTCGTTAAAAAGCTCAAAATAGTAACTGATCGAAGAATGTTATTTATTTAATTACATTCGACTCTTACCGGACATTACAAAACTCCCTTTGCGATTTTTAAACAAGGCGATATTCTAAGAAATATCACGAGTACCGTCGACGCTAAAATTTCACGCACCTCACTAATGTATCCAAACATGAGGAAGGATAAGTTCGAATTAGATGCTTACTACCCCAAACAGATTATGCAAGCGATTACAGGTGAGAAAGAGGGTTGTGACGCCGAGGGCGCATGTCGGAGGGCGGTATTTTTTCCCGAGGGCGGAGTTTGATACACCTTTTCATAATACACAGCATCACGATGATGCAAGATATTTCTAAATATCTTCTATCGAACTGTATTTAATACACGCAGACGTATAAGCGTGCAAGAAACTGCAATTTAACTCTTTGAACCTGGAGAACGTCGAATAAAATGGTACGTTATTCGGGCCAATTGCTACATCGAAATCTTCTTAGAGACATATTTTTGATAAATTTTGTACTTGTATATTTTTGTCTATTGCCTACAATTACCAGTAATCGCCACGGGTCTCTTTAGAGCGTATACAGCGAACACGAGATATGGCATGAATGCTCCGCAAAAATTTGCTATTATTTTTGAAAGATAAAAACTTTATCTGACTCTGGTTACAGGATAAAATTCGTACGAATCGAAGATGACGTGAAACTTTCTATGTTCATAAGAGGAATACTATGCTATAGTTAATAGCATACTGTCATCCCATATTGTGCCCCCTATTATTCTATAGTGCCAACCGGTACCAAGGATGTTAGAATGGCACCTCATTCTCACATAAAGTAAAAGTCATGGGAGTCATTTCCTGCAATAAGTAATTTTTTTAAGTACCTAGATCTCTGACTCTGAAATTCAAAATATTTCCTTCAATTTTTCTTACCCGATAATTCTTTTTACAGAAAAAGAAAATTTATTCTATCCTGAAAAGACCTGAAAGACCTGAAAGTCGAATTTATAAATCCGTTTTCGACGAATCCTAATTTCATAATTAATCGAGGGGATTATATTTCAACTGCATACCGATCTTTTTATAATAAATTATAATAAATTATTTTTTGTCAATTACGATGTTTACTATAACAGCTGTGCATTAGTAATAATTTCGATAATTCCATTTATAAGTATTTATTATGAAAAAATCCTGTATCATGAGATAAGCCTTTTAAACTGAAATAAAGCTTAATTATCTCGATAGAACGATACGTTTTTCAGCAGTAACGCTTCGTCACGATATTGGCGATTTTTCACAGTATTCAACCGGAGGTGAGATAATTTGTCGTATGGCATCGGAACGCCGGACGTCCCGCGGCGTCATTCCCTCGTTTGTCACCTGAGAGGATATTAACGCTATAGAAGTCTCCTTGGAATCATTACAAATCGCTTCTTCATCGACCACACGTGACAATACCTCGATTTATGCTATGTATATTGCAATATTATCGTAAAAGATCGATTTCACAGATGCTCCCTACGTATTTTAGACTTTAAAGCGGATACCACGTTTTTACGTCTACAAAATGCAGATGGATTTTTCAAAAATTAGACCAAAGTTATTTTAAACTTTATTATAAATGATACATTATAAGTGATTATATTGCTTATTATGTAGATATATGATAAATAAAAATATCATTTTCATGTCGCAGTTAATACAGCGATTTTTATTAACGAGAATGAAATTGAAGAGCTAAAAAACAACCAAAGCATGATACAGTTTTATTTCAAATGAAAGTAAGAGATATTTCCTTGAACTTTTAACTAAACATTCTTATTGCTTATATAGATAAAATGAAAGTAAAATAAATGTCACTGAATAATAATTTGATTATAACTTGAATGTTATACATTTGAGATTATGTACAGTGATATTATTTTAGATTTTATTTACTCGTACAAATAAGATATCACAGCTTTATATTGCACCGGACTCTTCCATTTTGTCATCTTTTGTTTCTTGTTCTTGAACTTCGGAATGTTTCTCGGCATTGCTAGATTTATCATCATTTTCCGTATTATTTTCACTTTCCGTAGGATTAGTTGAAGTATTTGATTTTTCTACTTCTGCATTACATGCAGCAAATTGAGCAGCCTGTGCTTGTGGAGAAGTATCAGATTTTAAAATTTCACGTAATGCCATAGTCGCATATGTAGAAGATTTTAATGACATTTCTATTATTAAAGCTTTGTATTGGCCCTCTAAAAAATTAAAAAATTTCATAATCGTTTGTTGACTTCTGATAAAAATTAAAATATTTTAATAGTATAGAAAAATGTTGAAAAAATAAGCAAAATACGGATAAAATGTTATACCAGGATCATCTTTTGGAGCTGGTGATTTTCTCATTTCATCAATATCGCTCATAATAAGATCGCTATGTTTCTCTGTGTAATGCATAATATTCCAAGATAAATTTGAAGGAATTTGCAGTATATTTCGATAAGTACCTCCTAAATTATATTTTCTGAAACGAAGTAAATGTTATAAAATATAAAAAATTTATACTTAAATTACTTAAATTAAGATAATATAGTTAACAGATATTTAAAGTTCATCCTTAATAACTTACTTATTCTTCTGTTTAAGATCAGTAGTTAATCCATCTTTTGCTAAAAACTCATTGAACCATGATTTGGCATAAGGCGGATATGTGACTTTCCAGCCAACCTGAGGCATTAATACATCTGCTAAAGCATAATTTGACAAATCTTCTTCTTTAAGAATTTTTACTGTGGGAAGATTATGTAAATCTTTGTTCTCATCTTTCTCGTTAATAGTGTTAGTTTGCTCCGCATTCTCGTCTATTTTAAGACAACATTCTGTAGCATCTGTTACTTCTTTAATCAAAGTATTTGATGATTCTTCTAATATTTTAGAAGATTCCTCCATTTTTACATCTACAGCTGTTTCACTTTCAAGTTTACTTATTTTTTTATTAGGCTCCATAGTATCTTCACTTGCTAATTCATTTTCGTTATCATAAACAAATTCTTCTTCATTATCACTGTGTTTTGTATTATTTTCATACACTAAATCCCCTACTATAGGATTCCTTCCAAATTCTCTTATTCTTCTTGATACCATATGATTCCATACAAAGCTTTGATATGCATGAATATACATTAAGCGAGCATTTCTTGGTATTGAATCTAAAGCACCCTGAGGATTATTATTACCAGCTATACTAAGGCCCTTTAGAAGTGTAGCTTCTATTTTATCATATCTTTTAATTATATTATATGCAGCATGTGCATCTTTAGTTTTTTCATATACTTTTCGCGCTTCGACTAGATCTTTATCTTGTTCACCTTCTCTAGGCTTTAAAATTAATTCAATTGCTTCATTCCATTTACCTATTTTCATAATATACACAAAGTATAGCAAACAAATTCTATATGGAAGTAATATAATAAAGAGAATTCTATACAGAAGTAAGTAGAGAAATTAAATTATTATTATGCAAATTAAATAAAAAAAATTACCTTGAAGTAAAGCTTTGCCTATTTCATATGTAGGAATAGCAACTACAGTACCAAATCGTTGCAAACCATAATAGTTTATAAATCCATGATCCCTCAAAGAAGTCATTGTTTTTTCAATTTCTTCATCTGTTCCACTAATATTTCTTAAAGCAATTCTGAAGTGATTACCAATCAACATCCCTAATTTCAAAGACTCTGACTCAAATTTAAAATTTCCTACATATGCTCCACGTACATTGTTTGCAGCCCGTAATATATTTGTAGGTGCAACTTTTCTCACGCTAACCCACTGAGTGGTCCATGCCCTACGATCCTTTGTTCCAGCATAACTGAAATTATTTGGCTTCAAACGTAAATTCATGGCTAATTGATTCAAAGCATCCATTGTATCCATATTCACTTTATGTAACACAAAATAACAAAATTCTTCTTCTTTTTTCCAATTTATCCTGTCATCTTTTCGAAAATTACTATCTAAAATCACAGAGTATTATATTAATATAAATCAATATATTTTAAGTTAGAAATAAATATCTAACATACTGGCAATAACATGTTTTTTATTTGGCAAAATCACCATGACCTTCTTATCTGTTTTATCTATAGTTTGGCTAATAACATTCCTCATTGTATTAGCAATTCTATGAATTGCTCTACGTTGAGTTTTATCTATATTTGTTACATCAATTTCTATAACAGATTCTTTTGATTCTTTCAAACACTGTAACTGATCCCAAATTGTATCTGATATCATTTTTCTTAGATCTTCTATATTTTCCTTTTTATCTGATGGAATGTCTTGATTTGTTAATTTAGCTATTTGTCCATCAAGAGCAATTTCATTAACATGAAAATCTGTATATCTTTCTTTAATAACACCAAAAAATCCTCCATTTCCTATAAATTCTGTGATACCAACGTCACATTCTTTTAGCCGATTTCCAACTTCCAATTTCTTTCTTTTCCCATCTAGTTGAAAATTTGACCAGTTACGTTTAAACGGTTTCTTGCCAAAATTATCACTTCTAAATCCTATAAAGAAAATTCCATAAATAAAAGAATCTGTTAATTTTCATAAAATCATTATTATAAATGTTCTTATCTCAAAATCTTACCACTATTGAATGAACCTCTATTTTTTTTATAATCATTATTTGATCGATAATCTTTCCTGTAATCTTTTTGATATCTATTACGTTTATATTCCTGTCCAGATTCTTCTTTAACGTTACAGTGTTTAATACTGTTTTCAGAACCACTATTTTTATTTGTAGTTTCAGACATTATATTTAACTTATGAAACTTTTATAAATTTTATTTTTTCAATTAAGAATTCTGTTCGGTTTCTTAAGTTTGTAAAATAATTAATTCAACCTAATTAAGATCGAAGGCAAGTTATTATTTACAGGATAGTAACCTGACGGATGACACGTGTTTTAAAGCAGTGCATCTCAACCAAAAATAGATCTCAAATGTTTTATGTATTTTGTTATTTTTTGAAGAATTATATATTAGAAAAAAGATTATTGTAAAAAAAATACATTGTTCAATTCAAATTTAGGTATTAAATATAGAAAAATAAAATTGCAAACAAATATACTGTAAGTAGCATATCATAATAATAGTAATATAGTACTATATACCACTATAAATAAATATAGTAAAATGAAATTATTTTTATAAAATAATGTATTACAATAAAAACATTTTATTTTACATATTAGCCTTAGTATACGTGCATTATATCGGGACAAAATTGAGTGAATATTGCGACGTTCGATAAATCGAATAAAAAAGTAGACGTGAAGTAATCTGCTTAAGAAACTTATCTGTAGTTGTACTTTCCTTGCTATATACGTGAGTTTATAATTGTCATATTTTGTTGTCACAAAAAATTAAAGAAGACTAAGTGTCGTTCTTTACAAACGTCGTTTTGTAACAAATCTTATATTTTACAATCACAAAATGATTTTTAAAAAGATAATATCTCCTAACGCCTTTTACAGGGTTAAACAATTAGGTAAGTAAAATTTCGAATGTGGAAAGATATCTAAATTGTTCCGATTTACATAATCATGATTTACTATTTTTAATGACATTGATATAACCTTAACCACAAAAATCATTTCACATCTGCAATCATTGTTATATTCTTTGATTCAGTGTATTATGATAAAAGATAAAATGCAAGATGTATGCATAATATAAAATAAAAATATAATTATGTCATTCTTTTTGATTTATTAGTATTATAAGATTATAGTATGATCATAATATTATTTTTTTTCTCAAAGTAGTTAGTACATTGTGATATAAATTTTATTACTTTCATTTTTACAGAATCTCTTTCAAAAATTAATCTTTTTGCAAATTCTTGCAAACTGCCTCAATTTGGTAGAACATCTACTAGTCTTGCCAATGGTAAACAATGTGTAAATTCTGGTATAATTAACAATAGAAGTAATTATGTGGCAAAGGTAATAATATTATTAAATTTAAGTATTCATAATATATTAACTTTTCATAATATATGTTTTACTTTATTTGTGGATAGTTCCCAACAAATGTCATGTTAGGTACTCAAATAAGCCGCAAGGCAACTACAACTACAGGCGATCATGTACGTATGTGGGTCTTAGAGAGAATTGTTGCAGTAGCACTTCCAGCTGTAATACCTGCTGCAATCTATTGTGAAAATGCAATTCTTGATGGTATATTGTCCGTATTAGTTGTAATGCATACACATTGGTAATTATACACCTTGACATTTATTGTTAATTTTGTACTTTATATTATAAACCATAATTTTGCATATTTCATATGTTTATGAATTCAATATTTGTTCCTAAATTTATCATGTTGTATCTTGTATTAAATAGGGGTTTCGAAGCCATTATAACCGACTATGCACGTCCTAGTGTTGTTGGACCAGTATTACCAAAAGTTCTGCACTTTTCATTGCTTGTACTCTCAGCAGTTACACTATGTGGATTATTTGTACTCATAAATAATGGTCCTGGAGTTTCAAGAGCTATTAAAGATGCCTGGGCAATTGGCAAACAATCTCCAAGTAAAAAATCTTCTCCAGCTGCTACTGAATAATTCTCCAACCTTTTATTAGATGATTAATATATTAATTTAGATGTTCCCAAAGTTTACTTCTTGTAAATTATTAAAAAATAAATTGTCTTTAAGTAGTGTTTTGTGTTACTTAAATAATAATTATAAAAATTTTAATAGTATAACAAATGTTAATTAATTTTATAAGTAGTTTCAACTCAACCACATATATTTATTTGCATAAATTGTATAACAAAATAAGTACAGTATTTCTATATTATTTATATAAATTTTAAATAATTATACAAATATTATTTAAACATTGAAATTATTTTCAAAGTACAATATAGCTTAGGTTTTAGTTTGCTCCTACAACCTTGTCTATAAAAGATGCCAGCTTGATATCCCTTTGTGATAAACCATTTACATCGTGCGAAGACAAAGTAATGTTTACCTTATTATAAACATTAAACCATTCAGGATGATGATCCATTTTTTCTGCTTGCAATGCAACTTTAGTCATAAAACCAAATGCCTATAAACATAGGTTTGTGACAAGTATATCAATTATTCATAATATTATAAATATAATATGAAAAACTGTTTTTAAGATATAACATACCTCATTAAAATTTTTAAATAAAAACTCCTTGTAGATAGCATCTCTGTGTTCTTGAATAGACCAACCATTTGATAACAATGGTTTTAAATCCTTTTCTCGTTCTCCCTGACTAAGTTTTCCCTAAAATAAAATATTTATTAAGTGTTAAATTTTAACTCAAGCTTCTATTTAAAATATTTTACCTATAAATTTATGTAAATTCTAATAAAAAAATTAAATGTAGTATAATCACTAAAATATATTGTTACTTAGAGAAATCTTAATTAAAAAATTTTTAAGTAAAAAATAATGATATCGCTAACGTGATTGTTAGATCAATACGATCTGGAATTATTTCGACCGCATTTTATATTATAACATATGATACGGAAATACATTCCCGATATAAAAAAAAAATATTTTTATTTCTCGATTGAAAATCATGTAAAAACTACTTTTACGTGACATTAATATTTTCATTATCATTATAAAAGAATAATTTATACAAAAGATCTCTTAAAATCTCAACCACTTGTTACACCCAAAGACATTCAATATCATGTATATATGTATTATATACGTTACATATTATTAACGTATCTGAAGTAGAAAAAGTCGCTAAACAGAGTTAATAATTAATTTTAACAATAATAATAAGTCAAAATTTATATAAGTTACTTGATAGTCGCAGGATAATTATTACATTTTTAATTGTTATAATGTTTAAATAGGTCAAATATTTTACTTTTCACATATTGTAAGCAATTATAATGCATTTCTTAATATTTCATTCTATAAATATATTACAATAGTCTTACCATTTTTACTCTTTTCAAAGTTGGAGTAGATATTCCTCTTTGGTTGAAAATATGGAATACTTTTTCCTGGAAGATCTCCCCACCGTTTATAAGTCGCATGCGCGTTAACATCGACATAGCTTTATGCTTCTTTTTTCCTTAATTATTTCGAAATATTGTATGTATCACAAAATTGAATAATATTTCACTATTACACAATAAGTTGTTATTAAGAATATTTTTGTTATAAATTATCTAGTAAAAAGTTTTTAATATAAATCCATCATATTATATTATTACGTGTTTAATTATTTTAATCTCTACATAATTAATTAAGTCTACATAAATTATTCAAATTATTTAAAACCGTAACTTGTTTTAATAGATCGTAAATATAACCTTAGCACTGAAATGACCACTTTTCCTACAATAAGAAAGCTATGAAGTATATTCAATATTATTATAATATATAATCAATGGTATTGGTAATTTTAGTATTGAGTAGATTATATTTATACAATTATTATAATTTGTTTTAAATTGCTATACAAGTTAATTTCTTGTATACAAAACATCTATCTTGACGGGTTAAGAAAGGCGGCATATTTAAAATGAACGTGAGATACTTTTTGTTTTCCATATATTTACTAAACCTTTATTTTCCATATTTTAAGTAAGTCAACATGTATTTTATCGATTAAATATTTTTGTCAATTTTTATAATTTGAAACATCCAATTTTTTGGTTAAATATACTTTCACAACTTGATACTTAATACTTAAGAATCATATTTATTAAAAAATAAATAGACTAATGTAATAAAAATAAATAGACTAATACTTCATAATATTAAGTATTATAAAAAAGACTTGTAATTTATTAATTGAACAAATCTAAGCCTAAAATACATCTCATATATGTACCGATATATGTATATTCATATATATATATATAAAATAAATATAAATATTTATATATATATATATATATAAAATACATCTCATATATTCACGAAAAGTTAAAAATTAAAAGTTATATATATATTTAAATCTGAATTATACGTTTTATGATTTAATTATCCAATTTATTGATTACATCACGTCTGCAATGAAGATATTAAATCGCAAGAGCCTCGATGTCTGTATTTTAGTAATTCTTTTTCATTGCTCCCTTTAGGAGTACCGTTTCATACAAGGACTTTCATCCTTGCACGTGCTTCTCCTCCACGATGCTTGCGATTACGAACCTTTTACTGTCTCTTCGTTGCGTTACCACACTTTTACATTCACATTCGTGAAACAAGGAGCGTTACGTTCAACGCGTTAATCTATTAAAATCTCAAAACTCTTATCAACCAGCATGAATAAATTAAAAAACTACTGATTACTCGTACAAGTTATGTACTTAGGAGTCACGTTTCTCTCATTTATTTCAATTAAAGAAAGATCATATTTCATGTTTCTCAACTTTTACGAATCATCAGTTAATTCCTGTCTATTGCTTTACCTTAAACAATTGACGTTATTTATGAAATAACAGTAAAATTTGATGAATATTTCCAAAATTAAGATCTTCAATCTCGTTAGAACCATAAGAAACCACATATACATTAATTTGCCCTTATTTTCGATAAGAAAGTAGAAAAGCAGAAAGGTAAAATTTCTAACGATGTTTTGCCACGTAAGTTTATTATCATTTTGGGAACGAAGAACGCAGATGATAGTGCTAGTTAAAGCTCGACATACAATTCACACGTATGTTCAGTTATCAATCGAAACGTCTGATCTTCGATCAATGAATTTCATTTCTCTTATTCGTGTCAGCATCGATGCGATCCGTGATCGGGTAACTGGCTACCGCTCAGATTTACTCTCTCCTGTCACGGATATCCAGTCGCTAACTATTCCACCGTCGTCTATGCGGCAACGTTGTTAACATCGTATATTTGTGCAATATATTTTCAGATTGGACTGCATCCTAGAGCCAGCCCGTGCACGTTATCCTGTCCACGGATGAAAAATAAGGTTGCGCAGCCCTTTCGCTCAGATGTTGGCGCATCTAACGACGCGATGCTACCGTTTCTTTCACACGCGTCGTGT
>NW_016908462.1:0-2833 GCF_001483705.2 Eufriesea mexicana | reverse complement strand
CTGATATTGAGCCACAAGAAAATGCTGATCGAAACGCACCGCAATGGAAGAGGAAAACTGGTACTAAAAACTGACACTAGATTGGCAATGGTGATCCCAGAGTTCCAATTGAAGGAATAATTTTGAATGTAAAGTAATAATAATTAATAAAAGAGTAGAGCGCAATGAACATAACCTTTTTCTATAGTTCTGCATGGAATTTCTTTACACTCGAGACGTGGAGCTTTGAGAATACTTTACGGGAGCTTAACAGGCTTGGCAGACGACAAACGGCCGGGGAGAATTTGCGTTTTGCTGGGGCTAATTAAACGCGACGTTTGGCTCAGTTTTCCCTGTTAATCGCGTTTGCTTGGAGATACGAATTCGGAAACTGTGTTAAAAATAGGTAAGCGAGAGTTAGGGATGATCATTTAAACTACGTGGAGGTTATGTTTCCATAAATGTTATCTTTTTAAATATCTCTCATTTGTCAGATTACCCAGGCTTGTAGAAATAGGAATATTAATGTAAATGTAGAATAGTAGAGTTAAATTTAGGAATATTTCCTAATGAGGACCATTTAACTAACATTTTAGTCAAGATCAGGAGGAAAAGAGAAATAAATAATATATGAAATAAAAAGAAATGAAATAAAACGAAATAAACTGGGTGATTCAGAATTCAAACTTCGAAGATAATTGTATTTAATTGAAAAAGAAAAATACTAAAAAATTCAAATCGAAAGTCCAAGAATATTCGTTCAAGCCGTGGCGGGTTGAGCGGTAAGGTAATTGTTAAATATTTGAGACCCGAGTGTCCAAATACTTACACAAGTGAGAATGTATAAATTTATTCCCCGACGATTCAACGTGGCCGCTAGCCTCAAAATTGAACGACAAACAGAAGCGTGATCACAGTAGGAAACTAGAAAATGCAATATGCAATTACCCGTTACACAACGGCCATTTTTATTAACTTAAACAATCCTCGCGTGCTAAAAATTAATAAATCCCCAAACCGCTAATCTTCTCCAGAATGCTCCATGTCACAGAATACCAATGAGCGAGAAACAAGGAATTCTTCGTAGCACAGGGTGGAAAGAAACAAATGATCGTGGAACCACCCGATCATCGCTTGACACGGAGCAAGGATCCGTGAAAGTGGGCCAATTAATCGGTTATTCAAAGCTTGTTAAACCCCATCTAGCTACGTATATACCGAGCACGGTGCACGAGAACTCGGTTGCGCTATCTATTCATCTCGTCTACAGCCTTCGTCACACGATCCAATTGGTAAACGTAATTTCCCTGACCAATGATTCGACTAGGTGCAAAACTGCGTATTAAATGGCGCATCTTCATCCACTCTGATCAATCCAGGCCTGCGTTCCTTCCCAGGCATGCATAGCTACAAAGAGGTCTAATGGAAGGAATGCGGATACTATTGGACCGATCAGAAGAGACTCGCCTACGCTTCGTTCAAGGAAGCTAGTTAGCTACTGTCGTTATTCTGTCTATTGTTAATTCTGGTGATCAGAACATCCCTTGGACTCATGGATGCATAGCACACAACGATGCGCTGGAAATATTTACGAGATCAAATTTTACAAAATATCACCTAACAGAAATTGTTTTTGATAACATTCTGAAGTTTTTGCTTAAAGTAAAAATAGACAAAACATATTAACGATGTGACCGAAGCCAAACTTAGTAAAATCAGAAGTAAGGCTCTCGATGCAACATCCAGGTTAGCCGAGGTTAGGTCAGCCAAGGTTAGGTTAGTCAAGGTTAGGTTAGGTTAGGTTAGGTTAGGTTAGGTTTGGTTAGGTTAGGTTAGGTTTGGTTAGGTTAGGTTAGGTTTGGTTAGGTTAGGTTAGGCTAGCCGTGGTTAGGTTAGCCTCGGCTAGGTTAGCCAAGGTTAGGTTAGCCGCGGTTAGGTTACCCACAGTTTGGTTAGCCATGGTTAGGTTAGCCAAGGTTAGGTTATGTTAGGTTAGGTTAGGTTAGGTTAGCCATGGTTTGGTTAGCCTTAGTTAGGTTAGCCAAGGATAGGTTAGCTACGGTTAGGCTAACCATGGTTAGGATAGCCACGGTTAGGTTAGGTTAGGTAAGGTTAGGTTAGCCATGGTTAGGTTTGCCATGGTTAGGTTAGTAAAGGTTTGGTTAGCCAAGGTTAGGTTAGGTTAGCCGCGGTTAGGTTAGCCGCGGTTAGGTTAGCCGTGGTTAGGTTAGCCACGGTTGGGTTAGGCGAGGTTAGGTCAGGTGACATTAGTTTAGTTTAGGTTAGGTCAGGTTAGGCTAGGTTAGGTTAGGTTAGGTTAGGTTTTGTTTGGTTAGGTTAGGTTAAGTTGGCCGTGGTTAGGTTAGCCACGGTTAGGTTAGCCATGGTTAGGTTAGCCATGTTTAGGTTAGCCGCCGTTATGTTAGCCACGGTTAGGTTAGGTTAGGTTAGGTTAGGTTAGGTTAGGTTAGGTTAGGTTAGGTTTGCCAAGGTAAGGTTAGCCGAGGTTAGGTTAGCCATGGTTACGTTACCCGCGGTTAGGTTTTCCACGGTCAGGTTAGCCTTGGTTAGGTTAGCCACGGTTATTTATAGCCACGGTTATTATAGCCACGGTTATGTTAGCCAGTGCTATGTTGGCCAAGGTTATGTTAGCCAAGGTTAGGTTAGCCACGGTTAGGTTAGGTTAGGTTAGGTTAGGTTAGGTTAGCCGTGGTTAGGTTAGCCTCGGTTAGGTTAGCCGTGGTTAGGTTAGCCGCGGTTAGGTTAGCCACGGTTAGGTTAGGTTAGGTTAGGTTAGGTTAGGTTAGCCGTGGTTAGGTTAGCCTCGGTTAGGTTAGCCATGGTTAGGTTAGCC
>NW_016908461.1:0-748 GCF_001483705.2 Eufriesea mexicana | reverse complement strand
TCAAAATCTATAGTCTGTCATAGCTTGGAGAATAGGTCGCCTAACGTCTTCAACCAATTGCAAATACAGCCATCTACTTGCCCGAGAATTGGTCTATTCAAAATATATAACCTGTTATCGCTTGGTGAATAGATCGCATAACGCCTTCAATGCAATGGCAAGTACAGCCATCTACTTGCCAATGAATAGGTATATTCAAAATCTGTAATCTGTTATAGCTTGGTGAATAGTTGGCCTAGGGCCTTCAATCCAATGGCAAGTACAGCCATCTACTTGCAAGAGAATACGTGGATTCAAAGTCTATAATTCGTTATAGCTTGGTGAATAGGTCGCCTAAGGTCTTCAAGCAATGGCAAGTACAGCCATCCACTTGCCAGAGAATAGGTCTATTGAAAATCTATAACCTGTTATTGCTTTTTGAATAGATCGCCTGACGCCTTCAATCCATTGGCAAGTACAGCCATCTACTTGCCAGAGAATAGGTCTATTCAAAATTTATAGCCTGTTATAGCATTGTGATAGATCGCCTAACGCCTTCAATCCAATGGCAAGTACAGCCATCTACTTGCCAGAGAATAGGTCTTTTTAAAATCTATAATCTGTTATAGCTTGGTAAATAGATCGCCTATCGCCTTCAATCCAATGGCAAGTACAGCCTTCTACTTGCCATAGAATAGGCATATTAAAAGTATATAATCTGTTTTAGCTTGGTTAATAGGTCGCCTAACGCCTTCAAACAATGGCAAGT
>NW_016908460.1:0-4967 GCF_001483705.2 Eufriesea mexicana | reverse complement strand
AGGCAAGATGCTGTTGGTGTGCTATAGGCATTTCAATACTACAGAAACTGGCAGGAAAATAAATTGTTATTGACATTTTCGACTAATATTGGGGTGAGCTGACTTCCATGCATAAGTAAGGAGTAAAGATACTTTTGGAGTGCTATAGCCATTGCAATGCTCTGGAATCTGGCAGGAAAATTCAATTTTACTCACATTTTCGACTAATATCGTAGTGAGCTACATTTCTTGCATAAACAAGGCGGAGAGATTATATTGTCGTGCTATAGCCGTCGCAATGATGCAGAATCTGGATGGAAAATACAGTTTCATTAATATTTTCGACTAATATCGTGGTGAGTCAACCTTCTTGCATAAATACGGAGGAAAGATTCTATTGGCGTGCTATTGCCATTGCAACGCTATAGAATCTGGGCGGAAAATTCAAATTTATTGACATTTTCGACTAATATCGTGGTGAGCTAAGTCTCTCGCATAAATAAGTAGGAAAGATTCTGTTGGCGTGCTATAGGCATTGCAATGCAATGGAATGTTGCTGGAAAACTCAATCTTATTCTAATTCAATTTTACTCACATTTTCGACTAATATCGTAGTGAGCTACATTTCTTGCATAAACAAGGCGGAAAGATTATATTGTCGTGCTATAGCCGTCGCAATGATGCAGAATCTGGATGGAAAATACAGTTTCATTAATATTTTCGACTAATATCGTGGTGAGTCAACCTTCTTGCATAAATACGGAGGAAAGATTCTATTGGCGTGCTATTGCCATTGCAACGCTATAGAATCTGGGCGGAAAATTCAAATTTATTGACATTTTCGACTAATATCGTGGTGAGCTAAGTCTCTCGCATAAATAAGTAGGAAAGATTCTGTTGGCGTGCTATAGGCATTGCAATGCAATAGAATCTTGCTGGAGAACTCAATCTTATTGACATTTTCGACTAATATCGTATTGAGCTACCTTTCCTGCATATATAAGGAGGATAGATTCTATTGGCGTGCTATAACCACTGCAATGCTATAGAATCTGTCTGGAAAGATCAATTTTACTGACATTTTCGACTGATATCGCGGTGAGCTAACTCTCTTACATAAGTAACGAGGCAAAATACTATTGGCGTGCTATAGCCATTGCAATGCTCTGGAAACTGGCTGGAAAGTTCAATTTTACTGACATTTTCGACTGATATCGCGGTGAGCTAATTCTCTTACATAAATAACGAGGCAAAATTCTATTGGCGTGCTATAACCACTGCAATGCTATAGAATCTGCCTGGAAAGTTTAATTTTATTGACATTTTCGACTAATATCGTATCGAGCTACCTTTCCTGCATATATAAGGAGGATAGATTCTATTGGCGTGCTATAACCACTGCAATGCTATAGAATCTGCCTGGAAAGTTCAATTTTATTGACATTTTCGACTAATAACGTGGTGAGTTAACTTTATTGCATAAATAAGGAGGAAGAATACTATTGGCGTGCTATAGCCATTGCAATGCTCTGGAATCTGGCTGGAAAGTTCAATGTTATTGACATTGTCGACTAATATCATGGTGAGCTAACTTTCTTGCATAAAAAAGGAGGGAAGATACTATTGGCGTGGTATAGCCATTGCAATGCTCTGGAATCTGGCTGTAAAACTCAATTTTTCTGACATTTTCGACTAATACCTCAGTGAGCTACCATTTTACCATAAATAAGGCGGAAAGATTCTGTTGGCGTGCTGTAGTCTTTGCAATGCTATAGAATCTGGCTGGAAAAACCAATTTTATTCAATTTTCGAATAATATGGTGGTGAGCTAACTTTCTTGCATAAATAAGGAGGAAAGATTCTATTGGCGTGCTATTGCCATTGCAACGCTATAGAATCTGGACGGAAAATTCAAATTTATTGACATTTTCGACTAATATCGTGGTGAGCTAAGTCTCTCGCATAAATAAGTAGGAAAGATTCTGTTGGCGTGCTATAGGCATTGCAATGCAATAGAATCTTGCTGGAGAACTCAATCTTATTGACATTTTCGACTAATATCGTATTGAGCTACCTTTCCTGCATATATAAGGAGGATAGATTCTATTGGCGTGCTATAACCACTGCAATGCTATAGAATCTGTCTGGAAAGATCAATTTTACTGACATTTTCGACTGATATCGCGGTGAGCTAACTTTCTTACATAAGTAACGAGGCAAAATACTATTGGCGTGCTATAGCCATTGCAATGCTCTGGAAACTGGCTGGAAAATTCAATTTTACTGACATTTGCGGTTAATATCGTAGTGAGCTACCTTTCTTGCATAAACATGGAGGAAAGATTATATTGTCGTGCTATAGCCATCGCAATGCTATAGAATCTGGATGGAAAATACAGTTTTATTTACATTTTCGACTAATATCGTGGTGAGACAACTTTCCTGCACAAATAAGGAAGAAGGTTACAATTGGCGCTCTATAGCCATTGCAATGCTATAGAATCTGCCTGGAAAGTTCAATTTTATTGACATTTTCGACTAAAATCATGGTGAGCTAACTTTCTCACATAAGGAAGGAGGCAAGATGCTGTTGGTGTGTTATAGGCATTTCAATACTATAGAAGCTGGCAGGAAAATAAAATGTTATTGACATTTTCGACTAATATCGTGGTGAGCTGTCTTCCTTGCATAAGTAAGGAGGAAAGATTCTTTTGGAGTGCTATAGCCATTGCAATGCTTCGGAATCTGGCAGGAAAATTCAATTTTACTCACATTTTCGACTAATATCGTAGTGAGCTACCTTTCTTGCATAAACAATGAGGAAAGATTATATTGTCGTGCTATAGCCGTGCTGTCTTCCTTGCATAAGTAAGGAGGAAAGATTCTTTTGGAGTGCTATAGCCATTGCAATGCTTCTAATCTCGATGGAAAATACAGTTTTGTTAACATTTTCGACTAATATCGTGGTGAGACAACTTTCTTGCATAGATAAGGAAGAAGGATTCAATTGGCGCTCTGTAGCCATTGCAATGCTATAGAATCTGCCTGGAAAATTCAATTTTATTGACATTTTCGACTAATATCATGGTGAGCTATCTTTCTTGCATAAATAAGGAGCAATGGATCTATTGGCGCGCTATAGCCATTGCAATGCTCTGGAATCTGGGTGGAAAATTCAATTTTACTGACATTTTCGGCTAATATCGTGGTGAGCTACCTTTCTTGCATAAATTAGGGGGAAAGATTATATTGGCATACTATAGCCATTATAATGCTATAGAATCTCGCTGGAAACTCAAATTTATTGATATTTTCGACTAATATCGCGTTGAGCTATCTTCCTTGCATAGGTAAGGTGGAATGATAGATTTGGCGTGCTATAGCCATTGCGATTCTGTACAATCTGCCTGGAAAATATAATTTCATTGACATATCCGGCTAATATCTTGTTGAGCTTACTTCCTTGCATAAATAAGGTGGAAGAACACTATTGGCGTGCTATAGCCATTGCAATGCTATAGAATCTGCCTGAAAGTTCAATTTTATTGCCATTTTCGACTAATAACGTGGTGAGTTAACTTTATTGCATAAATAAGGAGGAAGAATACTATTGGCGTGCTATAGCCATTCAAATGCTCTGGAATCTGGCTGGTGGAAAGTTCAATGTTATTGACATTGTCGACTAATATCATGGTGAGCTAACTTTCTTGCATAAAAAAGGAGGGAAGATACTATTGGCGTGGTATAGCCATTGCAATGCTCTGGAATCTGGCTGTAAAACTCAATTTTTCTGACATTTTCGACTAATACCTCAGTGAGCTACCATTTTACCATAAATAAGGCGGAAAGATTCTGTTGGCGTGCTGTAGTCTTTGCAATGCTATAGAATCTGGCTGGAAAAACCAATTTTATTCAATTTTCGAATAATATGGTGGTGAGCTAACTTTCTTGCATAAATGAGGAGGAAAGATTCTATTGGCCTGCTATTGCCATTGCAGCGCTATAGAATCTGGACGGAAAATTCAAATTTATTGACATTTTCGACTTATATCGTGGTGAGCTAAGTCTCTCGCATAAATAAGTAGGAAAGATTCTGTTGGCGTGCTATAAGCATTGCAATGCAATAGAATCTTGCTGGAAAACTCAATCTTATTGACATTTTCGACTAATATTGTATTGAGCTACATTTCCTGCATAAATAAGGAGGATAGATGCTATTGGCGTGCTGTAGCCACTGCAATGCTATAGAATCTGCCTGGAAAGTTCAATTTTACTGACATTTTCGACTGATATCGCGGTGAGCTAACTTTCTTACTTAAGTAACGAGGCAAGATACTATTGGCGTGCTATAGCCATGGCAATGCTCTGCAATCTGGCTGGAAAATTCAATTTTACTGACATTTTCGATTAATATCGTAGTGAGCTAACTTTCTTGCATAAAGAATGAGGAAAGATTATATTGTCGTGCTATAGCTATCGCAGTGCTATAGAATCTCGATGGAAGATACAGTTTTGTTAACATTTTCGACTAATATCGTGGTGAGACAACTTTCGTGCATAAATAAGGAAGAAGGATTCAATTGGCGCTCTATAGCCATTGCAATACTATAGAATCTGCCAGGAAAATTCAATTTTATTGACATTTTCGACTAATATCACGGTGAGCTATCTTTCTTGCATAAATAAGGAGCAATGGATCTATTGGCGTGCTATAGCCATTGCAATACTGTGGAATCTGGCTGTAAAACTTAATTTTACTGACATTATCGACTAATACCTCAGTGAGCTACCATTTCAGCATAAATAAGGCGGACAGATTCTGTTGGCGTGCTATAGTCTTTGCAATGCTATAGAATCTGGTTGGAAAGATCAATTCTATTCACAGTTTCGACTAAAATCGTGGTGACCTAACTTCCTTGCATAAGTAAGGAGGAAATATTATTTTGGAGTGCTATGGCCATTGCAATGATGTAGAATCTGGCTGGAAA
>NW_016908459.1:0-648 GCF_001483705.2 Eufriesea mexicana | reverse complement strand
TACTGCTGGCCTCCCCAGAGCAGAACAGAGTATACTAGAGCAAGGTGCAGCGTAGAAATCCATAGATTGGCAGAGTATAGCGCAAAAGTCGAAGCTATCTTATCCTAACCCTTCCGAACGTAATATAACCAAACGCAACCTAACCTAACCTAACGTGCCGGGACCATAATTGCGGGTCCCGCAGAGGGAAGCGGAGTATACTCTAGCACAGCAGAGCGCCGAAAGCCACAAAATAGATGGATACAGCACAAAAGTCAAAGATATCGCAACCATACCTGACCTGACCAAACCTAACCTAAACCTAACGATCGAGAACTCTATTCCTGGCCTCCCCAGAGCCAAGCAGGATATATTAGAGCAGTGACATGCGCATGACTCCACAGAATAGCATAGTATAGCACAAAGGTCAAAGTTATTCTATCCTAGTCTAACCAAACGTAACACAAACAAGCGTAACATGACTCAGCCTAACGTGCCTACAAAGCTCTTGCTGGCATCACCTGAGTTAAGCAGAATGTACTAGAGCCCATTAGAGCGTATAAATCCGCCGCATTGAAGTCCAGAGCGGACATGTAATATATACCATAACATAACATGACCAAACCTAACATAAACAAAAGTAACTCATCGCAACCTAACGTGCCTATT
>NW_016908458.1:1279400-1286741 GCF_001483705.2 Eufriesea mexicana | reverse complement strand
TCAGGGTCTTTGTCGTTAGTTGGTAGTCTGTTGGATCCAGGTGGACTTTTCATTGGATTTGGTCTGTGATGGGATTATGAGAGGTCCATGTCGCTTTAGAAGGTAGACACGTGGTGAAACAGAGTGTGATTTTGGGAGAGGTTGTGATCGTGCAAGTCTAAGTGACCTATTCACTTGGAAGAATCTTCATTGACTGGTGTCTACGAATCAGTTGTCAGGATGAGTATTGATAACTATGTCGCGCTTCATTTTCATAGTATTGGAATTTTGATGATAAAGTAATACAGGGCAGCGTTTATTTATGTAAATCACGCATTCAACCATTATAAGGAGATCTATACACTGAAAATGACGTGTCATTTTGTGGTTGATTGATAGTCTATTAGATTTAGGTAGATTTTTTATTGGATCTGATTTGTGATGAGATTATGAAAAGTCCGTATCGCTTTAGAGAGAAAACATTTCATGAAACAGCGTATGCTTTTGGGAAAAATTATGATCATGCAAGTCTAGGTAACCTGTTCGCATGGGAAACCCTTGGAAGGATCTTCACCGGTCTGACGTGTGTCAATTATTTGACAAAATGGATATTGACGATTCTGTCGCATTTCCTCTTCATAGTATTGGAATTTAAATGGTAAAATAACGCAGGGCAGCGTTTATTTATGTAAATCATATGTTTAATCGCTATAAGGAGGTCTATAGGTCTGATCTGAAGAGGACTGACGTGTCTTGTAGCCTACTGATTAGTACACACGAGAGTGAGCTGTGACAAAAGACTAACGTCGAGTGAACAATACAGGCCCTTACAGATCGACGACGTTGCTTTCTTTATTCTTCATCATATAAATTATGGACACAGGATTCTTATAGTTAGTTGGTAGTCTATTAGATTCACGAATTGGTTTATGCTAAAATTGTGAGAGCATAGTGTCGCTCTCACTGAAAGAAGACACTTGGTGCAACAGGGTATATTTTTAGGATAAGTTGTAATCATGCAAGTCTAGGTAACCTGTGTACACAATAAATATTTGGAAAAATATTAACTGATCCGAAGTGTAAGAATCAGTTGCCAATATGGGATTGACAATTTTGTGACATTTCTTTCCCATAAATTTTTAGATAAGGGTTCTTGTGATTGGTTGGTAGTCCGATAGATCAAGTTCAATCATTGTTTGAATTTTATTTGGGTGGGATTGTGCGAGGACAGTAATGCTTTTTAGAAAAGGCACTTGATGAAACAGAGAACTTTTTTGGAAGGAGTTACGATTGTACATAAAATTTTCATTGATCTGTCATGTGCGGATCAGTTGTCAAGATGAAATTGACGATGTTGTCTCGATATATTTTCACAGAATATAAACTCAGGGTTTTTGCGATTGGTTGGTAGTCTGTCAGATCTAAGTGAATCTTTGATTGGATTTTATTTGAGTGGGATTGTGCGAAGACAGTGTCGCTTTTGAGAGGATTTCGATGGATTAGAGTAAATTTTCAGGAAGCCTTGGGATTGCAGGACTCAAGATGACACTTTCCGTAGGAAACTCTCGTAGAAGTTGATTTGAACAGTTTTGGATTGGTTTGAGGAGACATTTGATGGGATAGTCTTCGTTGATCTAACGAGTGAGAGGACATAGACGTAATAAATTAAGTTTCTGATAAGATCTCGTGCTTACGAAATACTCTTAATGTTTCAAAATCCTTTTGTAGGGTGAATTTTGAAGGTATAAAATTATATTGGAATAAATTTGATCTAAAGTATCTGGAAACCCTGAACGAGTAAAGAATTCAGATCAACTTAAATTTTAATACAGCATGACAAATGACATTAAATTCCTGAATGTCTTTCTGATAAGATTATTTCGCAATTATATGTTCATTTAATATTCACCAAGAACCGAAATAAGTAAAATCCCAGAATATCTTAAAACCCTGGATGAATTGCGAATTTAATACAATATAAAATTTAATTACAATCCCTACTTTAACTTATACTCGTTATTTTTAAACAAAGAAATATTGAACAAAATTTACGACGCTCACGATTCTCTCCTGTTTTTATAAATCTCTCCTCCAATTATTCGCCGTTTCAGAAATACTGAAATAATCCGGTTAGTAAAATACGTGCAAATGCAAAATCAATATTTCAATGCAGGAAATAGCTATTTCCTGCTAAAATATTTATATACATAAGATAGCTATTTTGATGTAGAAAACGTCGATATTGAAATAAAAATATGACGAATTAAAAATAAAACACGAAAATACGAGCATTAAAAATGCTGTATAATCAGGTTCAAGAATAATCCTGAATCTGCCCCGCACGTACCAAGCAGGCCATGTCAATCGGTAATTAGAAACACGGAATCCACGAGAAATCTTGGGAGACCTTAGGAATACCGATTTAAAGAGTCTCTCCCTATCCCTCTTCTCCTGAAATCCCTCGAATCCTCCAGCATGGGGTCACGAAATTGGCAACGGGCGAGTAATCGTCCCTACGGAAGCCGTACAAGTAATTAAGCGTGTTAAGTCATCGAGTAACAGCGTTTCGTTCCCAGCAAGATACACAAGATTCACGGATAGTGTTTAGGCTACGATCATTAATCTGCAATGTATCCGATATTCGTAATTCTTCACACTCGTAACACTAAAAATGCATCACTCGAAGCAGAGTGATGACCTAAAGACTGACGCGAGATCCCCTAATTCCAATTGTCCGTTTGAACAATTAACCCTTTGCACTCTCAGTCGCCATTTAATCAGATTCCAAAGATCGAAGTTAATTAATATATCAAATTTAAAATTACCTAACGATGTGTGGAATGTCGAAGAAAAATAATTCTACGTCTCAATTTGCATATGATTTCTCATTTACCATTTTAAAAATATCGTCTACTCTATGACAGAAAGTCTTCGAATTACTATTTTTCTGTAACGAAAAAGTCGTCGAGTGCAAAGGGTTAATATTGCACGACGTATGACATGTCCTGAAGTCCTTATCGATTTGACGAATCGAAACTTTCTACGTGCCAATTTCCTTGATAATAATTTGCATACGGATCAGTCACTCCATTTTTCATGTAGACCTATCATACGCCATTACGTCCATATTGCACCTTCCGTAGAAGAAGTAACTGCTGCTAGAGTAGGTAGCTCAGAAGGTGTGATATGACCGTGATTTGGAACCGATTAAAAGCTTAGCCTAATCGCGGGAATTATTTTATACAGGAATTATTTAATACAGAACAAAACGAGTACTGTGAGATGCTATTTTTAGAAAAACTGTCTGCAAAATGGCCGATGATCTATGTAGGGTATTATTCTAGAAGAGAAATTAAAAATCAAATGATACAATTATAAAAATTTGCATAAAGGTCAATTACTCCATTTTCTATGTAGGTCTATCATCCGCCATTATGTCCATATTGCACCTTCCGCAGAAGAAGTGACTGCTACTACAGTAGGGAGCTCAGAAGGTGTCATATGATTGCGATTAGAAACCAATGAAAAAGTTAGCCTAATCACAGCATAGAGGAATTATTTAATATACAATAAAACAAGTACTGAGAGAGGCTATTTTTAGAAAAACAGATTACAAAATGGTCAATGACCTATGCAGGGTATTACCAATTAATCAACTGATACCGTTATAAAAGACTACTTTTAGAAGCAAAGTTCATACATTTCTTGAAACTCACATTCACTAGTGTATGATTTCGTTCATCATTTAAAGAAAAATTTTCTTACAAGCCTGTTGACAGCAGACAGAGGACTAATACTTCTTTCATTATAATGTTCATAAATTGTTTGAATCATACTAATCGCGACATCTGTTAAAATAATGATACGCTATAATAGATTTAATTTGGGAGCCATCTAGGCTTTACGTGCCTACTGTGCACGTTGTCGTTTTGGTTTTAATGAAACGAATACTGGAAGACTCCAATATTAAACATCGTTCCATCATAAATAACTGTGACTGTATCATTACTGCATCATACAATACTGACGTAACTTATTCTATTGCTATGTGTTGTAGTAAAATTAAATAGCAAAGTAAACTCTATATCATCCTAGCGATGTGGGGACAATCCCTTCCCCTGTGTTTTGTCTTTTGTCTCCTGTTTTCTGGAGACGTCCTGTGACCTGCGTGGCCCTAAACAGGACAGTTCTAACTGTTTGCTCCTTCAATGAAGATCTATACACTTTTTCCACGGTTTCCTGGAACCTCTGACTGCTATTCCTTTGCGTTACAACCCATTTAACCCTTTCGCTACTATGGGAGACTATAGTCGCTTTCCATAAGATGCCACTGAGTTACTATAGATGATCATACTCGCTCTCCATCAGTTGTCACTGAGGTGCTACGTGCGACTATAGTTGCTCTCCATAAAATATCGTATTTCCACGTATTGTACATACGACGAGCGTCTGCAGTTATTGCACATCAACTATATCACTCTGGACATGCAACGTGAATATTTTGTTTCGTATTATTTGTTTGCTACGAACCTCAATACTCAGCAAACCAAACGTCTCTGACGATCGGTCTCGCGCACCGTGCACAGTTTCGTCGCGGCGACTCCTTCTGCGGGAGTACCGCGAAAGGGTTAACACTATGTTAACACACAGCCTAAAGAGGAAGAATGTTTGTTTCTCTCCCTCTCTCTTACATTAACAAACAGAGCTACAAATAGGTACTCTGCGTTGCAGGAAAGAAGTCATCTCGTTCGGTTGCAGGGCAAGAGGGGTATTCCACTTGCACCGCCTATACTCTTGTTAGTAATACCCACTCTTCTATGACACTCCCAAAACTACTATGTCCAAGTTCGGTAAAGTGTTACGTTAACATAGGCGTAAGATATCCGCGAAAGAAATGTTATCTCAGAGTTAACTTACAATGAATTGGAAGTACTACTACGCTTTGGGACGAGTCTACGCTCTTGCATCTATTTCCTGCGTCTGTCTCGCTTTATCTCGTTGCTTTGTTCTCTATCTTTGTCACTTGGTGTTCTATGACCGGGCTGATAGGAAGGAATCAGTTCTTCCAATAAGGGAAGCGTTTTATTCTACTTCTGCCATGATGTTAGAATGGTTGGGATTCGGTCCTACAAGTTTCTCAGATGACTTCTTTCATGCAACGCAGAGTAGTCACCCCTAAGAACCTTGAAATTTGTCCCAAATCAACTAGCCAGACCTGTCAAACCACCTGCTCTCGAGTTCCCCCTGATACAGAGCCCAAGACTCCTCTGTTCCCTGATTTTTCAGCCTAAGGCCCCGGACCTCGTGACAAAGAAAGTTAGCCACGTGTGCCGACAGACAAAGCATCGGTTGCGAGTGTTCGCAGCCGTGGTCGGCAGTCCATCGCAGAGGCAGGCGATCAGCTGGGCAAAGTCACGGGTAGAAGGTTGACGACAAGTGGTAGCGTGGCACGCGCCTCCGGCGTTCACCCCTCGGGGAAACAAAGAAGCCTCGAAACAGCAGGCCCCGGCCAGAAAGGAGTTTTCACCAAGCGGCTCTCGCACAATGGCACAGTTAGGGTTACAAGCTTCTTGACGAGTTGCCAAGTCGCGTCGTTGACGGCGGCCTCGGTCCTCCTTTGTCGACGCCAGCTAGACGTCGCGCGACTCTTGATGATCGCTCCTGCGAACGACGAGGCTGGCGACGGTGTCGGCGTCGACGGCACAAAGCTCCGTCGTCTTTGCCACACGCCTGTGCCCGCCCGTGCCGTTATAACCACCAGACGACCGCACGTCGACGTTTGATCCGCTGCCCGGAATTGAAACGGTGCCAATGAATCTGCCGCCCGGGATTTTCTGCGACCCTTGTAGAAATCAAACCTCGAGGAGATCGGCCAGCTCTGGCTACTTACTCCGCTTCTTCGCTCTTCTTTCCTCTCCCCGCTTCTCGCCCCTGCCTTTTTCCCTCCGCCCTGCCAACAACTTTTCCTCGCAAGCGATAAGATACGCTCCTCTTTCGGCGCGATACTAAAGACCCTTCGCTTCAATCACGATCCAATACCCCCTTTACGATTCATCAGCGGACATTTGTCTTCGAGCTACGTCCCACGGCTACCCGACCCCTCGTTACTTCACACCCATTCCGTCTTTTCTTTACCTGTTCCCTCGCACCATCTTCCAGCCGCTTCTTCTCGCTGGTCTTTTTAAGTGCTCAGTTTTGGGCCCACCTGCAGCGCCCGGAGGGTTCACTGTTGGGTTAATTGGGTTAGGTGAGAGGGTGTTAGTGGTGGATGTTTGTGTTTTGTTCCTTGAGAAGGTGGACTGCGTTTTTGGAGGTACAGTGGCACTTTGATTGAGATTTGGAGATTTTGCAGATTTTCGTGGAACATGTCATCAACGGGTCCTTTGGTTGGGAAATTTGAGGGGGTCGGGAAGGATCTGAAAAATTAAGTTTTAGTTTAAGTTTCTTAGTTTTGTTACGTTATTGTGTTGTATATGAATTTCTGAAATGTGAGGCCTTTGCACTGGAGAGGAGAGCTTTGCTCACAATTTCATGGAATTTTGAAGATCGATATTGTAAGGGGGATCTAATAATATTTTTAACATATAATACATAATATTAATAAGAACTGGACGCTAATAGTCTTTCCTAAAAACTGTCTCTTACTAACTCTTCTCGATTCACTGTCTCGGAACTGTCTAAGCACTGTCTTGTATGCTTCGCGACCTGCCCTTTCAAGGATGGGCCTCCTTTGTTCAAGGATCGCCGCTTCGATTTGAGACCCCGGTTATCATTGCCTAATCTTATATATTCCTACAATATTAACACTATTCCATCCTGTGGCACCACGTTGCTGTCATTCGAAAACTATCGAGCAAATGCCAGTGACACCACGTTGTTATCATGTGCAAACGAAAGAATCCTGATTAGATGTGCGTACAGCATAGTATTAATTGATATATTACGTTTAAAATAATGTAGCAGTGTGCTAGGTATTGAAATCAAATAATTCTGAATGTTAATTTTCATACGATTTTTATTTACTACTGTAGGAAATATCGTCAGTAGATTTATGACAGAAAATCTTTGAATTTCTACGCCCCTGTAGCGAAGAAATCTCCGAGTGCAGAAGATTAATAGAAGTTTCCATGTATCGTACGTATTGACTATTGGTGTAATTGGACACAATATGGTTGTTATAATTAATCTTGTTTTTAGTAAAAGATGGATGTTCTTCTGAAGGTATTATGAACTTTGATCGATCTTTGGATACTTTTCAGAAAAGTGTCGGTAATTCATCAGTGAATGAAATTTAGAGAGTTAACCTGAAATATGAAATTGTTGGAGTAGACGTGAGTAATTTATGACGTGGCCTGAAAGAGT
>NW_016908458.1:1257378-1279279 GCF_001483705.2 Eufriesea mexicana | reverse complement strand
TAGAACTACCGATCTTTAATGGGTACCTAATTATAACGTGCACAGATTATAGTAATTTCAGCGATACGATGAATATAAGTGAATATATTGATTACAGTTCTTTCTTAATACGAGTTGATACCAATTTTATTCTTAAAGCTTTATTATCTAAAATTCTAATGCCAGTCATTTTCACTGGGTTGGTAGTTCTAATGTTAACATCTGTTGCAATTTTTATTTTGTCCATGTTTTAATTTTTACCCAGCTCCTTTTAATTCAACAGAAATTATAGCTTGGCTGTTTGTTTGTTAATATTGATAAAAGTTTTCAATATTATTTTCACTGCTAATTTTTTGGATATTTTACGTTTGACAATATACTTTGGTTAAAATTCACTTATAGGGGGAGAATTGGGCAGAGATGAATAAAATATGCTGGTTGGATTTGTGTATCTTCGTGCATAGAAATGTAAGAGTATGAATGGCTGGACGTGATTGTCTCTTGACCTAAGTTAGAGGGGTCTCGAGACGGTCTAGGTTTATAGTAGCCACTTAACGGTCAAAGCTTGGGAAAGTCTTGGATGTGTTCCACGGATGTGACTATACGAGCAATTGTTAAGGGCGAGGTCACCGTCAGCATAGGCTTCTTCGATATTTCTTAAGTATGATATCAGTGGGCCTGCACGATGAGGCCCGTGGCACAAGGATGGTTATCCTGATTAGACTGGATCAGACTGGTAGAAAAGTACTATACAAGCACAGTTTAGATAGTAGTCCAAGGATAGGTTCAGAATTTAAACTGTCAGAATTATAGTTAACGAAATTCTTCGTGTTCGACGAAGGTATAATATATTCCACGTTTGAGTCCATGTAATGTATATAAATACAGGGTGTCTCAAAAATGTATACACACTTTGTGTGATTATCGTAATATATATATACCGTTTTTGCACTTGCAGTATGTTTTTACACTTATGGTAGTAATTAAATATATATTTACATTTTTCAAAGTTTAGTCTAAAATTAGTCATTATTTTGAATGGGTTGTACCTGGAAAAGAAAAAATAAATTAGAAAAAGTTAGGTAATATACGTCTTTTTGGGACACTCTGTATATAATGTAAAGTTAGGGGATAAAAGAGAAATTGGAGGCAATTGGGGAACATCACAAAGAACACGATTTTGAATTTAATATAGTTAAAGTATATTTAAAATATAAACTGTTGCTTGGTACACAGTTTAACCCTTTGCACTCTGGATTATTTTTCAATTTTCTTGCCAATAACTCCCTATTATATTAAGTATTTTATTTGAAATTTACTTCACAGGACAGTTCCACGATTGCTACTTATTTTAAAAAATTTTGGTGACTGATTATATTAAATATATCTCTCAAACATTATTGCAATTTATATTTGGAATTTAAGTAATTCGAATAGTTACTTATTTTCTGTTTTCTTATTTAATAAATAATTTAGGAATTTTATTGAGCTGATAATAATTTTAAGTGACATTCACATGTGTCTGTGTGATACTACATGCGTGACACGAACATTTTTAATAAAAATATGGTATCATATGAACATTGTTTTTGATCATCATTAGTGAAATTACAAAAATCGATCGAAATATCAAGCTGCATCGTATTCTTGCGTTTATCCTGCAAGAATTGAACCAGTTAAGAGCTCAGTAATTGACACTTAATTGACAAATAAGTCACTGTCTGAAACTCATTGGAATTTTGAAACTCTAATGTGATAAGAAATAAATTGAAATAAATTTTAAAAATAATCAAATTAAAAAATATGCCATTTAAATAATTTTGATGTATGTGACTATATATAACCTTGATATGTTTGGTGTTGAACACAAGTTTACCTAAAACCAAAAATTATTTCCATTTGCCGCTCTGTTATGTGCCATTAAATTCTTGCGAAATTTTGCTCTGTATTGTCACGGTTTCAACGATGTTAAAGTGCTATTATATCGCCTCACGTGTCGTATTTTGCAAGCACACTGCATATTACAGTGAAGAATTGCCGGAAGAACAATGAAAAGAATTTATACCGCTATGCTATCATATTCCAGCTCTATAGAATACCTGTAACTATAAAATATTTTTAAAAATGTAATATAGAATGTAATATGGAATATCGGATACAGAATATCGCAAAATATTGCAGAAAATAGAGTATAGAATATTCTAAAATTTAGAACATACAATATAGAATATTATATAATACAGAACGTACAATATTGAATCCAAAATGTAGAGCATAGAATATGGAGTATAAACTACAAAATATAGAAAATAAAATGTATAATCCACGCACTATACACATTGTTAGTGGTGGATGAAATATCAATAACAATAAGAACAATTCTTTATTTAATTACAAAAAATGATCAACCACAAATATCGAGTATAAATCTAATTAATTTCTAGCAGTCACATGCTCACACCTATTTTCACTATTACAACTCAATTACAACTGACCCATGCCCAATCTCTCTGGTTTGTTCTTTCTACTTTCATACATTACACGAACATACACAATTCACACACACCTCGATCATTACACGCATACTCGTTTATCACGATAACCTGAATCCATTAGATATTGACATCCCGTGCATACTTGTTCCACTCATCCCTTTCTTACAGACATCGCTCCTTTATTACATCAACACATATATATTCAAAATCTATGTAAACCATTACCACGCACATTGCACGTTATAAAATTCCACGCCAATGCGAAACCTAGAATATTGCATTCTGTAGCACGAAATTCTCTTGTCTCTATACGAAACGATTAAATCATATTCCTCTAGAGACACCAACGTCTACCCTCGCAATTATTCAGCACTCACATCGTAACTAAAGATTTCCGAAAGCAATTTCGATAACAGAACGCGATTTAAAACCCACGTTCGCGAACGTGAGCATCCGAGCAACTTACTCCTAGACAGAGTTATTCAAAAGTCGTTAGCCCGGCTCATCGAGATCCTCTCCTCTGTCACGTAGAGAATAACGAGCCGTTTCGTCGAATGGGACGCATGAGTTATCGAAATTTCGCTTTAAGCTGAATCCGATTCCTTCAAGCGAATGAAGTCGACGATTTTTGGCCGACGCTTACGCCCGTCGACGGTGATCGTCAATCGTCAGGAAGAAACAGGAAACGTTTGCTAGCGCGCAGAGTGCAGAGAGGCAATGGATGCACGATATCACAACGCGTGACGGGAACCGAATATTATACCGTAGCGGCCAAAGTTCGCGCTCTCGCCGCTAGATGGAGAACGGAGGCTCGAGGTTTCTCGCAAGTACTCGGTGTACCCTCGACTTCCATAAATACAAGTTCCAACGCTATCTAATTATCGGCCGTCCGAGGTAGGGCTTGCTGGAAAGCCTTACTGGCGAGTTCGTCGTTAGCAGGCCCAGTACAAAACTGGGCCTTTGTTTTTAATAATTGGTAATTGCGATGAGTTAATTGGTGTAGAAAAAGATAGGATATATAATTGTCATTTGGTGGGGTGTGTGTTGTCTTCGCTTTCCGTCTTTACGTCTTATATGTGGTTGTGTGTCCCCTTCTTTTCCAACTTACGTCTTCTCCAATGTGTGTACTGATTGAGTTCTAGTTTTCGGCTGGCGGTGTGGTGTCTTCTCGAGTTGTAATTAATGTCTTGTGTGTGTACCGAATGAGTTCTACCTTTCGTCTGGTGTGTTAGTGTCTTCGAGTTCTAGCTCCTACCGTCTTCCAATGTGTGTACTGATTGAGTTCTAGTTTTCGGCTGAGTTGGGTGTCTTCGAGTTCCAATTAACATCTTTCGTGTGTACCGAATGAGTTCTACCTTTCGTTTGGTGTTGGTGTCCTCGAGTTCCAATTAACATCTTTCGTGTGTACCGAATGAGTTCTACCTTTCGTTTGGTGTTGGTGTCCTCGAGTTCCAATTAACATCTTTCGTGTGTACCGAATGAGTTCTACCTTTCGTTTGGTGTTGGTGTCCTCGAGTTCCAATTAACATATTTCGTGTGTACCGAATGAGTTCTACCTTTCGTCTGGTGTTGGTGTCCTCGAGTTCCAATTAACATATTTCGTGTGTACCGAATGAGTTCTACCTTTCGTCTGGTGCGTGGTGTCATCGAGTTCTACTTGATTGTCTAGCCGTGTAGGTTGCAGTGTTGTCCCGTAGTCTGTGTCCATGAGTGAATTATAGTCCTTAATCCGCAAGAAGAACAGTAAGGTACGTGTCTAACCTTCGTTATTGCCATGGCAACACGTGTAGTATACCCAATGGATATCCAATGTTTGAACGCGTGGCGATGACAAAACGACGTCTGCATGAGTAACGAGTTTGAATCACCGAAACGTCCTTCGGAGTCGTCGATAGGGATCAGTGGTGCAGAAGAAGGAAGCCAAAATGTTAGCCCGCGCGCGAAGGAGTACACAGGGTATACAGGGTAGATGCACAGTGTGGACGCGCGTGGCGGGGACAGAACAACGTGTACATGTTTACGTGAATGTACCTGCGGACAGATGCCGTGCTCGAAGTCAAGCTTTCCGAAAGCTGTGCACGTAGCCGCGAGCAGATAGAGGCGGCCCGTAGCTTGACTTGGCAATGATCGCCAGCCGGTGACTCTGCCAGCCATTAACGGACATGTGTCTCTATCTGGGCTTCGGACTCTGGGACAGTGAGATTTGTCACCTGTAATGCTTCCTCTGTTACTTCTTGCTACGTATACGGAATCCTGACAAACACCGCGATACATTTTTCACCGTGACTGATGGAATAAGTTTATCGGAAACGGGATTTTCTTTCGGCCATGGGCTTTTCGAGGCTCGTATCGGGCAAATGGAAGAGAACTTTTTTCGGTGTGATATTCGCTCGTTTATTAATGGAAACGTAGTTTGATCTCTATAGATTGAGATTGTCTATTAATACCTCTATTAATACTTTTCTTGACAAAACGCTAGACGAAATGGTGGTTTTAATATACGGAAAATAATTATAGAATAGGATTTATTTAAAAATTGTAGTATTTGATTTAAAAAATAATTTAATTAAACAGACGCATTTGCAAATGGTAGATTTTAGCGAATAACGCAGAATATTCTCACAATTTTCGACTATCTCTAATAGAAATAGAGATATATCCTGTGAGTATATAGTTTACTAAAAATTTGTAATTACTAAAAAAATTACTACAAATTGTCACTTTAATATAAAAGTATTGAGGATTTATACAATACATACGACTACATGGTAAATTTAAATTAATATTTGTAATTAATTATAATTCTTGTATTATTGGTAACCAGTTAGCCAATGCTCGCCATCTTTATTAAAAAATCCACAAACCTCATCACAATTTTATTACTGTACATTTTCCATGAACAAGTGATTTAGATATTAAAAAACACCACCAAATCATTTTAAAAATTCCAAAGCTACACAATAATACATTTTTTAATCCCACACGAGGGAAAATGTGTATTATATTATTTAATACATCGTTTTTAATATCATATACGTAAATCTGTACTCATGTTACGCAAAATGTGTCCACCTACGAATTTTCGAAAGTAACTCCTACACTTGTCGCAATAATAATTCATACGTAATTCAGAGCCTGTTAAATCGGGTTAAAAACTCCACGTAACTTAACACGTACACACAATTCAACCCCCTTTCACACTCGGAATCGACAAACACGCCAGAACACAAAGGGAACGAAGTAAAAAATTTCCAAACCGCGACGCAAGTTATATTCATTGACTCGTACTACTGAAAGTAGTAATAGCCAAAGCAACGCCGGCCCCGCGATATTCTCTATCGCTTCCGCTTCTCGTTGATTTCGCTATAGAATAAGGCGAATATATCACGAATATATCGCGAATTTACAATATAAAAGGGACGAGCCACGTTATTGATCAATGTCTTCAATTTTTTTATCCGCGAGATTTTCAATCGCCGGGTATAAATAACGTAGATGGAATAAACCGTGGCGTGGCCAATGGTTTTATATCGGACGGCTCTCGTTCCATCGTTACAGAACATTCGATGCTTTACCGTGAAATCGATTTAAATCATTGGAAACTGCATCATCATTCGGTATAATAATTCAAAGGGCGGTCGGGCGTAGATTTTCGAGGATGTCGCGTTGTAGGGACAATTTTACCGAAATATACTTTTACAATCGAACGTAGATCGGAGGAACAGGCTCGTATTTCCTGCTCGTAAACTTATTGTTATCATGGTAACAATATTGCAAGCACGTATATTGGCGGTTTAATGTTATGCGTTCGCAAATAACAGCGTGATTCATTTTAGCAGTAGAAGCCCGCAGTGGTTTGTCAATGGCTCGATAGCGGCGTCGCCGCTCGGCTGTTCCGGTCATTAAAACTTGATCCATCGAACTATTTGTTCGTTCGTACATGCTGCAATCCCGAAAGTCTCATTTTTCACGATATCGCCTCCCCGACATGGCTCTCGTTCACATTTTTTATGCGTCTAACCATGCATCATCGTAACGGCGAAAGCGAAACGCGACAGATAATTCACGCGCTTTTGACCTGCCTGCAGGGACGTTAATAAAAATCAAAGTCTTATTTTAATCAAAAACATTTATGCGCGTCTCGTTCATAAATCCAGCGAACCTCCGCCATTTCAATCAAACGCGAACGTAGGAAATTGAAGGTACGACGGGTTTGCTTTTACATTGAATTTCTCCTGTCAAATGCCTCTGGTAGTTTTGTTTCCTTCAAACACGCGATTTAACCAATTACGGTGTCAAGAAATTCACAAACGCCTGTGGCAGAACGGTCCAGTGTATCTATAAAAATTGCCTAACGACGTGGTATACGCGTCGTTGGCGATTCTGTGACAAAAGCATTACGACGTGTGTGACACGTCTTTACAGTGCAAGTGGTTAAGGTTGCTTTTACCGTGGGTCGTAGAGTATTGTACGTTGTGGTTAGAGATGTGTTCGTGTGGTTAGAGATCGATGCTGCACGAGGTGTTGACGGAATCGTAGTTAATTCGGTGGGAATCAAATCTACATAAAAAAATAGGAAGAAAATATTCAAAGAAATTTTTTCCTACGTAGCTTCGTTTTGGTGTAAATCGACGTAGAAGATTCGTTGGCGCAGGTACTGCCTGGCTATCCATTAAATGGCGGCGTCAGTGAGATCACGCGAAAGTGCACGCATACCCCATGAATGTTTGTCACTGATTTACTCGGAAACGAAGCTTTATATGAAAATATGTTACTATATATTTTTACCTTATTTTTTTACGTAGATTCGTTTTCTATTAATACTTTTATTATCACACTGTTGTACTTCCTATTACCATTTACTCTTTATCAAATTTTTGTTAATATTCTGGCACATATGTGGCGTATCGTACGTTTGTCTTTAATAGACGGAAAATAATTGTTATTTTCTTCTATTTTTTTGTTTTTTTGGTTTAATTGGAAGAAAAGTAATGAAAATTTTTCTATTCAGATTTGACATAGGTAACTGGATCGAGAATAGTAAAATACAAGCATACTAGCAATTTGTTGGTGTTTTATGCATCAACACGTAAGTGAAAATTTGGAAATTTGTTAAAAAATGGAGGTGGAATATGTAAATCATCTTTTTGTATTTTCCAAATACCAACAACGCCAGACAACAATTCAATTTTCCAAATACCGATTTTTAATAAAACATTTCGTTTCATAAAATATTTATATTGGCCGAATGGGTCCCTGCATGTTTCACATACTCGCCAAAAATATATAACTGAGACTCGGCTCGTTTCAGTATTAACTCGTTACTTATATGTCACATCGAAACGTGAAATAATTTCCAATTCTACTGTCCTGAATTACAGAAAAAAACGCGAAAAAGTATTTTTAAAAAAGAGCTTCGAAGCTTAAATAAATGTGAAAGAATTCTGAATTCGAAGAGAGGAAAACTGCAATGCGAAAATTAATATGACGGATTAATAGAAATAACTGAATAGCAAAGTCGTTTCGTGCTAAGAAATAAAATATTGGCGACTGGAAAAATACACTTCTTGCAATCTGTCTGCAAACTTTCAGCCGCGTTACGCTCCGAACATGCTCGACACCATTGGTGTTTTCATTGTCATGCAAAAGTGCGAGCTTATGCTCGATGTGGAGCAATTCGGCAGTCGGTTGGGCACAATAGGCCGGACAGTCGGCACGGTACAAAATATGCAAATTCGACGGACGTCGGGAACGGGCCGACAAAAACAATAAACGCGAGCGATTGCATGTGTTCATACATCGATGGATCCATAAAAATATCCGCGTGAACACGCTTCGAGGCTGGTGGGACAGAGAGTTTCGGGCGAGAGGCGAAGAGGAAAGACAAAACACCATATGGGTGTGAGTGGCTCCATTATTTCGCCACGACGAAACTGTCTATCCGTTGCATTTTACACGGATTCATTGCCAGAAAATCTGCGAGATATCGAACCCGTTTTCTTAACAGTCTTCCAGGCTATTTCTTACCACTTCCGATGTATTTCAAGCTCGAGAGAGAAATGTCACACTTCCACTTTTAACGATGAAAGAAGATTGAAATGTAAGAAAAATATATTTTTCTAATTTCATAGCTATCTCTTGCCACTTCAGATATACTGCTAGCACGAGAGAAAAATGTCACCCTTACACTTTTAATGGAGAAAGAGAATTGAAGTGTAAGAAAAATAAAATAAGAACAAGCGACTGTTAGTATATTATATTATTTAAATTGTTATATGATTGCTTCTCTTGCTTTGAAAATTTAAATTTAAAGATTTTCAGCATTTTAGAATTATTCATCGTTCAATTTCTCGTTATATGTATATAATTCATTTCTTTTGTAAAATTTGGTAACTCTATCAACGATCTCTAAAAGGCTCCTATTTTCTATTCTTATATTTACTGAATAATATTTTATATAGGTTTTAATAAATCAGTAGAAATTGAGATTTTGAATTATTAATTATATTCTCAATTCCTTCTTTAAAACTTTATAAATTTGTCAGTGAATTTTAAAATTCTATCTTTGGGTCTATTGCTACTGTACCATTTTCAATAAGGTATTCGCTTTGAAGTCTCTTCTTCAGCTCTAGATTAATGTTGAATTTAGGAGATTAATAGAAATTTCTTTTCATGCATAAGAAATAAAATGGTACGATAGTAATTGAGCGAATAATGGCGGAACGGTGTGGTTTATTAATAAATTAAGCAAGTTCGAAATGCATTTAGGATCAAAGAAAAGTTATTCGTTCGAATGGCCAACAAATAAGGGAGTATTGGAAAAGCCTTATTGTCCTATTTCTTCTAGCATTCAGCTTGGCTAAAGTGCAGATCGCTATTAATGAATTAAGTAAGAGATCCCGGTATTGGAAAACGATACCATAGCACAATTCTATCTTAGGGTGGATATAAAGAAAGTGGAAGTGAAATTCAGAATAATTGTTCACCGTTTGCTTATCATTCGGCCATTTTATTTCTTTCAATTTATTCCTTAACTTATTGCTTCGCGATTCGAAATCTCTATTCATTTTATAAAATAAATCTGACTATATCGAATCATAAAAGGATTAGGATTTTTGTAATCGTATACTTCAATTTTATTAACCAACGAAATGGTTAATTTCTTCATTTATTTAAACAAAACATGCAAATATGAAATACTGAAATACTTGGATCATCGATGTATGAACCATTCACAGACAAAATAATTAATTCCAATTTTTTCAATTGTTTTAAATTTCTTTCCCAAAAATTTCGATATACACGCAAATTTTTATATTTAAAATAAATTTTAATTTCTCACATTCCTCTAATTAGATACAAAATTTAAATCTTCCTTTCCTTTTTTAATTATAATTTATTTTATGTTATCCCTGTTGGGGATTTTTATACTATTCGAAATCTCTATTCATTTTGTAAAATAAATCTGACTATATCGAATCATAAGAAGATTAGGATTCCTGAAATCGCACATTCCAATTTTATTAACCAACGAAAGGATTAATTTTTTTACTTATTTGAACAAAACATACAAATATGAGTTACGTCACTTGTATCACAGATGTGTGAACCATTCACAGGTAAAATAATTAATTCTAATTTTCTCAACTGTTTTAAATTTCTTTCCCAAAAATTTTGATAGACTTTTAGTCGATAAATTTTTATATTTAAAATCAATTTTGTTTTATTTCATAAAATTAATCGATCTGGCAAATGAGTCGTTTATGTAGTAGTAAAATAACGAATACTACCTTGACTAAATTCACATTCCTCTGAGTGTACACAAAATTTAAATCTTCCCTTTCTTTTTTAATTATAATTTATTTCATATTGTCCCTGTTGGGGATTTTTATTTTTCATTCATGTCAAGTGTTTCTTGTTTCTGTTTTAATTTGTGGGTGCTTATTATTACATGAACATTTTTCGTTTTCCATGTGTTTTACCAGGATTCGAGACTGCAAAACGCAGGAAATCTTGTTTCCAAAAAGGCAGCCAATAATTCACGCGTCTGACACATCGACATTTTTATTTCCTTCCAGACCTGTAACTCGAAACACAATTACCATACATTTTTCCGTTTATCCCTTCAGCAGCAATTACCCCTTTGCTGCTCGTAGCACGATGTATTGGCCAGTCTGTATTGTTCGACAACTCGTAACGGCAGTTACATTACAATTCTCTGAACACTGTTTTTCGCTGGCCCGTGGCGTTCCGTTTGCACTAGCCTTCCCAAAAGTGTTTGCTCGGGGCACGGTTCCTCCAGTTTTCACACTCTGCTCTAACACGTTCTAACTACTTGCACATCGACGCGAGTTCTGTCGGACCACTGTTCGCCAAACTTTTCTTTCAACCAACTGCCCACTCTGCAACCCCCGAGTAGACCATACCCGCGTGGAATTCCCGTCTGCATATAATGCACGTACAGACGAGTTTAAACCACTGAGAGGGTGTTCCGGATTAAAGGATTCGATTCAATGTAGTTAAAAAATACGACATTTTCTCCATCCAAGGGCTTTCCTGTAGCCCGCATTCGAAAATTGCCGATTTTGAGCCGATCGAGCATGCATGGTGTAAACGAAATTTGTGGAGAATGATTTTAACGTGAAAATAGTATATTGTCATAAATAATTTTAGGTATAATATGGAAACAATTTCTTTTTCCATTTCTCAAATATAATTTAATAATAAGAATTTTTTATTTATTTATTTTGTATTTGGTCCAAAAAGGTTTTTGCGTGAAAGTAGTATTTTGACATAAATAATTTTAAGTATAGTATAGTGACGCATTCTTTTTCCACCCCTCCAGTGTAATAATTTAATAATAAGCATTTTACATTTCAAATTTTTGAATTGGAAAATGATATGTGAAATGGAAAAAATTTAATTTAATATAAAATAATAATTATTATATATTAAATTATTTAATTGAATAATATACATTTAATTATGTTGCATTAAAATAATAGGATCCAATTAAACTCTATATGAAGAACGTCGAACATTTTCTACAAATTTTAAAAATATGAATTTTTATAAAACCTGAATTAGAAAAATTAAAATCTTTGTATAATTGTTATTTACTCTTCAAGGATAATTAAAATTGTATAAGTGAAGGAACAATTCGAACGACACTGCAAGAATAACATAATTAACGAAGCAATGAAAATTGAATAAAATGAAATAAATAAATCTTGAAACGAACAATAAGAATGCACCCCAAGCAAAGAATATAAAGTTATGTTCAGAAATATCGCACTGACACGAACAAGTGTATGAACAACCCTCCAAATAAAAATAATAAAATTAAGTAATTTTATTCCATTATAATATTCATCTCTGCAAAATTTCAAATGAAATACAAATACCCCAAAACTTTACCAAGCCTCGATATAATGATAATTTCACCTCAAATATCCTAAATATTCTAATATTTATGCACCGGAGGTGTGCTTGCATTTCCAGGGTTATTCAATTTTCCTGCGCATAATTATCGATATTTTCCTTATAATATTCCGCAGTTTAAAATCGCAAGTAGAATAAAAATTCCGGAAAATTTCCGCAAAGCCATCAATCCTTGCTCAAACATTCGAATATTTATCCGCAGCCGTGTGCTTACATTTTCGGGGTTATCGAAATATCTTCGCACAGCGGCGACAAGCGCGGAAAGAAAACACGGAATCAAGCAATAACATAAAATATCGTTCCCTCGCGGTGCCGCGAAACGCAAACAATTTGCCAAGCTGATCTCGTTGTCTGCATGCGCGCATTGTATCGGGTATCCCCGTTCCCATTCCGCCGTTCCGCGCGTTTACCTCGCAGCTGCAAATAGTATGACGAACGAGAAACGATCGACGAGAAGACGCGAGTGAATTGCAAGGAAAAGGCACAGTCTCTCGGCGCGAGGGTGAGAATAAAAATGGCTTAGATCAAGGAACGGGATAGAGAGAAGCGAATCGTTGCCCTCGTCCCGCGGGGCGATCTGACGGGTCTGTTCCAGCGTTACCCCCACCACCGCGACCTTACTCCTACCCCCACCGCCGCGCTCTCACCGGCCATTTGCCGGCGTCGCTTGTAAATATGAGCGGTCCTTCATTCGGACAGAGAGCAATAGCCCTAACAACGTCTTCCTGCCGCTGTAGCGTGGCCCAAGGCCGTTTGACGACGGCAGTTTTCCTTCGTCTGAGTACAGCGCCATTCCTTTCTCCGGATACCAGTCTGCGGAAAGTGAGATCGTGGTACCGCGAGGCAGAAGAAACGACCTGGAAGGAAAATACGGCGTGGACAGGCGGACGGGCAAGCAGCGAGTGGCGGTGGGGGCAGCGGTGAAAGTGGAAGGAGCGCGTATCCCCACTCCGCGACTCGCTACCCCCACTCCAGCGCGTCGCACGACAATCAACGTCTATGGCGCCGCGCCACCGTTCTTCTCCTTTTACGCGGAGTCGTAAAAGATGCTTGTTACGAGCGGCGAACGGACAAAATGACGGATCGTAATAAGTTCTCGTTCAGCCGCGGTGGATTGTGGGACAGCGCGTATCCGAAAACCGGAGACGATGCCCCCTCATAAACAATTCACGGGCAGCCGTGACGGAAACGCCGTGCGTGATAGGTCGAACGAGGTTCGTCTGCGAATGGTCAATTGTCTTATTTTTCTTATGGTCTCTTATTCCAGTTCGACGAGGGTTTCCGGATTTTCTGCGGACACTTTAGACCCGATATGGGAATTTGCAAGTTCGCTACTGGTGGTCGTGTCGTGCGATTTCAGCGCGTCGTTACGTGGTCGATCGTCTTATTTTTGTTATGGGCTGTTATTCGACTTCGACGACGGCTTCTCAAGTTTTCTCCGAATATTTTAAGTTTCATATGGTAATTCCAAAGTTTCGAGTTGGTGCTTGGGCCAGGCTTCGGCGGGCTATTGTTAGGGCAGAAATTGAATTTATGCGAACACTTGCAGAAACGAGTGGATTATTTATTAAAATTAAAAATTCAAATTTATTTATTTCGGATGTTCCTGTTTCGTTAACAAAGAAACTTATATGTATAAAAGAACACTTGATCTCTCCCCTACTGTAATAATATCGAATAATTAAAATAAAATTTATATTACATTAAAATAGCAAATATTACACCAATTACGATCTTTTCGAATTCCAATGAAATTATTTTCGACTCGATATAGTAATTTAAAAAATTGGTCTTCATGCTTAGGTACGTTTTGGAAAAGCATTCTTGGGACTGTTGCTGCAATTCAAACTCTATTTATGCGAATACTGGAGGAAACGAACGGCTTACGTATTAAAATTAAAAATTTAAATTATTAAAATTTAATTCAGTTATTTTACGTTATTAACAAAGAAACTTAGTCCTAACATATAGTAATTAAAAAAATTAGACTTGATACTTAGGTACATTTTGGTAAAGCATTATACTTGAGGCTGTTGCTGCGATACAAATTCTATTTATGCGAATACTGGAGAAAACAAATGGCTCACGTATTAAAATTAAAAATTAAAATTATTAAAATTCGATTAAATTATTTTGCCTTATTAACAAAGAAACTTCGTCCTGACATATAGTAATTTAAAAAATTAGACTTGATACTTAGCTACGTTTTGTGTTATAAAGTATCTTTGGAGCCGTTGCTGCGATATAAACTTTATTTATGCGAATACTGGAGAAAACGAATGGCTTACGTATTAAAATTAAGAATTAAAATTTTTGAAATTTAATTGAGTAAAAGCACTAAACTTTTTATCAACTTTGATAATCCTGAGTAACTAAAACAAGATTTAAAGTGGAATAACGAATATTATATCAGTTACGGTCTTTTTGAATTTTCGCGGGAACATTTTCGTCCCGACATGGTAATTTAAAAGTTCGGTGCTGATAGTTGGGTAATAGGTTTTTAATGTCTCGTTACGCGGTCAATTGTCTTATTTTCCTGATGCTCTTTTATCCTCTTTCTACGAGAGTTCCTAGATTTTTCTCCACCTTTTCAGACCTGATATGGTAATTTAAAAGTTTCATATTGATAATTGATGACATGTCTTGACGTAATCGATTGTCTTATCTTTCTCGTGTTCTCTTAATCTTTTATCCTTGTTCGATGAGGATCTTTGCACATTTCCAAGAAAATTTTTCGTTTTATGTAATAATTCGAATATTTTGGAAATTGTAATTACAATAAAGCTTGATTTATATGAACGTATTGAAAGTCGAATAATTGTCAGATAATTAGGCATTGCTTAAACTTTTATTTCATTGAACGGAATTCTGCAGCGTCTCTCTTTCAGATGAAAGTCCTTTACTTCTTACAGATAGTAACAAAGAATCTTTGTCGTAATATTTATGAAAGAGGTGGATCTCCTCTTCGTTCCAACAATACTGAATAACTGAAATTAAAAAGAATATTCAAAGAGAAGCGGCGGATATTACATTATTGTAGGTTTGCAATTATGGCGAAGACCTATTGACAATAATTATAATAAATATTTATATATTTAAACAAACAATCTATCAAATTTATATTGAATTAAGTCCCAAAAAGCAATGTTTCGATCCATGGTACCTCATCTACTACAAAAATTCGACGCTGTTACTAAAAGATATTCTGTTACTAATATTCCTGTACTTAAATAAATAATCACTCAAATTTATATTGCAAAAATTGCAAAAATTCGACGCTGTTACTAAAAGATATTCTGTTACTAATATTCCTGTACTTAAATAAATAATCACTCAAATTTATATTGCAAAAATTGCAAAAATTCGACGCTGTTACTAAAAGATATTCTGTTACTAATATTCCTGTACTTAAATAAATAATCACTCAAATTTATATTGCAAAAATTGCAAAAATTCGACGCTGTTACTAAAAGATATTCTATTACTAATATTCCAAAACTTAAATAAGCAATCCCTCAAATTTATATCGAATTAAATCCCAAAAAGCAATGCTTTTATCCATAATAAATAATTTCAATTAGGAAATTTCTTTGTGAGAATGGTACCTCATCTATTATAAAAATTCGATACTTTTACTAAAGGATATTCTGTTACTAATATTCCTATACTTAAACAAACAATTTATCAAATTTATATTGGGTTAAGTCCCGAAAAGCAATGTTTCCATCCGTAATAAATAATTCAAATTAGAAAATTCCTTTATGAAAAATGGTACCACATCTATTGCAAAAATTCGACGCTGTTACTAAATATTATGTTACTAATATTCCTATATTCAGATAAGCAATCCCTCAAATTTATATTCGGTTAAGTTCCAAAAGCAATGCTTTGGTCCATAATAAATAATTTCAATTAGAAAGATTCTTCATGAGAAATGATACCTAATAAACTGCAAAAATTCGCCGCTGTTAATAAACCAATCTAATATTCTACCTTTTAAAAAATACACTTAAATCTTCTTTCGTGGTCACTATCAAAGACACTTTCCCAGAAAACGAAGAACCGCGTGATCTTGGAAAACTGATTTGCACGAAATGTGAAATTTCCGAGAAACCTCTTGCATAGCTGTAAAGAATTTTTGGCGGAGAAATTGGAAGATATTTGCCAGGGAATCGGCATGGGGCGCAGCGTTTCAATACCTCACGCCTAATACCCTTTATTTCTTTGGCAACTTTGGTTATCAGAAATAAGCTGGAAGTGCCGATTTCGCGAATATAGCAGGCCCCTGTGCATACTATATACACGATCGTCGTTCGTGAGCCGGTATAAATTGCAGGGCTCACTTAGCCGGCCAAATTTATTCCAATCCCGTAATCCGCGCCTATTCATACAGATGCAAATCGGAGAAACGTGTGCCAAATTCGTACGCATCCTTCTGGAAACGAGATACCCCCGTGGACCAAGAAGGATAGGCTGCTAGCTGGTAGTCTGTGCGGGCTATGTTGAGAATGAATTAACGTGACCCTAGTTAAGAACAGAAAGACCAGGGGTTACGTGGAACAAGGAGGAATCGTGGAAGGAAGAGGGAGGGAGAGAGATAGATGGACAAAGGGATGAAAATGAACAAGGATGGCCACGGTGGTACGAAGCATTGTAACGGTCCCTTTGGAGGCGAACCTTTGGGCTTTCGAACCTGCAGAGCGTCACGATATACAGAGTGCACGCTAGTTCTGACCATCGTGAATTATTAAATGTCACAATTAAATGCTGCGGTGGTCATTAAAGCGGCAGAATTCACGCTGGTACCACACAGTTTGCCGCGGTGAAATATTAAGCCATCAACCGGTTCATTATAACAACGAATAAATGACAGCGGACTTTATTGCGCTTTCGACCGTTTGTTTCGCGTTCGCCATTATTGCAACGTAATCCGTGACCTCTCGTTATGCAAAAATTCACTCCACAAGGCGATCGTTAAGCCGCGAGCCACGGTCCCCCGCGTCATTAATAACGTTTACATTTTGCAAATAACGAGACATAGGAAAGATTAGGGGTGGGGAAAAAGCTCGTATAAAGAACGGCGACGGTTCATTTTTAAAAGATATAATAAGGTTTCGAGTTTCGAAGTGGACATTAATCTTGTTTAGCGCGGGATCGTGCCGCGTTTCTTGCGATTTTACCCGCTATTTTGCCTGTTAACTGTTTACGACGTAACAGGAATTTGCGGCTTTATGGCGATATTTCCTGTGCATAGAAATGCAAGTAAGTTTATTAATTTCGACTAAATAGTCTCGAGTAATAGAATTAAATGATATTAAGAAAATAATATTAATAATAATGATATTAATGTCATAATAAACGATATTAACAATAATAATGATATTAAGTAATTAATGTTGCTTTTTAAAGTTCGAATAATAATATGACGTTATTTATTTGACAATCTGATATTTCTTGCGATTTTTCTAATAATTTTGCTTTTGAGTTGTTTACGAACCAACAAAGGCTTGTGGTTCCTAGATGATTTTTCCTGCATTGGAAATAACTTTTCCAGTCTTAGTTTTGATATAAATATATTAATTTGGAATAAATAGTATTGAGTAATGGAATACAATAATATTAAGTAAATGATGTTAAATAATAATATTAAATAATCGGGTAAATAATGTTGCTCTTTAAGGTGCGAATAAAAATATGACGCTAGCGTTATTTATTTGACAATCTAATGTTTCTTGCGATTTTTCTAGCAATTTTGCTTTTGAGTTGTTTACGAACCAACAAAGACTTGTGGTTTCTAGATCATTTTTGCTGCATTGGAAATAATTTTTCCTATATTAGTTTGGATATAGATAAACTAGGTTGGAATAATTAATATTAAATAATAAAATAAATAATGTCGCTTTTTGAAATGCGAATAAAAATTTGAGAACGATATTGTTTATTTGGTTAATTAATATTATATACATGCCTTCAATGCTATAATACTTTAGTAATTTTTTCCAATTAATTCAAACAAATTAGAGAAATTTCTTCTTTCTCTATTTTATGATTTCTTTTTCTTCTTTTTCTTCGAGTGCAATTCAAATATATTTCGAAGTCATCAAATATTTAAAATCAAGAAAATTGCTGTAAATATTTGCACCAAATTTTCATTTGCATAATTTCAACCTTTAAAAATATATTTTTGCTTGTCCTAATTGAGCTGTTCGTCTTATAATATTCATTGGGTTAACCTCCCGTTGCTATTATTTCTGTCAATAATGTAGATATTTCTGGGAACTATTATTTCTATCAATATCGTAGGCATTACTAAGAAACTGTTATTTCTATTAATAATGAGTATGTTACTGAGAAACTGTTACTGCTATCAATGATAGAAATATACTGAGAAACATAAATTCTTAACAGAATCTTTTATATTTACATACATCCACGTTATCATTTCTCTTACGTCTAACATATTCGACAAATATTAAGAAATAAATAAATAAATATACAACAAAGTTACGAATACTACTAATTGATTTAAAAATTCTCCGAATGAAATTTCAATACTTCTTGTACTACAATACGAATTTGAAAATTCCTATTAATAACATAGGTATAATTTTATTGATTAAGATACAGTTTAATGCAAGTCTTATTGCAAAACAACGAGTCACCACAACAAGCATAGAAATTAAAACAAACTCTAGATAGCAAAATCTTACCTCTGGTTCTATTTGACACATCTCCTTTCTATTTATAAAATTCATAATAGACACATAAATTACCCTAATTTTAAGAGCATCCAAAACACTAGTGATGATCTAGATAGCAAAATTTTACCTCTGGTTCTATTTGACACATCTCTCTTCTATTTATAATATTCACAATAGACACATAAATTACCCTAATTGTAAGAGCATCCAAAACACTAGTGATGATCTATATATGTCGTCGGAATGACTGTATCACTACAATAGTAGTGACATCGATTTGACATCCATGACTTGAAGTCAAATAACAAATAATAGTTCTCAATATAAGTAGAATTTATCGTCATGTCACTAATAGTGATACGGAATGAATTTAACTTCGAGTCACCATTATTGACAGGGAGTCAATTTGACGTCACGATAGCACTAGTGCTATAAAAATAGTAATCACCGCTTGAAGATTATACATTTTACAAAACAATTACAATTTTATTATTCCTATATGTAATTCGTGCAACTCATTCATCCCCCTAACCTCCTGCAGTAATACACCTGACTTTCATAAAAATAATCTCTATTATTAAATAAGTTCAGTGTTAACATTAGCCAGGGAAAATTTCTCGCGTTACTCGGTTAGAACGTATTGGCATGCCAATTTAGATAAATTAAGTAGCTACCCGTGGGAGAATTAACTTGGCAGCCAATCTCGACTCTACCGGAGGAAAGACGAACGGGTTACGGGTGCCTTACAGGCGCATTTCCATCGACACGCGGTAGGCGCGAGCAAGATGTCTGGGGAAATGAAGCTATGCGGGTCGGACCCGTTTCATCTTCCTGCAAATAATTTAATCCAGGCTAAATACATATTTATGTCTGCACATAGGCTTGCCTGCGTGCGCGAGGGAAGGGCTGAGGGGTACATAAGCCGGGTATCTGGCTTAAGGATACACGCCTTCTTGCGTTACATAACGGGCCACGGCGCGATGGCTGAGGCCATTAAAATTAATAAACGCAATTTTAGAGCTTAATTGAAAAGTTTCGAGGCCGCTGAAAAGGAAACAGCCGCGTCTATCGGGAAAGATCGCGCTGCCCTCTCTCGGCCGCGCGCGATCGAACCGCCATCTTGTTGTGTGCCTCCGTTGGTCGATCTCGTTTTCTCTAGCCCCTCTTCCACGCTTCCCTTCGTGATATGCCCAGGCACGGTTGAAATTGAACGCGACCATGCGTCCAGGATGCTTCTGAATATCCGAGGAAGCCTCCTTCAGGATTTCCCGGGCACGGTATTTAATTTGGTCGACGTAAGAAGAGGCTGTGAAGAACGGCACGAGAGAAGATGGAGTAAGAGGACGAGAGAGAAGGAGGCAGAAGGGACGAGCAAGAAGTTGAAAGGATCTGCATAAGGAAAAAGAATAGAGGGTGGAGGAATGGAGGATGGGACGATAGGGGATAGAGAGCGAGAGAAGGGTGTGCGAAACGACAAGGCCTCCGAAGGTTTGGACCTTACGGAATCTTAATAACTTCGTGGCTCGGCTATTTTTATATCTCTCCTACCCCGTGACATTAAAAATCCTCGACTAAACTTTTAATATATATATATTTAACTTAAACCCCTGAGCCCCGACAGACCTCGCGTCGCGCGCTCAACGCTGTCTCTTGAATAAGAATCACCCTCAATAGCGCACTTTACCTTAGTGCCCGCGCTCGCCCAAGAGTCACTGCATGCAGGGAAGAAAAAGAACGAACGTGCATAAATCGTGGCGTATTAATATCGCTTTAAGCACGAAGAAAGACTATTTATCCTATTTATGGCATCCGGAAAGTCCGTGTCGCTTTAAACTATGATCCCGAAAATTAATTTTACGAATATTTCGGGGTGCGTTCCTGTTACAATTGCGAAATTAATTGGCCGAGAGAGGGGGGAGGGCAGAGGGTAGCCTTTACTGGTTAGAATTTGTTTCGATTCAGATTCTTGAAAAATACTAACAGCCGATTGTGAGTCTTCATAGCTCGAGGAAGAAGGAAGCTTCGAATTGTAGATCGAAATTTTCAGTAAAAGAGGTGTAAAAATCGGAAATTTAATATGCAAATGCTTTGCACTTAGGATGTCATGGAATTATATCAATTTTAAAATTTTTAATCTTCTTTTACTAAAAAATTTCGTGACATCGAAACCTATACAAGTCGAAGGTTTCGGATTCTGTTTCTCACCTTCGAGTTATCGAAGTTGGACTGTATAATAGACGATGAAAGTGTTAAAGTGACGAAGTAAGCGTGAGATGGGTTACATCGATGATAAAAATTTTGGCGAAAATATGGGGGTTAAGTGTGACGAATTTTATTTGCGATTAAAAAGAGACAAGTTCGGATGTTAAAATGAAATTTTCGAGACGCGACTTTTAGTTTGCCCCCTCGTTAGTTTGATGTTACTAATAAGGTCAATTACACAGGGTGTTGACCTAAATAACTTTATTCGTTCGAATAATTCTCTTGATCTTGATTTACCAAGAGAAAAGGCATTCTACTTGCATCGAATTAATCAGGAAAGTTTTTGGGAAGCAATTTCGCTTCATCTTCTCCCTTCGTTATGCGTTAATTATAGATTACCTGATATGGATAGCAAGATATTCGAATGCATTTCATTGTACATCATTCGTCTCGATAAATACAATTTTTCGACGAAATATTATATTTAAAAATTCGAAGAACTTGTTTACAATTTGGATTTATTGCTACAGTCTTTTAATTCAGCAATTTTTGTAATAGTGAAGCAATTTAATATAATAGTGAAGAATTCATTAAAATGATTTACGCTTCTTCCATGAAACTAGGAGATAAACAATAATCTGCACCTAAAATGAGAAGATGATAATTAAAAGGAAATCTGACAATAAATACAAAATTTGTAAAATATTTTTTCGAAGCTCAGAAAAGTATTCTAAGAGAACGTCAAGATCTTAATTAATACTAAAAATTCTCCAATTAACAATAATATAATCAATAACTAATACACTATATATAAAGTATTATTATACCTTTATAAATAAATAATATATTATATAATAAACCTAAATAAAAATAATTCGTGCTTTCGAATAGCTACAAATTCTGCTAGCTTTTAGCAAATTTTCCCACAATATTCCTGCAAATATATTCCTCATTTTACATACAACATTATTTCCAAATTTCAAATCAAAGTCTCCTATTCATCAAAAATTCTGGAATACTTTTATTCTCGACTGTACAAAACCAATTTCTCCGAATAAACCCATTGCCTGTGTACCACACCCA
>NW_016908458.1:1217517-1256604 GCF_001483705.2 Eufriesea mexicana | reverse complement strand
ATATATAAAGTATTATTATACCTTTATAAATAAATAATATATTATATAATAAACCTAAATAAAAATAATTCGTGCTTTCGAATAGCTACAAATTCTGCTAGCTTTTAGCAAATTTTCCCACAATATTCCTGCAAATATATTCCTCATTTTACATACAACATTATTTCCAAATTTCAAATCAAAGTCTCCTATTCATCAAAAATTCTGGAATACTTTTATTCTCGACTGTACAAAACCAATTTCTCCGAATAAACCCATTGCCTGTGTACCACACCCAACAACACTTTCATCGCCAGAAGCAATAACTTCCTCTAACTTCGTTCTCTCAGCACTCGAGATACTCTTTCCTAATTCCTATCGGGGCGCGTCGATACGTACGAATCGCTCTACACTCCGTCCAACGAGGATTGGCAGGAAGTATACACAAACTGTCCACGTGACCGACGCTGCGACTGCCGAGTGGCTGCTGAACGTGGACGCTCAGGGACGAGTTTCAGAGGTCCCGAACGGGGCCCCTGCGCTCGGATCCCCAAAGCAAACGGATTTGAAGCTTGTACCCCATCCATTTTTTTTTTACATGGGAGAAAGAAAGAAAGGTATCGAAAGATACCCTGGACCTCTAGACGTGGAGACGAGATTATGTTGGATTCTTAGCTACCAAAACCCCCACGGTTGCCATCCTCGTCACGCTAGGGGAACACAATCGGTTCTCTCCGCGTCATGCCCATATATCTGGGCCCAAGGATGTAAATAACCTTCCCTGTGCCTCATCCCTGGTCTGATCTCGTGTCCGTCACGTGCAGCTGTTTATATTTCTCGCAAATTCTCCGTTGAACGGGGCAGATATGGACGCCCTGCCATAATTTCCGCGTGCGTCATTGGCCGTCTTTTAACTCTTAGCTATGGTCGCACGTCTCGCAGCTAGCTCCTCGAGCAGTTGGCCGCGTCGCAAAGGTCGATGGGGCAGAATACCACGAAGTGGGTTCATCGTTCCGTACCATGCGACCACTTCACTTATGCGCTCTCGACGGCCTTATGGACCGGGACTTCGTGACCGCGGAAGCGACGAAGCTTCCTCTGCCTCTTCTTCTTCTTCTTCTGCCCCGCGAGAACCTTAATCCTTTTTGACACCATTCGAGAAACTTTTCTGCCATTCAAGGAAAGGATCGAATTGAGTGTCTCTTTCGAGAAGGCATTGTCAGTAGCAACGTTCGTGGCGTATTCAAGGCAGCTGACGTATTTTACGGAGGACAAATGACGATTTCGGTGGCGTATGCGAGATGATATATGGCAGTTTTTGGCGCGGAGTTTGCTTTCGACGGTTTTGGTTTCAGCGTGATATCAGGATGTGGTTCGACTTGGATTCGAGTTTGGAATTTGTGGCCACGTCGGGGAATTTTGAAAGAGATATTGATGCATTTTAAATTGCCTGAAGGATAAATGCATTCAGATTTGGATAAAGAGTAAGACTCTTTATACTAAGATCAGCTTTATCTTATATTTATCTCATCTTTACTAAGATCAACTCCGTGAAGCAGAAACGAAAAATTTGTTTTGAATATAGGAAGGTAAGCGATAAAGAAGTGCACTGTGAAATTGAAATTAAAAAGTATTTTGGAAGTGGAGTTAATTACTTTGATTATTAAGAAGCTTTTGGATTTAATAGTTTTGGTGTGATTATGGTACAGACGTATAGAAGTAGGATAGAAAATATAGATATAGCACACTGTATGATTTTCAGTGTTTCTCGAGTAACTTGAAGGCGGTTCGATAAACAAAAATCGTTCGATTATAAAACAAATTTGATTTTATAGGGGAAGGTTAGCACTATATAGAGCAATTGATAAAGTTGTTGGAAAAAAATTATTAAACATAGGATAAAAATTATAGATACAGGAATACAGGTTATACCATTTGTGTTAAATTATAAAAATTATTGACAATATAGAATTTGTATATACAGTACGTGACAAAATGATAGCACACTATGATTTTCAATATTTTTCGGATAACTTCAAAGGGGTCTAACTGGGAAAATAGAAATTGTTCAATTATAAATCAAATTTAATTTTACAGGGGAAGATTATTATTTTTATATTTTCGTAAAAATAACAGAAATTGATATTTTTTGTTAATTTATTTCATGAATCTAAAATGGTAAGCAGGTTTTGCTAACAGGTCCTGATTCATCACATGAAAATATATATTAAGCCATTCCATTTTCAAAAAATAAAGTCTCGTTGATTTATTTTTGGTAGCTGTGTCAACATTTTGTTGCAGCCATTTTCCACAAATAAATAAATAATATTGACAGAAAGAAATGTAAACTGCAGTGAATATTTCCTTGTATTATTAAGGACTGGATACATATGTGTACATATGTAACATATACACATATTGCATTGTTTTCAAAAAACACTGAAAAATACATGGAGTATTATTATTTTATCACGTACTGTAGGTTAACAAATTTTGAAAAGGTATCTGACATATGTATTTCAAGTAACGTGAAAAAAAAATAACTTGTGTGGAAAGTGTCCTATATGGGACCATACACATATATATGGGAGTCCTATGTTCCAAGACATAATTTGTAACATTCCCTTATTTTCATTCTTTCTGTTAAATTCTTGCAATTATTAGTGGTCATATAGAATTTGTATATAGGCTGAAAAATTGTGAAAAGGCAATTAGATAACGTGTTTTAATTGGCACTGAGGGCAAATGACAATTTGAATAAATAATTTGATATGTGGTACGATATATATCTCTACATGCTTCTCACTGGAGAACTAGTCAGTCACCTGTAAGTACTGTGCATACCTCACAAGAAGTTTTTCGACACAACATATCATCAACTGCTTTCGTGTTCAACTATTAATTAAGTATTGAGTGCTTTGGCTCAAAATACTGTTGTATTTCTTGGATTGAAATATTAGCAGTTTATTGTGATTCGCAGGGAACTGACCATATACAGTTATATAGAGAACAATATATAAAATTTATTATTAGCGAAACATACATTTATCGAAATAGAAATAAAGAATATAGGTGTCCGTTAGGGTTTGGAACAGAAATATTCCAGAAAATAGAATATCTTTTATATCCAAATCCAGGAAGGCCAGCATAATGACGAAGATCCTTGAGACCTAAAAATTGCTACTCGTCTGCAACGTCTAGCAAACCTAACTTCCTCGTTGCAGCAGCTATGGTTTATTCCAACAAATAAACAGGAACCCCTGTACTAAATTCAGTACTCCTTATTCACCCTAATCAACTGGACCATCCTGAATTCCTTCTGTGAATCTTCTCGTAAAATATACTAAACAGTTCATTATATTCCCATGAAGACATGTCTCTCAAATTGAAAAGAAGATTATGATTCAATCTAAAATTCTTAAACCACCCTTATATTTAATCGCACCTTCTGATTATAAACTAATCCAAAATGCAGACGAAGTAAAAATGACAATTCTCGAAAACAGCGATCGATCACGTGCACGTGACAACCCTGAACACCTCTCTTTTTCGCGCAGAAAATTCCTGCATACCTATCAAGCGAAAATCCTCTGAATACCCAAAGCACCCGATCAAAAAGGTCGAAGAATCAGCCGGTGCATTTAAAAAACTCGCACACTCCGTCATTTATCTCGCCCTCTCGAAATTTCGCCGGTGTACCGTATTCCACCGGTAGCAACCGTGGTTGAAGGCTATAAATTTGTTTGCTGCCCGAACGCGTAGATTTAATAGCTTCGTCTGAAAATCGCGTCCCGGTAAACGGCGATTTATCCGTGATACCTAGGCCAGCTAGTACACGGGTGAATACGTACGCGGAATATCTCCTAGGCATCGATATTCAAAACAGGAAAAAAAAAAAAAGCGGGCAAAAGGAAAAAAAATGGCGAATCTCTCTCATACAAGGTTCGTGCGCGCGCGCTATATTCGACATAGACGATAAACGCCGATACTCCCGAGGATGAAACATCAACCTTTGCAGCGCTGCTAGCTAGGTGGCGTCGGGGCTGTGGTTATTTGCATATTTCAATTTCCTCTGCGCAACACCGAGGGTGCTGTCGACGCGCGGCTGAAACACGTCCACAGATGCGAGTCCACGCTCTCACACGTATACACGCACGCACACGCACACATAGCTCCTCGTTTGCACGTTTCGCGAAGTATACCTACCAGTAGTCTATACCCGTGAACGTACGCTGTCGCTGACTGTGTGGGGACCAAAGTTCGCGCAAGTCTGCGCGGAGAAAATGTCAATGTCGGGGGCAAACATTGCTCGCTGGATGCTGCTACACAGGAATACGGCTATACGGGGTGGCACGGTAATTATGCAAGCAAGAGGCAGATCCTCGCTTCGGTATTGACTGGGAGAATGCTTTGGCGCCAAGTGGAGGAACATGCAGGGTTTATGGGATTCTTGTAGTATTCTTATGGAGGATGTTTTGGGAACTGGTACTGGGTTGAGGTTTCAAGCTACCGGAGAAGTCTTGGAAACTATCTGAGCTCTTGGGGTATATAGATGGATATATTCATAGATTGAGTTGTGTAAGTAGTATTTGACAACTTTAAATTTTATTTAACGAGTTCCTATTTTTCTTGTTAGATTGCAGGTAAGATTGAGTACTGTTGTGAGAAATAATTGGGGGTGCTTTGGAAAACTGACACTGGGTACTAGTATTAGATTATGAAAGAAATATAGAGATATTGAGTTATGTAAATTGTATTTGACAGCTTTTAATTTTATTTAATGAGATACTCCTTTTCCTAGGTTTTATTGGTTTGGAAGTATAATTGGGTACTGAAGTGAAAAATAATTAGGGGTGTTTTGGAAAACTGACATTAGGTACTAGTGTGAGACTATGGAAGAAGTTTAAGAAACTGTTTGAGTTCTTAGGCAATATAGATATATATATATATATATAGAGAGAGATATTGAGTTTTGTAAATAGTATTTGACAGCTTTTAATATTATTTAATAAGGTTCATCTTTTCCTATGTTTTATTGGTCCAGAAATATAATTGAGTACTCTTGTGAGAAATAATTAGGGGTGTTTTGGAAAACTTACATTAGATACTAATGTGAGACTATAAAAGAAGTCCTAGAAACTATTTGAATTCTTGGGGTATGTAAATATATAGAGATGTTGATTTATGTAAATAGTATTTGACAGCTTTTAATATTATTTACTAAGATTCTGCTTTTCCGATGTTTTATTAATCTGGAAGTATGATTGAGTACTAATGTAAGAAATAATTAGGGGTCTTTTGGAAAACTGACATTAGATGCTGGTGTGAGACAATGAAAGAAGTTTTAGAAACTGTCTAAATTCTTGGGGTATATAGATATGTAGAGATATTAAGTTATGTAAATAATATTTGATAGCTTTTAATATTATTTAATAAGATTCTTCTTTTCCCATGTTTTATTGATCTGGAAGTATGATTGAGTTCTCTTGTGAAAAATAATTAGGGGTGTTTTGGAAAACTGACATTAGATACTAGTGTGAGACTATGAAAGAGGTCTTAGAAACTATTCGAATTCCTGGGGTATATAGATATATAGAGATATTGAGTTATGTAAATTATATTTGACAGCTTTTAATATTATTTAATAAGATCCTTTTTCTCCTATGCTTTATTGATCTGGAAGTATGATTGAGTACTGTTGTGGGAAATAATTAGATGTGTTTTAAAAAACTAATACTTGGTACTGGTATAAGACTATAGAAGAAGTCTTAGAAACTGCTTGAATTCTTGAGATATATAAATATATAGAGATATTGAGTCATGTAAATAGTATTTAACAGCTTTTATTTTTATTTAATGAGATCCTCCTTTTCTTATGTTTTATTGATTTGGAAGTATGATTGAGTATTATTGCGAGAAATAATTGGGAGTATTTTGGAAAATTGGCATTGGATACTGGTGTGTGACTATGAGAGGAGTCTTGGAAGCTGTCTGAGTTCTTTGAGTATATTAATACACATATATGGGAATTGAGTTATGCAAGTAGTCTTTGATAACTTCTATCAAATTTTAATTTTGTTCAGTTAGATCCCCTTTTTCCCATATTTTATTCTCTTGGAAGCACGATGAAGCACTTTTGTAAGAAATAATTAGGTGTGTTTTGCAAAGCTGACACTCGATACTGTTATGAGACATTAAGGGAAATCTGGGAAACTGTCTGAATATAGAATATGTACATATACACAGTAAATTATATAGCACGTGACAACTTAATTTTGCCTAATGAGACTCTTTCTATATTTCCCGTCGCTTTAAAGCTATCAGTGGGTTAAGTAAAACCTCTCTTAGAATTTTTTCCACTGAGCAATTTCTTTTTCTTTCTCTCCTCTTTCCTCGAATCAAGAAAACGACCGTAGTGGTCTCGTTAGGTGTACATACGCCACCACCGGATTAATTTTTAATTCTTCTTTCCTACCACTACAGAGCCCGGATTCTCACAACAAAGTGATCCTCGCATGGTAAAAATATTACACTTTAAACATTTCTCGAAATTTTTCGAAAAATTAATTAAATTAAAATATCTTTCCTAACTCTAGTCTGAAAAAGAAAGAAAGAAAATTGCAATAATGAGGTATTTTCTACAAATTCGTATGACGCAAATGGGTTAACAGAACAGCCCGTGCTTCCCTAGTCTGACGATCTTCTACAGACGGAAAAAGCAAGTCCGTGTGCCGGTGAACTGGCACTGTGTGTGTGCCGGACACTATCTGCCTGGAAGACTGGAACGTTTCTCGTTCAGACTCGGCTATATTACCTGCGTTCTATTATAAAAGTCATTCCGCAGGACACTCCTTCCTGTCCATTGTACCGGAGAGCATTTCAATTTTCGCCCCAAGATGCAAATTCCTTCCTTGTCCGCGCGAGCGCCGCGGAACGAAGCCGTCTCGACGGCGGCGTCAAGACGCCCTCGGGGGCTAATGTGTAGGTGAGGCGAATAGGTCTATCGCAGCCTCATTTCGTTTCAATTCATTAGGGGAACCGTAAAATTCTAATTCCATGGCTGTCTACCGCTCGCTCGACACCGTTTCGCTTCGCGGGAATCTTCACCCTCCCCAACGCCGCCATGAGTCGTTGCACCGTCCAACTTTCCCTTGTTCCTTCTTCCATTCGGCCCGGTTCTTCCCCCGAATCTTGTTAAGATAATTGCGACGGAGCTCCAGTTAAATAAACAATATCGACTGGAGCTGATTGTTTTCCGGGCTTGAAGCTGGGTGGCGCTCCAGTTGCGAACGTGCGGGTCGGAGTGGGGGTACTCGAGTGATAGATGGCGGTTTGGTTAGTTATTGGTGGAGCTGTTTTCGTGTGATGGAAAAATTGCGAGTAAGTTAGTTAACGCGTTATATACCGCGGTGGTCACCAGTGACCGTAGTAATTTCTTTAAATTCGTTCTAAATTTGGAAACATTTTTTTTTTAAATACACGATATTTGTTTTAGTGTAACGATTTTCTGAAAATTTGAACAACGCTGGTAAATAGAGAACGTCGCGAAATAGACAGTGCGCTATTTTTAATTCTTTTTTTCATCATATTGTTTGATAGTTCATTGTGTTCTAAGAATAATGGAAATTATTATGTTACACAGCAAACGTGTGTATTCGCATTGTAATTTGTATTTCTTCCATACACAGGTATTAATGGAGTGTATTAATTTATTTATTTATGGGAGTACTTCTTTTGGTATAGGAAACAAGCATCAGACTAAAGTGTATCCCATTTTCTGAGAATTTTTAAAAAATTGCAGAAGCTGGAGGAAAGTATATATTAATACTTATATTTATACTTTATTGGGAAAAATAAAACATTCTATCAACTTAATTTAATAATGCCAAATTTAATATAATAGAAAATTAAATTTATTTAATATTAATTCCAATGTTATCATAAATTTAGAACTAAACATCTAATAAATATATCTGAATGAAGAATATTTAAGCATTAATTTGAATAAATTATTATCCACGCGAATGATATACGATACATATTTGACAAAAGAAACTTCCCTTTTGTCGTAATAACTTTTTCCGTTTATATAACACGAAAATTATTTTTCATACACAGGTATGCGTGTATTAATTTATTTATTTATGGGAATACTTCCTTTGGTTTAGGAAATAAGCATCAGATTAAAGCGAGTGTATCACATTGTCTGAAAATTTTTTAGAAATTGTAAAAACTGGAGAAAGGTCGACTAAAATACCACATATATTAATACTGGTATTTATATTTTATTTGAAACAATAAAATATTCGAGCAACTTATAATTAATATAATAATATCAAATTTGATATAATAGAAAATTAAATGCACTTAATATTAATTCTAGTGTTATCATAAATTTAGAACTAAACATCGAATAAACATAACTGATTGAACAATATTTAGGCATTAATTTGAATAAATTATTATCCACGCGAATAATATATGATACACATTTGACAAAAGAAACTTCCTTTTTGTCGCAATAATTTTTCCTTTTATATAACGCGAATTAATTCGGCTACTCGATTAAATATTATTATTTAAAATTATTTCATTTGCTATTATTATTTGTCAGCTAGAAAATGGTTCTTCCACAATTGAGGACCACTCTGTAGCCGATCAAAAAATTAATTTAGAATTCTTAAGACTCCAAAAGAACCCCATAAAATTTAAAAAATGAACTTGCTTTCTTCGTCAGGTTTCAGGAAAATAGAATCTGCGAATTATATAGATGCTCTTGTGGTTGAGTTATCAGTTCATCTTGCATATATAGTGTCAGTGAAAAATAAACACGTCATTTAAAAGCTACGAAATTAAGAAAGGAAACTCAAAAAATATTTTTATGAAACAAAATTTTATCTCATTTTTGATACGTGTCTATTATTATAAAATAAATATTCTCAGTCTTTCTTAAGCTTTAAAGCTTTATTAAATTACCTCTTTCCTCGTGGTTTACACTCCTAGTGCCGGATGAAGACTGACATCTTAGCTGCGTATGCCGGACGCAACCAAAAGGCCCAAGACAAAGAAATCATTTGCCGGTTTATCGATATTTTTACATCTCAAAGGAGTGAAACACAGGCGTACCCTCTTTACCTCACATCTGTGTCCACTTAATTATCGACACATCGCTCGCAGTGTATTGCAGCAGAGTCGCAACCCCATGCATACCTGACGCAATTTCGTACAGGATTTGCCCCAAACCTAAGTGAAAACCGACAAAACCATATTCCACATTCCTTCCTTATTTTTCTACAAAGAATCGCGTCGTGTCCACCTCTGCGCGACATTCCAGCGAGCTGCACGTACCTCCGGAGGAACGGAGGCGCGGAGGCCGAGCTGAAACACGAGTGGTTTGTAGAAGACGGAGGCAGGAGCGGAAAGAAAGCGGAGAAAGGAATCGAAAAGTTTTTGCTTAATGAATACACGCGACACACAAACGAATTATATTCCGTCCTCGGTTTACCCTGAGCTTGCCGGAACGAAGTGGACTCGAGGAGCGGTCTCTCGAGGGGTATAGGCAGACATAGGCGTCGGCGGTTGTCCATTGAAAGGGAGAGAGGAACGGAGATAGGACAACGACGTCGAAAAGAGGGAGAGAGAGATCTCGTTGTATCGATCGGCGTCATAAAATCCATTTTATGACTTGGACGCTGTCCAGTGACTGGTGTATTAGCCGTCGCATTGCCTCGCAAATAAAACGCTCTTCTACTCTTGAACCCCCTTTAACCACCTCGCCTCACCCTTGTCGACGTCGGACGGTCGTCAGACGCCATCAACTTTCGTCTGTGTTCCGCGTCTCTTCCTATCGTTTCTCTTTTTGTCTATTCGCCCGCTCCGTATGTGCCTGTTTTGCCTTTCGTTCGTGCCCGATACACGTCGGTAAGTTTTATAGGCAAAAAGAGCCAGCCGTGGCTGGATCATCTCCTTCATGCTCTCGTACCTTTCCACCGTCCACCTTCGCCCGGGTCACGCGAAAGAATCGCTTGATTATCCCCGATGCTTCCTCTCTATCACCTCGCAGCATCGATACCGGCTCCAATTATCGTAAAACACCTATCCGGCCGCGCTGAAATTCGCAGTTCTTTGTCCGAATGGGTCCGACGGACGGGGCTGACTAATTCGCGGCTTTACGACGGTTTTACGGTGAAATATTTAAAAAGAGCGCGCTAGACGTCTAGACACGGAACGATCGGTCGTTGAGAATTTCATTTTCGCGCGAAATCGCCGGCCTACCGCTGGAACCAGGCGTTCCAGCGCGTGCAGGCGCGTTAATATACGATATTTGGATGGATTTGCGCGATACCCGGCTGGAACAACAATAACTCGCTTCCCACAGGCGTGCAGTACGCGTTGCTTTTAATCGACTCGTCCGAACGATGGCGAATCAGCGTAATACGAAATACGTAGCACGTCGTCAGGCTAGTCGTTCTACAAATTGGTCTCCCAACCTAGAGGACCAGGGACACCACCGGCGAGTGGGAGGGCTCGTACCGGAGGATAATTAATCCCAATTGAATTAATTAGATTCGCATAGCGAAAATTAAGTACCGTCGAGATACGCGGCTTGCGCCGGCTGCGTAATATAGGACATTGCTTTTTGCCACTAGGACGCAATAACCTGGCATGCTTTACAGCGGAATCAACGGAATAATTGAACCACTAAATTTGCTACGTCGGCTGCGTCTGTATTTTCGATAACGATTCATGGGCACGGCACGAATTAGACTGCCCCGTTCTTTCAGCGATACTTTTCGCTGCTGTAATTTCTCATGTTACGACCTGTGGCTGCGGAATTAGGATGCCGAACGTGATCGATTTTTACGTAATGCTGGTGCTGTTGGAAGCGACAAATTGCTTTTGCCTGTTATATTATCAATTATTCGAGTATTTGTGTCGTATACAGGAAGCATGGTTAAAATTCGATTCGTATTTGGATGACGAGTGTGTATGGAGTATTATCCTCTGCACTCGAAAGGCTCCCTTCAGTCGCCATTTGGTAAAATTTCGAAGCTCGATATTCTTAAATACGTCAAATTTCAAATAATGTAACATCGAAATCAAATAATTCTACGTGTTAATTATCATACGATTATTCATACGATTTCTTATTCCGGCTCAGAAGAATATGTATCAACTTTGTAAGAGAAAATCTTTGAACTTCTATCCTTATTTGGCGAAAAAATCGTCGAGTGTGAAGGGTTAAGTATTAAATTTAAACCTTCGTTTACGTTGGATACTTTTATTGACAGAAATTGGGGGACAGAGTAGTCGTTTGCGAATTTTTGTATATTCTTTTGTTGGAATAAAATGTTTTGTTGGAAACCAAGGATGGTGTCAGGCATGTTGCAGGCATAGTTGTATCGCATAGTTATTGTAAAGGTATATGCCAAGAAACCTTATCAATCCACCGTATTTTATAATATTATTCTTTAAATACACGTATTAAAATTTAATATAGGATGAGATCATTTTATGTGTCCATAAACAAACTTTTATTGAATATTTTGTAATATAAATTGCAAATATTTAGTAAAATTATGAAGATATTAAAAATACGATAGAACAGCATATGTGGAATTTCTTGGAACAGGTATTAGTATTAATAAAAGTGAAATGTTAATATGTCAATATACTTTGTTATTAAGGATATACTTTTTTAGAATTTCCAACCTCATTTTATATAAGAAAAGTGTTGAAACTTTTCAGTGATCCTAATTCAAGAGCTAGGGACTTCGCTTTTGTCATAGGACCAAGTAACAAGGTTAAGAGGATTTAGGTTAAATTTTATGAACACTGTGACTTCTACTCAGATCATGAGTTCATTTTCTGAGTAGATAAGGGGAAAAATGCGAAGAAAAGATTTTCAACTCATACTTAGACAAATACTAGACTCATCAGTGGAACTATACTTTCTATACTTTCTGTACTTTCTACCAAGACTAGCTATAGTTCTCAACCAGACTTCTTCCACTTGTCCAATACGTAACCTGCAAGTCACGTGTCATTTATTGTACAATACCTATTATAAATAATTAAATATTTCAATATTCTTTAAAGTTCAGTTCATATAAATGTAACACATCATACATAATTCATAATTGTTCAATAGTAATTAAAAGTTTTAATATACTTTATTTCACAGCTCATTCTATGTACACCATTTGTACACATCACGGATTGAGAACCGCTGCCTTGAGTATTAGAACCCAAGAGTGAGAATAAAAAGCAGTACTTAGACGGAAAGGATAGTTAATAACCACTTTCGAGAAACCACTTTCAACGCGTTGTAATGACCGTCCCTCTAGCGGAGATAAATGTAACTTACTACCACTGCGAGACTTTCGTTAAACTGCGAGGTTATGTTTCGCTCGACCACGATAATAAAGAGAGACATCGGTCAGAATGCAGTCCACTATTAGCAATCGATGAATCCTTCTATACTGTCGATGATAAATTCATTCCCATTACCTGCAATTTGACTAAGCTATACCTAACCTTATCGTAATTCTAGACGCAGTATCTTTGAACGCTTCTTCCCCATATAGTAAAAATAAAATCACTCAAAGCGTTCATCTTCAGAATTGATCCTTAGACTGATGCACACTGGTACATCAGGAATTACGATATCCTCAAAGATCTAGAAATCATAGACGAAGTAAATTGTCAATTTCGCGATTCGCTGTAAGAAAAGAACTGAAAATCATGCTAACTAATTTAACTACAAGTATTCGTGTAGAAAGCATTGCTAAAAGATGAAAAGGGGGCATTAGGTATAAACGGGACATAGATCTAAACTGTGAGTGTTGGTTTTATATGTGTGACATATATGTGAGTGTCGTCAGACGAGTGAGAGTCGTTTATTTATAGTCGTAATAGTTGTATAGTTTGTCTATAGCTTCATAGTTGTTTGTCTATAAAAGTCTATAGTGTAAATGTGATGTGTAAGAGTCTCCTCTAGTGTAAATGATGTTTCGAACAATGTTTTAAAGCAGTTAATCGTTACAGTAGAATGAGAGAGTTAAAACTGATAGATGAAGCGAGATAGAGAGTGAGAGAGTGAGAAGAGAGTGTGAAAGAGAGAACTGATTTATCATTTCAATATAATACTTTCTGTTTATTGCGTTATTATCTTCTGTGTAAATATACTTTGTATCCTTCGTTGGAAGATAAAGATATTACTGTGCCATTATACTCACATAAACCACACGCAATGGTATCTCAAAATGGAGGTTGTCATTCGGATACTGACATAACTAATCCTTATTAAATTTACCAATTGTCATCAAATACAAATTGCAAAGAATAAATTAAACAAAGAAACATTCCTCAAAGATCTAGAAATCTCGATAGTAAACAAAGAAATTCGCAATTTCATTATTTGTTATAAAGAAGGAATTGCAAGTCATCCTAACAAATTAGCTGCAAATGTTCAAATGCACAGTCAGCATCACTAGAAGATTGGAAAGAGAACATTCATTAGACTTCCTTCCATTTAACACCTAGCATACAATATATAAGTCTAAACCACGTACAATGGTACCTCAAAATGGAGGTTGTCATCCATATGCTAACGTAACTAACCATTATTAAATTTGCCAATTGTCATCAAAGACAAATTGCAAAGAAAAGACGAAACAAAGAAGCTTCTCCCACTGATCTAGAAATTCTGACAGTAAACAAAAAAATTCGCAATTTAATTATTTGCTATAAGGAAAGAACTGCAAATCATCCTAACAAATTAGCTGCAAATGTTCAAATGCACAGTCAGCATCACTGGGAGATTGAAAAGGGAACATCCACTGGACTTTCTTCCACTTAACACCTAGTATACAATATATAGGTCCAAACCACGCACAATGTTATCTCAAAATGGAGGTTGTCATTAAAATTGTTAAAGGGGTTATAACGCAAGGAATAGTAGTCAGTGGAAAACTGTGGAAAAACTATATTGATCTTCATTGAACTGGCGAATGGTTAGAACTGGCCTGTTTAGGGCCACGCAGGTCAAAAGTCGTCTCTCAAAATGGAGGTTGTCATTAAAATTGTTAAAGGGGTTATAACGCAAGGAATAGTAGTCAGTGAAAAACTGTGGAAAAACTATATAGATCTTTATTGAACTGGCGAATGGTTAGAACTGGCCTGTTTAGGGCCACGCAGGTCAAAAGTCGTTTTCAGAAGATTGGTGACAAAAGACAGAACACAGGGGAAGGGACCACCCCCACACCGCTGGAATGTAGAGTTTACTTCACTATTGAATTTTACCATAACAAAAATGTCACAATTGAAATCGCTATTAAATTTGCCAGACGTCACGAAAGACGAACATGAAGAAAATAAACGAAACGAAGAATTTCTTCCAAGAGCTGCAAGAAGATGGCGCACTCATTGTCAGACAAAGATTGCCCCGTTGTTTCGTCACGGTCTCGCCGAAGAACGAAGAAAGCCGATGCGATAATTTCGCTCACGATTCGCGGAGCGGAAACGATAAAAACGCGACAGCATTCTGGAATACCTTTTACCAGACATATATCTCGCCACGTGCATTATAGAGCGTACCTTGACTTTTCTGACATCTTGGAAGATAACGCGCGCCTCCGCCTCGTCTCTCGCTCCGGTTTTAACGTCTCATCGTACCTCCGGCTAACATTCCACCCTTCTTGTCCCGCTCTTAAATAACTTCTCGGGAATATTATAAATTTTCGAAACAGTACCGCCGCGAGATAAGAGGAGAAACTAAACGAGCCAGCATTAGCACGACGATTTCTCGATTTTTCTTCGTGCAGCTACCGAGAGAGGACCCCGTCGTGATTGATAGAACGATCTTCTGCAACGATAAGCGTTTGCTTGAAATTCACAACGCAATTGCACCCCGGGAACATGTAGCGGGTAATTTCTTCCGCGAAATTCCTGGGAACCTTCGAACGTGCGTGAATAAAGAATCGTGGACGAATTTCGAGCGACACGCAACGTGCCACGGTTCGTTCACGAATATCGAAACCTCGGGGGGTATATAATGGAATTACGCCGCTGCGATGTTGGGAGGGGGTTGAGGAAAGGACACGACGGAGAGAAAAGGGCAAGAAAAGGTTTTTTCCTTCGTGTCCTGGCTGGTATGGACTTTATGGTAAGTCTGGAGACCCTTATGGTAATTCTGGCAGACCTCTGGACTTATTCCCCCTCTTTGCTCCCTCTATCAAAGGTGGAATACACGGAAGTTGTGTGTTGACAAATAAATCTTATAAATTATCGGAATTTTTGGTATTATTTTTGTATTCTTGGGATTTCTTCGTGTTGCAATTTCTTGAATGAAAGTATAGCGTTTATTGGCATGTGTTGTAGGGAACTAACAGTATATAGTTGTATAGTAACGAATATATAATGTTTATTATTCGTGAAATAGTGTACATGCTCATGCAAATATTGTCCTCATGGGTTACAATAATTAATGCTCTTTGTTCTGTACTAGATTTGGGACTGAACTTTTCAAAAAACATAAGGTCCTTATAAGCCCAAACTTGACAGTCACCCTATAGCGAAGGTCCCTGAGACCCAAAAATCGCTATTGGACAGCAACGTGCAACATGCTTGACACCATCATTACATGGCTATGGTTTACAACACTTGACAACTTACTATTTACCACACTTTGTAATAAAAGTAGAAGTGGGTACTCGCGTATACAATAAGGTAATAATATAAAGTAACTTAATAGAAGGGTCTTGGAGTAGAAACGTGTTTACTGCTTTGGTGTCTGAATACAACTGTCAATTGTAATGGAATAAAATCAATTTCCCTGTGTCACTCACTATGACTCTGACACTATACTTCGTCCAATGAGAACTGGCAGAAAGTATAAACTATATGCGAGGGACGTGTGATCACAATAAAACTGGAATACCTTTTTCTGATCCCTGCATGTAAGAAAAGAAGTTGGAAGGGCCCTCGGCAAGGGTTCTTCATTATTCGTCCCTGGACATCGACGTTTGGGAGTCATTCAGTTACAGCCATAGCACTGATCACGTGAACATTTTATTTATATTTTCTGCCCTTTCTTGTTGAATAGAGTATTGGAATTTTTGACAAGTGACACATCTGATGTTCGTCTTCTGTCGTAATATAGTATATATATAATATAATATTTTATTAGTAACAAAATGTTAAATTAAATGCAATGGACGATGTTCATATTGTATTAAAATAGTGCTCTTTAATTTTTACTTCATGTTTCGATTAATTCGTATGTAATGAAGTCACGTGTACCAGTTTGCACGTAGTATATGGTATATATTGTCGTAGTATGATATAACGTATTATAAATGTGGTGCCTTGGAAATTGGCCGATGATGAGGATCGAATCTGGCCAAAGTTGACGGGAGGTAGGATCTCTTCCAAGAAATTCCCGGTTTCTTTTCTCATAATGGCGCAAATGAGGTAGAAATGGCTTTTGGACACGTTTGTTTATATGTACATATATCTTGGATATATCCAGTTTGAAAAACGGTTGAGGATTATCCAGCGGCCAATTTCCAAGACACTACTATATATTATAGTACACGCTATATCAATTCTATTATTATTCTATCACCTATACTACGTTACTGCTAGATGTTATATTACTACACTAATTCCATTGTTCTATTATCCATATTAATACAACTGTATAGTATGTACTAATATTCTATAGAAAGTGCTACTATATAACATAATTTTCAAATTTATTAGAATTTGATTCGATACTCAACCTTCCATACCACAATGGTACCGTGTATTACAAGGTTGAGACTGGCTATGATAACCATAAATGATGAAATATTTGTACATACAATATATTCTTTATTTTAATGAAGAAAATTCTAACCAACTATCCGAGGAATGAAAACTATAATACAATATACCCAGATACCGTATCTCAACTATAAGAATTCGAATTACTCAAGCGTCGTCACAAAGTACGTCAACTATAGCTCCAACTGCGGACACCGGAAAGAATCAAGTCACAGAACGTACTTATAGGAAAAGGGTAGTTAGCGAGCACTTGCGAGAAAGGCGTATTCAACGAGTATCCCTCTAGCGGCGAGCGCAGGAAGCCCGCGGGAGCATCGAAACGGCATAAATCCTTTTCCCGCCTAATTATTTAAAATTCGAGCAACGCGATGCCAACGGGGAGAACTTTTTATTCGGCATTCTAACATAGTTTGCGCTCACAACCTGATTCCTCCGAATGCCCGTAGGATCTGGCAAGGGTGGAAGTTGGCACTTGTATCCCGGGCACTCGAATCCAAATGTATTTGAAGGAAGCCAAAAAAGTAGTGCCAAATAGACAAATACACAGCGATATGAAAATTAAGCGAATATAAAGTGTGTCATCGAAACGGGGCCGATCCCTCTGCCCGTCGCCTCGTCACGAATGAATTCGAAATTAGCCCGCGGGTATTACCATCGAATCTGATTACCCGCCGCGTTAAATTGGCCGCGAAACGATGCACCGACGGAGGGGTGCGAATATCAGGGCAAATGTAAATTTCGCAAAAGTAGATTTAGCCAGTGTCTCGTGGTCTCGCGGTTCGCGCACGGCTCGCGGCGTTGTCCGTAGATTTAATTCGGGGCGAAAGACGAGCGGCGGAGCCACCGTCGGCCGGCAGAGCGCGCTCGCCGCGGAGTGGGGATAGAAAGGTCGGCCGGCAGAGCGCGCTGGGCGCGGAGTGGGGGCAGAAAGGTCGCCCTTGTTCTTGATACGCCACGGAAGCTAATTCGCCTAGAAGCCCCGCAGGGCGTACGGCTCACGAAGTTTTCTATTCCCGGTGGATATTAGCCGCGGAGAATAAGAGTGTCATGCGACCTGTCCCAATGCAATTAAGATAAGCACCGGGCGATGTTTATAAATATTTCTGGGTCTATTCCCATTTGCCAGGCCTGGCGGCCGGTCGACGGTGGGGGTTGAGGGATGGCGAGTCGGTATATCCGACAGCGAATACTTGGCGTGACCGGCCGCAGGCGACGACCCCTTGCAAACTTTCGGATTCACCGCCGCCCCGACCAGTTTCGTTCTTCTTTAGCGCGTTCTCCCTTTTCCGTTTCCACCCTTCGCGGCCGCTTTTATGTGGGTTAGTTTGGGTTAGGTGACGCTCGAGATAACCAAAAGGGGGATCCGGGACGCGCACGACGTGTCGCATGAAAAATTACAACAGCCTGGCAAAGCCTCCGTCTTTCTTATTGCGTCATTTCTCCTTACCTTCCATACGGTATTCCCTCGGCTCTCTCTTTTACTCTCGTTTCCGGCAACCCCCTTCTAAACGACGGCATAATTCCCGGCTAAGAAACTGTTGCCGTTCTCGTTCCCGACTCCACCTGCTATCGCCACGAAATTGCATCCTCGAAGTCTTCGTGAGATTAAAACGTCTCGGGGGTTCGCGGCGAGGCGGAACCACCACGACCGATTTGAATTTTGCATGCTCGAACCGGGTGACGAGCAGCCACGCTCCATTCGCTCCGCGGGCTTGTTTGTTTATTAGGCAACGAACGCGATAAATTTGTCGTTGGCAGAGATCTTGTGACACGAACCGTGGCTGCGCTGAAAGCTGGATTTGGTTATCTGTGATGAATGCAGGGGATGAAAGATGGAGGTGATGTGGCTTTGTTTGTGTTTTCAACTCGCTGTTGTTTATGTTCCGTTGTGTGCGTGCTTGGTTGAATGGCTGGTCACCGATGGCTTTCGAGAGAATATGGGTCTTGATCTTTATGGTCTTTTGGCTGGATGTTGGGTGTAGCGTAGCAAGGAACGTGATGCGTTGTGATATAGTGCAGTTCGAATAGATAGAAATTTTTGAGGCCTTCGTTTATTATTTACACGTAAGGATATATATCTCGTATACGTTATTTATATATTATATAGATTAAAGGTGGGTTATTATGAAGATATTATTTATTTTATCTATTTTCCTTTATTATCATAAATATTATTATTACTAATATTATTATACATTCCTTGATATTATTTACCTTTTATTCTTCCTCATTGCAGCAACATAAAGGTAATATAAAATATAGCAAAGTGACAGAAAATTGAAAAAAATTTTCGAAGCTTTCGTTTATTATTTACATATAAAAATGTATATCTCGTATACATTATTTATATATTACATAGATTAAAGATGTGTTCATATGAAGATATTATTTATTTTATTTTTATTTTTTGCAGCAATGTAAAAAGAACTTAGTTAAGTAACATAAAATTGGAACGTTAGATCGAGTTAGTGGTTATTTAATTAGGTAATTAATTTTCTTCATTTATTCAAATATAGGATTTAGAATAAGTATTTTTATAGTTATCAACACAAATATAAAAATATTTGGTCACTTGATATAGTTTTCCAATTTTTAAAATATTCTTGAGAAAATATTTGTAAATTCGATGCTTAATTCGTCACCTTTCCAATTTATTAAATTTTTTCGTTCGTTGTTTGTTTAAATTTATGAAAAATTTATTCTACAACCATGTATCGAATATACAAACGAATTGGAAAACATGTTATAATTGATTACTCTTTTCTTATGATAAAATTAGCAATATTTATTAATTTGTAAAATATTTTTGATATGACAACGTGGAATTATGATATTTTATAAGATTAACAGGTTGGTTTGAATGTCACTGTAAAACTGGGAATCTAAAGAACCTGCTAAACTGTAAACATGATTAATTTCTTAAAAATATGCGCTATGCTGTGTTTACAAGTTGTCGTTGTTATTACTCTTTGTCACATGAATATGAATGAAACAAGTTTTAACCCCCGATCAAAACTGTGGCATCTTGATGCGTTAGAAAACAGGAGCGTGAGAATGAAGTCGTAAAGCCAACAGATGTAGCTGCTTAGTTATTCATGAGGGTACTTTATTTTTCAGCAATTTTCATGTTTTGCTCATATGCTTCCTAGATTTGCACGAATTTACGTGTTTACGACTTGCAAGATCGCTTTCATGTGACGTACGATATTTTCACGTGCGCTAATGGCAGAAAATTTAGAAGGGGTGTAATTTGCAATGAATAGAGCATAATAAAGGTAAATCAAATATCTTTGATATCGGTGATAAATGGTCATTTGAAATTCAGTTAAATTAATGAAGCACGATACTGTAAGTCCAATTTTATCACTGATAGAATATTTATAGGGCAATCTAGATAGAACAATGGCGGAAAAATATATCCATAGTGCAATGTAATTATGGAATTATCTATGGAAAGTCTCGAGTACATTATTATTCGATGTATGGCGGAAAAATATATCCATAGTGCAATGTAATTATGGAATTATCTATGGAAAGTCTCGAGTATATTATTATTCGAAAACGCAGAAATATTTTTCCCATGAATATTCCAACTTTGCAATAACCCAAAACTTAACAGCAATAACATTATGAAATAATGACATTATTATACACCATACTATTATGAAATAATGCTAAAAGAAATTCTAGAGGCGTAAATACCATTAATCCTAACCTCAACAATAAATGACCATATATGTCCACGTAAATTCACCCTGATTGTCATAAATTACAGTACAGTATGGTAAAACTATAATTATAGTAGAATAATATAATTCTTTATTCGTGTTCTGAGACTATCCTAAAAATAATCAAAAATTTAACAGAAATAACAGTATGAAGTATGCAAAAAAATTCTACAAGTACAAATGAAGCTAATCTTAACCTCAATAACAAATGAACGTATATTTCCACGCAGATTCATCCTCATTGCCATAAATTACAGTACAATATGATAGAACTATAATTATAGTAGAGTAATATAATTCTTTATTGATGGCATGAAATTATCCTAAAAGTAATAATGAATTTAACAGAAATAACATTATGAAATATGCTAAAAAATTTCTACGAGTACAAATGGAGTTAATCTTAACCTCAATAACAAATGAACGTATATTTCAGAATCACACTGTAACTTATCGCCATAAATTACAAAATTACAAATAATTTTTCCAGCAAAACCCAAATCAATATAATCACTGGAAATCCCAAAGAAAATACCATAAAATAAAAATTGTCTCACCAAAAAATCGCACCAAAAGCAACACTACAAAACCACTGCTGCTTCGACTAGCGAAAGGTACAACAGAAGAGCAACGTCGAAAAAGCTGGAAAGAGACAAGTCGAATTAATTGCAATCTCTGGAACGAATGAACGCGTAGCTGCACGTAGATCCAGACTATCAAGAGAAGTAATAGTTAATGGATTTCGTATCCGTGGCGCTGGCGATTATAGACAGATCAAGGCTATCGGGCAGTCACGATAATGTCGTGTCGTAAATAGTAAGTGATCTTAGACCGAGTTCTGTCCACGAGTCTTGCAACCGCGCGTGCTTGCTTACATCCATCTCGGTGTGTTGAGATAGTCAAACGACGATCAGATAGGCCGAACAGGCCCTTTGAATAAATCCTCAGACCGATAGGAAGGCGGTTCCAGGAGGTTTGCTCGACAGTGCGATAGCCGATAATGGTCTGGTTCAGCCACCGTCCAATTCTAGGGTTAATTACCATCGTTTTAACCCGCTATACCGGCGTCGGTTCTTAAACTGGTCCGAGTCGTTTTGGAAAATTAATTTTACGAGGGTAGGAGTGCCGATACTTCCGTTGCTTCCAGGCGATTTCCAAGGCGGGGCGCGAATAAACGATTCGATTAACGCGTTACTCCATCCGACCAACTCTAATTTCATCCCTCCCCTTTTTTCTTCCTCCGTTCTAATTAACACGTTAACTGCATCCCGGCGAAAGCTTACCGAGGTCGATACAGTTTTTCGCGGTAATCGATATGTACCTAAAAATGTCTGGCGACCTCACAGGCAGCGAGCAAGTTCGGCAAGTTGGCAAAAGTAATTAACGAATATCTCGGGGAAAACTCGATGAGCGTATCTCTGCCACGGTAGCTAAGAAGTGCGCTCGTAAAACAGCCGGCTGTGACTAATATACCGTTATTTATACCAACTACGAGATAACAGCCTGATTCTGGCTGGCCGAAAGTTTGCGTGAGCGCAACATTCACGGGGACCCCGACGTGCTTTATGTCAGCTGCGTTGGATACTGGCGCGGGACGATGATGCTGGCAAGTAGAAAGATGATGCTGTCTTGCGATTGTTAACCCTCTGCACTCGAGAGGCGCCCTTTAGTCGCCATTTCGTCAAATTTCGAAGATCGATTTTAATTAATGCGTCAAATTTAACACATTATGCGTCGGCGTATGAGACATTTAATACTAGATTTTTAAGAGAACCCGTCAATTTGACGGAAGGGTGTTTCCAATTATACGATGGTAACAGATTTAGTTAATTTATATTAATCCTTTGCACTCGACGACTTTTTCGTTACAGAAAAATAATAATTCGAAGACGATATTTTTAAAATGGTAAACGAGAAATTATATACAGATTAAGACATGGGATTATTTTTCTTCGATATTCCACACATTGTTAGGTAATTTTAAATTTGATATATTAATTAACGTCGATCTTTAGAATCTGATTAAATGGTGACTGACAGTCACCTCTCGAGTGCAAAGCATTAAGACTGTTAATATAATATATAATTGTTTTTAAATTAAACTAATCGTTAAAAAACGGCACGTGGCTTCCTTTACCTGTCAATTTGACAGGTGTCCTTAGAAATAGATATACAGATAACGTCCGTAAACCTAATGTTAAGTATAGTTTACATATCCTACTGCAAATTTTGGACACTGTCACCCATAGCATTAAGTTTTTCCTTTCCTGTCCTTTTATTTTTCTCTATACCTGTATATACGCGAGTTTTCTGTATACCATATCAGGTGTCCCGAAATTAACGTAAGATTTGAATTTTGCACCATTTATGTGGTAAAGTGTTGCCAACGAAAAAAGAAGACAGTGTGACAGATAACAATTCAGGGTTATTAAAAATATAGTGCTATACGAAAAAAAACAATGTGTTTTCATTGTTAAACAATATTTACAATTTTTAATTTAAAAACCTGTGTTTTCTACGAAAATTATTTCTTGAGAGAATTTTGGGACACCCATTACTTTGATTTATTTTGCAATAAATTGATTTTATAATGATGTATATTGTCTAATCATCGATACGATAGCGAAGTAGTAAAATTACGTTTGGAAACATAAAGGAAAATTGCAATTAGAGAGGCAGGCGTATCACGTATAGGAAGAGAATGGTCAGAAAATTGGCAGCCTGTCAGAAATACATTTTCTCACGTACGAGAATATCGCGTGTGACGTACGAGATAGTATCGATGACGAAGTGTACTTTGATTACACAGATACGGTAATAGCAGTGACTATTCCGGGGATAATGATTTTAGAGAACAATCAATTAGTAGGAGTATAGCATTGCGTCTATTTTAGTGTCCAGGGCGATTCATATCCATATGGTGACCTGTACAAGTGATTTCTGAGAATTTGATTGATGAGAGGAGGAAATAAGGATATAGATAAGGAGCTAAGGATACGAATATTTCGATTAAACACGACTCATATACGATACAATTCATTGTAGAAATAAATAAAAATATGAATTTATATTGTAAGAATATTTGGAACCCATAAATTCTTAATCGAATCATGTTTTTAATTTATTATTACTTGTGATTGTTATTAATTACAGGTATAGATATTTGCTTCTTCTTTATTTATTTTGTTATTGCTTTTATGATTGTGAAATATAATTACAACTAAAAATTATATATTTTATATACATCTCTATATCAACATATATAATTATTGTTATATTGCTATAATTCTATAGTATTTACTTTTTTATTACCTTAATTTATTTCTTAATTATTTTCTTTTTAAATGTACAAGGTGGGACATTTAATTCTGTCACTTGAACTTTTACTTCCAAATTGTTTGATATACTAAGAAATGTTTCAAATAAGAATTGTTTAGTATCAAAATGAATGTACAATATAATAATAATAATTTTCTTTTTATTATTTCACACTTTGAATGAAAATGAACCACTCAATGGTTTTCATTTAACTCTCAATAATTTCTCAAATTTCATAGTCAAATGTTATACTATATTACGATGGAAAAAATTCAACAAGTTCTTGTTAGTAATGAATAATATATTTACACGAATATAATAAATATTTATTTAAGAGTATTAATGGACAGTATAAAAATTATTGATTAAATAAATCAAATTATACTCACTCTTTCGTACGATACTCGCACTCACGTTTACTCACAATAAATTCTGGATTGCAACTAACCTATCCTACTACTCTCTCATTTGTTCTCTCTTCTTTCATATATTATATAAAAATACACGCTCCATGCCACACTTCATTTATTACGTTGAAATATAAACTCGTTTTTAGTAATAACCTAAATTCGCTCATATTGACATTCCATGCATACTCGCCCCACTCATGCTTTGTTACAAACATTCTTACACTCACTTTTACATCAATATATATTAAAATCTATATGAACAATTACTACAGTTTCTCCATATAAACAAATAGTAACATGAAAGCAATGGAAGTAATTTATGCAATCTCCATTATTTCAATATCCTTCTTATACCTAAACAGTCACAAGGAGAATGCAAGTCCTTCAGGTTATAGATTTGCAGGTTTGTAGATTTAGGCAACTACTCAATACTTTTCGAGATATTTATTATTAGAATTTTATTATTACCTTAATTACAAATTTATTTCGAATATTTATCAACTGCCATTAGGCCACAATGGCATTTGATAAATATTCGAAATGAATCCGTAATCAAAGCAATAATAAAATTTGATAACTATTAATAACTATTCAAAAGAAATATCTAGTTAAGAATAATAAATCTTTAATCAGAAATATCTCAGAAACTATTAAGTAGGAGCCCTTATAATAGTACATTTTTCTTGAATTGGATGACTAAATCTATAAACCTGCAAAGTTTCAACTAAATCAATGACCCAAAGGACTTGCAGTCTCCTTATCAGCTTTTTAATTATTTTAAATAATTCACCATTCTGCTACATAACAAGTAAATTTTTCCTCATTTATAAAAGATCCAAGACAAATAAATATCAATTTTTCAAATTCCAAATACAGATTTATTTCGAATATTTATCAAGTGTCATTGTGACCTAATGGCGGTATCCGAAAATTTCCACGCTGGTGGCAATTTTTGGATGTTGTCGTTAGGCCACAATACCACTTGATAACTATTAATAACTATTCAAAATAAATCTCTAGTTAAGAATAATAAAGCTTTAATCATAAATACCTCAAAAAATATTAAGTATTTTCCGTTATAATGGTACATTCTCTTGAACTAGATGACTAAATTTACAAACCTGCAAAGTTTCAACTAAATCAATGACTTGAAGGACTTGCACTCTCCTTATTAGTCTCTTGACTATTTCAAACAATTCACCATTCTGTTAAATAACGAACAAATTTTTCCCCATTTATAAAATACCCGAGATAAATTACTATCAATTTTCCAAATTCCAAAAACTGTCGAGTGCGAAGAAAATACGTAGAGAAATTCCAATATTCAAACGTCCAGTATCCCCCAGCGAATCACGCAATAACAAAGCCCGTGGCAACGAAAATGTGGGAAGAAGCGTAGCGAAACTCGATTTCTCGCGCACAGCCGAAGGAAAGCTCGATTTCGTGGAAAAATTCGATCATCGGAATCAGCCATATCGATCTCGACACGTGAAACGTTATCGAAGGAATTTGACAGGGAACGATCTCTCCGTCGGCTTGGCCAAAAGGTTTCCCCATGGAAACGTCACGTTTATACCCGTCCGGCAAACCGAAAGTTCGAAGAATTCAGTCGACTCTGCAACTGCGTGATGTACGGACATTTCCTGGCCAACGTTCCTGCGACGCCCATCCACCCCTTTTTCTCTTGTCGCGCGCTGCCTACCGCGCGTCGTAAAAATTATAACACAGAAGTTTCCTTGATGTGGCCGCGCCAGTAATTATGCAGCGAAAAGTTTCAATCGCTTATATCTAATTACTGTGACGCATTGACCCGCGTCACGTGAAAGCCGGGGAGGTGGCGAACGCGTGCGAAAGGCTGACGCCAAGGGTGCACTTTATCGGGTTTCAGATAAACCTGCCATATGGATTTCATTTTCCCAGGGAGCAGTAAATACGTAACGTTCGCCGCGATCGCGATTAACGTTACCATAGTTTTCCGACCGCATTTTTTTTATTTTCCTCCCTCCCCTCTTACTCCCCCTTGCCCCTCCGTCACGAAGACTCCGCTTCGCTTTGTCTTTTTCGCGTTTCATTTTTCTTTCACCCCTTTTTAAGCTTTCTTTTTATTTTTCGGTTTCACCGGATGTCTTGGAAGGGTAGAGTCACGAATGGAAGTTATTAGAGTGGCGGAGGGTGGTTCCGAGCCGATGAAAGCTTCGCGATGCGTCAATTGGATTTAATACGTCGCGCGGAAGATTGGAAATTTTAATTTATATATTTTTATGAGGCGAATAGTATTTGCGCAATTGATAAATTATGGGGTTGGAATTGTTTGAAATGAAACGTGAAATTGTATGCATTTTGACTGCTTTCTGATCGAAGCTTGCGTTTAAAATAAAAAGTATGGAAGAAAATTGGAAATTTCGGAAAATTAGTCTGACTACAAAATTTCTACCTCGTACTTTTTGTTTTAAATTTGACTCTAGGTGGTTGTTATATTTTTCAGTATATTTTAAGAAATTTCAAAGGAATAGAAGCTTTTATTTCAAGAAAATTTCTTATTCTCCAATTTTCTTGTTTGTATTTATTTTTATGTGCTTTTAATTCACCAAATTTACCTCTAATGCAGTGTTACATTTTTAATAATTAGATAATCGTTTAAAACAGTAGCATTTATTTGGAAGACATGGTAATCGAAATTTAGACTTGTGAAAAATTAGTTAATCGAAGAATAAAAATTCTGCTTTCCAAATTAATTTACAATTATAGGATGTGTCATTAAATGTTCAAATAACTTTACAGATTTACAAAATAAAAATTTTAATTTAAGAAAACACGGTAATGGAAAGTTTCTTACGTAGAAAAATTTATTATTCCAAGGATGGAAGCTTTGGTATATTTTCTTCGAACCTCAAATTTACTTCCAGCATATGAATACACCCCTAATATCTAAATAATGGCAACCAGCATTTAACACAGTCATAAAAATATCGGCCATATTAAAGTGAAGATTAATAGGTATTACTATTATTGTACAAATTTTAAAAATTAATATACACGTTGATTTGAACCCCAAATTTATTTCCAACATATGAATACACCCCTAATGTCTAAATAAAGACAACTAGTATTCAACACAGTCATAAAGGTGTCAACCATATGAAACTGAAGATTAATAGGTATTACTATTATTGTACAAATTTAAAAAATTAATATAGACGTTAATTTGAACCCCAAATTTACTTTCAACATACCAATACACCTCCAATAAGTAAATAATGACAACTAGTATTTAACACAGTCATATGGATATCAACCATATGAAACTGAAGATAAATAGGTATTACTATTACTGTACAAATTTAAAAAATTAATAAACAAGTTAATTTGAACCCCAAATTTATTTCCAACGTATGAATACACCCCTAATGTCTAAATAAAGACAACTAGTATTCAACACAGTCATAAAAATGTCAAGCATATTAAACTGAAGATTAGTAGATATTACTATTACAAATTTAATAAATTAATATACACCTCAATTGTTACACAAAGACAGAAACAATTTACAGAATTAATAAAAATTGACGAATTAAGTGAGGAAATATATGATACAAAATCTGTCAAACTCGGAATCAATAGTAAAAATTAGGCATCTATATAACTTCTCGAAGCAAAAGTTTCTATTCCCAAAAAGACGATAGCCAAGGTCCGACAAAATACATTAATCAAATAACAGAAAAATATACCTACCCCTGTAATGGATGAAATAATCTTATAAGTTAGTCAGGGAACATGCACGAGCTACATTTGCACCACTTGATACAGAAGTTAATGACAAAACAACCTATACACATATATCGCAAGAATTTAAGGCTGCGACTGCTTATCGACCATTTGTTTCCACCCCAATCTCGCAAAATCTTGCCCCAGTTCTGATTAATCGTTGCTTTTCTACTTTGTTCCCAGGCTGTGCATTTCTCACCTACTATAGTCGTGACAGCGCAATCAGTGCCCAGAACGCTCTGCATGAGAAGCGGACTTTACCAGGGGTGAGTGTTTACACATTTAGAACGCAATTTACCTACTTTCGGACTTCTTCCACCTCCACACACCCTTTATCCAAATTCTCACCTCGCGTAAGCCACCCTATTTCTCGAAACGAAACCTGGACAATTGTACAGGGTGTCAGTCGGAAAGCATGCACGAGATTCGTGGTTTCAATCTGCATGTTAAACCGTGAACCACCTTTTCGCCGATATAATTATTCTCGAAGGAAAATTACCACAATGGTGATCCCATGACCCAGGAAAAGGGCAATGGGTCACCATATGGGCCGAGTACCTGGCATATGGAGTAATAATATTTTTTAACGCGAATTTTAGTCTGTAATATCCATTGGGTAATTTTTGTATAATTTATTTTACAAACTCTAGGATAGATAAAAGAATCTATAATCGAAGAAGCTATGGATCAGAATTCTCAAAACAGTATTCAATTCGATTAGGTCGAGAAAATTGGTAATACGTACTTATATGGGGTTTTATAGCCATAGAGATATTGCTAGCTAATTTAATCCCGACAGTGTCGTAGCTACGTATAATCCGAATACAAAGTATAATAGAGTTAACATGTAATAGCCTACGAGAAAAAAATGCACAATTTTGTCATAAAATTTCGAAAAATTGACAAAGTTCAAAAGGGACCTAGAAAATTTAGAATATGTAGGCAATATCGTAAGCTTAGAGCGTAGCTTTTTGCCTGGTATTATTTTCCAAAAATTATTCTTTGGAAAACGATGTCAATTATTAGGTCCCATCACGTGGAAGTGGCTATGCATAGAGACCCCCTAGTTTAGGAGCCAATTTTGGTATTGTACTCATTGGCAAACTCGGTATACTCTCACCTGACTTGCAAGACAATCTATGTAACACATAGACAGTTAAAAATAATTGTTTATGGGATATTCCGTTTTTGGTAATAAACTATAGTGTGCGAATTATTCCGGTTAATAAAATTGTTGTTTGAAATTTATTCAGATTTTAACCTACGGTAACTATCCACCCGTGACACGTCGACAGCCAGAGACTAACTCAGTGACACGACACTCTGGAAAAATAAAGCGAACAAAGCGAACCAGTTGACGCTTAATTTTTCGAAATACACAGCTCCCTGGACGTGGAATCTTTTTCGCGACGACTCATAAAAGCGTTCGAGTTTTCAATGAAATCGCGGCCATAAACGCTGTCAGCGTTAATAACCGCGCGAAATATCTGCGGATACGTGTTCATCGTCCAGTAGGTCTCTTTCGACCGAAAATCATTGGAAAGCATCCAAACCGGCGGTGGACTTGGAAAATGGCAATTTGTCTCGGTTTCTTCCGGCGCTTCATCGAATAACCATCGAACCGACTGCGAAAATTAACTGTCGTAATTCTTATTCGGTACAGTTTCGCGCGGAAGAAAAACGAAGAGAGAGAGAAAGAGAAAGAGAAAGAGAGAGAGAAAGTGTGTACGCTCGTGCGAGAGAGGAACAAGGAGGGAACGAGGAGAAAAGAAACGAAAGGACCAGGCAAAGCTGCAGTGACGTTAACAGATACTTATCGCTGGCGGAGCCGTATGGCGCTTTCCAGGCAAATTCCGGCGATTCACCCCGCGATCCGGAATATTAAAATGGCTCGGCGTGACAAGTTAATCTCTTAACGCCGAAAGGGTAGTTAGGAAGGGAATGGAGGGTCGATGGTAAGAGTTGAAAGGAGAACGGGGACCAGAGGGCGCGACTCGCAGAGTCCGCGATGTATCATCAGACTTTCCGTGCCTTCTACAAATGCCAGGGGTGGCTACGCGCGTTCTTATTCCCCTGTAACACGAGAATTTCGCATTCCTCTTTTCACGGTTAGAGGTGTAGGGTGGCAGAGTTTCGGAGAGTTTGCGATCCGCTGTCTTGGGCTCGCGTCGAGTTTGCTATATCGTGCGAAGATGTTGACGATAGTGGATGCGAACGTGCAGTTCTGTAACGAATATGTAAAGTAAGGGAGCATCGATAGGTAATATGGTGTGTGAATGTTGTGATGTGTGACTACTGTGCAGAGTGATATGTCCGAAATGTGACAAGTGTGAAGTGTGGTGAGTTCGAAGTGTGACAAGTGTGAAGTGTGACGAGTGTAAACTGTGATGAGTCTGAAGTGTGACGAGTGTGAAGTGTGACGAGTCTGAAGCGTAACAAGTGTGAAGTGTGACGAATGTAAACTGTGATGAGTCCGAAGAGTGATGAATCCGAAGAGTGACACGACCAAAGTATGACGAGTCCGAAGTGTGAAGAGTGTAAACTGTGATGAGTCCGATGAGTGATGTGACCAAAGTGTCACGAGTGTAAATTGTGATGAGTCCGAAGTGTGACGAGTGTGAAGAGTGATGAGACTGAAGTGTGACAAGTGTAAACTGTGATGAGTGCGAAGAGTGATGAGTCCGAAGTGTGACGAGTGTGAAGAGTGGTGAGTCCGAAGAGTGACGAGTGTGAAGAGTGATGAGTCTGAAGTGTGACGAGTGTAAACTGTGATGAGTGCGAAGAGTGATGAGTCCGAAGTGTGACGAGTGTGAAGAGTGGTGAGTCCGAAGAGTGACGAGTGTGAAGAGTGATGAGTCTGAAGTGTGACGAATGTAAACTGTGATGAGTGCGAAGAGTGATGAGTCCGAAGTGTGACGAGTGTAAACTGTGATGAATGCGAAGAGTGATGAGTCCGAAGTGTGACGAGTGTGAAGAGTGATGAGTCAGAAGTGTGACGAGTGTAAACTGTGATGAATGCGAAGAGTGATGAGTCCGAAGTGTGATGAGACCAAAGTGTAACGAGTCCAAAGTGTGACGAGTCCAAAGTGTGACGAGTATCGTAAAGAATGATCGGTGGTTAGAGAAAAGAGTGAAAACGATTTTTGTGCTTTAAATGCAGAAAGCAGTTAGTATGATTCGATAATCACGGTCAGCAGAACGTTAGTCGTTTAGAGCTGACTCTAATTGGATTCATATAATTTACCCTTTGCACTTTAGAAGCGACGCACGGTCGCCATTTGTCTTAATGTCATAACCTAAATATCGAATAACAGATAATAACTATATTCGAAATAACTGCACGTGAAATATTGAAATAAAATAATTCTATCTATGCATTTCTCACGCAAACACGAATTTTCCTTTTTTATTTTGTATAATGTATAAAAAGTGTGACTGAATTTATAAAAATATGAGGAGAGCTTCGAATTTATATTTCTATATACAGAAAGAAGGGCTAATAATTATATAATCCTATTCACATAATTGTAACTATATAATTATAGTATTGGGCATTTATTAATTATCATATCTATGCATTATGGAATCTCACAATCAGTTTAAACGACTAAATAGGTTCAGGATATCTAGAACTGACGAAGAATTCTTTGCAGGTTTCATGAATTGGTTCATCGATTTGTTTTTATCGATTATGATTATGTATATCAGCTATATTTAAGATACGAGATGTGAGAATCTTTAAAACAAATAATATTTGATTATTTAGTCCTGAATAGTGATCTCTTCTATCAAATTATTAATTGTTATTTTCCTGTTCATATATTCTGTCTTTTTCATCATATCACATAAAAATATATTAATATATTTTTGATATCGTGGAATTATAGTTACTAGAATATTAAATTAGCCAATCTTAAGTTTCCAATCTTTTTTATCTGCAAAAACTTTTGCACTAGAGATGTATTACTTAAATTTCAATATTTCTGTTATTTTTCTTTTATTTAACAATATAAGTGAAAAGAGAATCGTGTTCCTGACAATATTCTCAAGTATTGGTATTATAAATTTTTTAAAATTCATATCAACGAAAAATATTTTCTGAATATATAAGTATTTACTCCAGGATGTTAATCTCCTTTCCTTAGGTTGTGAAATAAAAATCAAAAAAAGGGGGTAAATTAAAGCACTGCGTTTTTATATCAACAATATTTCACATATTTTTCGCTCTGCCACAGTATTCTATTAATTATAATAAAATACGAATACTCGCGATAATTATTTAAGACGTAAGCTGAAGAAATAAAAATAGGAGGAAGAATTACACGTAACACAGCACTGCCGAAAATATTCCCGTTGCTTGCACCATAAATCCTCTCGATAGCTAAATACTTGCAGCCCAGTATACGCGTGCTCTAATTGATTCCACGACCAGGCGTATCACCCTGGCAAGGCTGGCTAGGTATTTTCGAATGAAATCATCCACTTTGTAGCATGTTTTCGGAGCAAATGGACCATAGTTCTACTAAAAATTTCCATCGATCGTAGCCGTAGGGGCTGAAGAGTACAAGCGCCGGCACTGAACACTGCTTAACTGCCAGAGCAGTGCCAACACGCCCCTTCCCATTATCCGAGCTACCCCTTGGAAGTCCGTAGCGAGTACTGGCGTTATGTTTCGTTAATCTATCCCCGAAACAACGCAGCTCCGGTCTTGGCACTGCTGCCAGCGGAAATCGTTTTAAATGTTATGCCGAGAGATGTGCCGGGGGCTTGGCTGAGTTATGACTTTATGAAGAGGCAGACGCATATACGCGGACACGGACGCACTTTTGCGTCGCTACACTGCCCAAAACGGCCACACACGCACAGCTGGACCTGGCTGACCGGACAGGAGGAAAAAATCCTCTTCAATTGCTTCGAGCGTTCCCGCGAGTGTCCATCGACGTGCACCGTTTCGAGATTTTTGACATTTTTATGCTACCCCTGTCGGCAGAAGGACATTTCGCTCCGGTTTGTCCGTGAAACCCCCCCGGAACTCTAACAGAGGCTAACGTCTAAATTAGTGTAAGCCTGGCTGATCGAATCATTCGACTCCCTGACAGGGATAATCATATTTCCCGTCCGTTTTTCCACGATCCTCGGCTTCCGTGCTGCTTCTGTTGCTCTTCTTATTTTTTAACCTTCATATTCCGGCTCGATGCTTTTTTTCAAGCTCGTATCTGCGATCGTTGCACGTCGAATCTTTCACCCGAGCACGCTATTCTCGCGTGCCACTTTGATTTATGGATCGCGCTGATTGAGTTTACTCCGAGTCTTGGATATTCTTCTGAAACGCGTCTGTAGGCGATCCACGTGATGTTTCAGAGAGCTCGATTCGGAACGCAGAATTTTCGGTACCTGCTGGCTTGTGGAATATTAACGAGGGTGACTATGATGCCAGTGTGTATGACGGTGGTAGTCACTTGCAAGCCATGCTGCAATAATGATAGTCATTTTTAGTATAGATACGTTATTGCGAGGTATCACTGATGCAAGTGTATAAATAAAATTCGATACATAGTACCAGGATTTTTATTTATTTTTTGGACGAAGAAATTTTATATTTTGGATTCGTTTCCTCTATCCACTATTCTCGTCAAAGTTTTTGATATCCACTGGTGTTTTTCTGAAGAATATTCGAATTTAGTATAGAGTTATGAAAGCTTTTCAATAATATTTTGACAGCCAATAATTATTCGAAATTAAAATGATATATTCTGAATCTATTTCCCTCCTTCACTATCTTCTTCAAATTTTGTGTTCATCATACACTATTAATTTAATTCAGTTTTGAATTGGGCTTGATATTGAAAGTCTTTTATTCGTACCCCAGAAACTAGGAAAAATTAGAAACTGGAATTTCATAATTTGTGTCCATCTTCTATACTCGCTCTTTCCTTTAAATTTCGAACTGGTAAGTTACTGAAATCTTTAGAAAAAATATTCAAATCCCACATTTCATATTTTCCCTCTCCACTATTTTCCTTATATTTCATACCTCTAGATCGGCATAAATGTTGCCTTCCAAAGAAATATTCGAATTCAGTGTATATTATCAAAAATCTTGTATTAATACTTTGAAAACTGGAAAATATTCGGAGCCAAAATTCCAAAATTTTATATTTGGATTTAATTTTCTCCTCTTACCACTCTCAACTGTCCCATCACTCGACCATTGCTGTTTCCCCAAAAGATATTCCAATTACCGGAAATTTTACATTGACAACTCAGAAAGAAATTGTACTTCACATTTTGAGTCCACCTCTTCTCGTCGTTGCTTAAGCAGGTGCTTCAAACTCAAAATTCCACCGATTTCAGCCCCAAAGTGTAACCATATTGGAAGCCTGCCCTGTAAAACGTCAACGACCATTCGATCCGTATTTAGGATGTTGATAATTCGCTGATTGACCGGTTCGAGTTGTAATATTCGAACGCACCTGAGACCATAACTCGAGCAAGCAGCGGACCCTTCATAAACAGGGATCGCAAGTTGAACGCTGCCGCTGTGCAAGCAATAACAATGCCCGTGGCTAACCGGCTATACTTAGCCCGTGCTTACTGCGGAAGCGATCGTTGCACGTGCGCAGGCGCTTGTTCGCGCTCACGCGAACGCCCGAAAGAAAGTATTTGGTATCCCACTTCCGGCCGTTATCGCGATACTTCTCGCGGATCCTGTTGTGGCGTGCGTGAGTTACGGCGTTGGACTTCTTTGACGTGCCGTTCGGGCCATTCGATTGCGTTGGCAGCCATTTTTCTCGCTGCAACTTAATCTTAACGAGTCGCGTTTGTTTCACACGGAACTTGCCTCTCAGTTTGTCTCGCGATACTGGATCATCGTTTCGTCGAAAGTTCTTGTCCAGGTCGGGGAGAGATTAAATTTTGCTGGAAACTGCAGTCCAAAGTACAGAATTGTAGATCCAAAATCATGCTAGGGGATTTTTACGCTTTTTGTTCTGGTTCTACGTACTTTCGTTTCGTTCTCATTTAGGAAATGGAGGATCGTGGATGATCGTATTCTGTTAATTATAACGAAGTTGACGTTTCTATTGGGTGCATGTTAGATTTGAGTTAGGACAAATTCTGCTGGAAACTGGAGTCCAAAGTGCAGGATTGCAGATAAAAAATCATGCTAGGGGATTTTTACGCCTTTCGTTCTGGTTCTACGTACTTTCGTTTCGTTCTCATTTAGGAAATGGCGGATCGTGAATGATCGTATTCTGTTAATTATAACGAAGTTAATGTTTTCACTGGATTTTCGTTCTCATTTAGGAAATGGAGGATCGTGAATGATCGTATTCTGTTAATTATAACGAAGTTAACGTTTTCACTGGGTGTATGTTAGTTTTGAGTTAGGACAAATTCTGCTGGAAATTGGAGTCCAAAGTGCAGAATTGTAGATCCAAAATCATGCTAGGGGATTTTTACGCCTTTCGTTCTGGGGATGTTCTCATTTAGGAAATGGAGCATCGTGGATGATCGTGTTGTGTCAATTATAAGGAAGTTATCGTTTCTATTGGGTGTATGTTAGTTTTGAGTTTGGACAAATGGTGTTGACACTAAACCTGCAATGACCTATCGATGAAATAATGAAAGAAGGAAAATGGAACAAACGAAGATATTGGAAAATTTATGATACTTATTTTCAAAGAAAAATGGCGGAGTTAAGTGACGAAAGTGATAACGTTGAATGCAGGATTTTTAATTAAATATTTGGGCTATTGGGTTATTTAGGCTCTGGTAGGTTTAATGTTAGGGTTGTGTTAGGTTCTTTATGTCAAATGGTGTCTGTGAGTTGAGTACTTGGTAATAAAGGCGAATACATTATGGTTTGAGTTAGGTTCTGTTAATCTTTGAGTGTGGAGAAGAGAGACTTGTATCATTAAAGGAATCATATCTGAAACTTTTATCCTTTTTGTTTAATTTTAACAATGTTTATCGTGTAATAATTTATAGTTGGTATAAAATTTTGCGCAAGTTGTGCTGCATAAATTGTATGGTACTATAATCTTTATTCATGCGAATATCAGAATTTATAGGGAAAAGTAAATTAAAGATAGGGGATTTTAAGGAGTATAGTCTCAGAAAGGTACGACGATTTTCTATAATTCCGTTCTTCGTTCAAATAATTATTTAGGAAAATTGTATTTTTATTCTGATATTGTATATATCAGAATAATACGTATATTCATTTAAAAATTAGAAACTTTTAAATTTCAGCAGCGTCTCCAGCTAGATAAATTTCTAAATAATTATTACATATACTTTAAAGTCTTCGTATTACCTTGATAACTACTCGATGCAAATAATACTGAAATAATGTTCTAAATACTAAATAGAATATTTGATAGAAATATCAATGTTTTGTATATAAATAAAATAATTGATTACAATTTCTAAATAACCCATAACCCATTTTTAATGTACTGGGACATTTCCATTTTCACATATATATTACATATATTAAAATAGATGTAATTAAATCTAATTTATCTTTATCGATCTTCAATTTCGTGTCCAAAATGTTTGCAGTATATTTGCTATATATAGCATACTTGTTACATGAAGTATACTCGAATCCAGTATATGTCTTACACTCGATGATACATCAGCATAAAGAGTGCATAAAATGGTACGTCTTACAGATTCTTAGTCATAGATATAATGGATAGCATACTCAGTGGAACATGAGTCACCAATTTTGTTCCACTTGAGTCACCGATGAATTCCCTCGATCAGTGAAACGTAATTCTTCAAATTTTACTTATTATATCATAATGTTCCACTAGACAAAATTTAATTTTATAAATTCATGACTTCATCGAATATCTAAAATACTTCGCAATAATATGAAATCAGGGTAAAACTTAAATAATACAGCTTTATATATTCAATAATTATTTTAGACTTACTTCTAACGCAACTAGCGAGCTCACATACGGTATACTTAAATACAGTACACGCAGATGCAAATAATTAAAATCTATGTTTTAGCTCTGCTAATTGAATAACAGATTATCTACGAATTTTTCATCAAGAAAGATATTAAATACGCGAAATTATTCTTATACAAGGATAAAAATTAGCACGAGTTTTATCAAAATTTGTTTCAAGTTTTTAAATAGACGTTGAAACAAGAGGCCTGGAAGCAGCCATTTTGTCTAGTTTGGTAGTTCCATCGTTAATTTTAGGCAGTTAATTTTAGCCAAAGAATGTTTAACAAAAACAGTCCTTGTTTATCTTCTCACGAACGAACTGGTATTTACAACTTTTCTCCAACACTGATCCTAAATTAGGCTCAATCACGGATTCCTCCTCGTCCACGCAGATTCCTCAGAAGCATATTCGAGCACTGCGAACTACAAGATCGCGTGATCAGGCTAGATCCTCATTCCGAACGTTTCTTATCGATGTTTCGATGGACTCTCTATAGAATTTGATCGAACTTTCGCGTGCTCGAGAAAATCGTTGCAAATGGTGTCTCTTCGTTTCACCATCGCAAGAAAGAAGCCTGCAATGTCATTCGAGTAAATTACTGCTTAGCGAATTATTACGTGACACGACAAATTTCTGTGTTATTGAATGAAATTAAATGAAATTAAATGGAATTAAATTAAATTAAATATCGAGGTGAAATATTTTTTTAAAAATATTCGAATACAGTCGAATGGTTTCTCGTTTTAGATTAATATAAGTTGGTCTTTGTTGAAAACTTAGGTCTGCTGCTTCGGCAGCTGTTTCGGGCTATTTGTTCCTTTCCGTGTATTAGATATTACATTATATGTAATATATATTTTTTCCACAAAGAAATCTCGCAGCGACTCCCTACGATAAAGCCTTCCAGATTTAATTCCTGTTTATTTGCTTTGCTCGTAAGCTCAGCCTCCGCCTTGGCTGCAATGTTGGTCTAGCCGACCCCAACATTAACAGATCGCCAGATGTTACTGCTGTTCAGTGGTATTTTGCCGGCGACAGAAAAATTCTCATGGTGAATTCGATTGAAAATATAACGTTCTTTATTTAACTTCTTTTTCAGTCGAGAGTCGGAGTATGACATCGCGGGATAGCGTCGTAACGAGGATTTTTCGCGTGTAGTACAGTAACGCGAAGTAAACTACCTTTTCCTTTCGATTTTGTTACTGGACTTAGAAATTTCGAGTAAAAATTATTTTTGTAATAATTTTGTAATAAAATAATTAAATAACTGAGTAAATTAAGCTTAGTCTCTTTTAGTAAAATTATGTAAAATGAATTTTTATTTAATAGTTGATCCATTTATTTTATTCTATTTTATTTTTTATTTATTTTGTTTAATATTAATTACGAACTTTCTTGAAAAGTTTTATTTAATCCAGGTATAATTTAAATAAATTGGAAATGAACTCGATAGATGCGAGTTTTATATTTTTAAAAGGCAAAATATTTTTGTGAACAGTGTAATTTTATTTAATACGAAAGATTAATACTGATCAAATATAGAAATGATTTTTGTAATTTTATTGGCAGTGATGAATTAATTATATTCATAACGAAAAAATGAAAATATTTTATAACATAGTTTCGAATTATATTAAAAGGTTAATTATATATATAATATTTGATTGGTATTCCTGGAGAGTAGTAATTTAGATATTACCCGGTATAATATTTACAGTGAAAAATATTCTTATTACAGGTACTTTCATCAATCGAATAGTCGTATCAAAATATTTTCGGTACTCTATACTGTTTATGCCAAAAATAAATAAATAAATTTTACATTTTAATTAATATAATTACTCTTTCGTTCAATACGCAATAATCTCCCGTTGCTACAATCTTTTACCATTTTGGGGGATATCAAAAAATTCCATGTTTTCAAAAATTGTCAAGTTAACCCTTTGCATTCGAAGATTCTTTCACTATAACGATATAATAATTCGAAGCTTTTCTTATATTTTTTTAAGCTCGTTGATACCGTTTATGCTAAAATTAAAAAGGAAATCACTCGTATTTTATTTTAACCCTTTGCACTCGGCGATTTTTTC